>NC_044594.1:1536181-1843418 GCF_901933205.1 Camarhynchus parvulus | reverse complement strand
TTACCATTGCTGTAGGACCCAAACAGGATTTAGGAACTCTCTTTCCACCCACCCTGCCAGGAAGGGCCAGGTAAAGCAGCCTTGGGGCAGCAGATCCAGCCCAGCTGAGCTGGAACATGGGCTGGAATCTGCCCCTTTTGGCTACTCAGGGGCTCAGATCTCACCTTGCCTGGTTTGTGCCAACAGCCAAGGACTCCTCAGCATTCTGCCTGCCTTGAGGGACCCCGTGGGACAGGAGGAAGAAGCCAGTTATCTTGATACTCCTCCTCTTAGCTGCTCTGCACAAGACCTTCACAATCTCCGCTTAGCCTACATCTCTTAATTCCCGTGAGGAAATCATGGAGTTAAACCCTTCACAGCAGCCAGGCTCAAATAATGTGTGTGAATTCCACTCAGAGAGCTGCCTTGCTTTGAAAAGTCATTCTTTCAAACATCTCTTTATCTTTTGCAGGGCAGCACCAGCACAGCACAGTCACCCTTCGGCCAAATGCCAGGTGAGGTTTTCCCTCCGTGCTAAACACCTTCCATGCAGGTGGGAGGGCTGGAACAGCCCTTCTCTTCTCCTCCAGAGGATGTGGAACAAGCCCCAGAGCAGGGCCACCCCTCAGAGGGAGCCCAGGAGGAAAGTAATTAAAAGAATAAAAAAAAAAAAAAAAAGAACAGCAATAATTTGTATAAAATCCTCAAACTGGATAATTAAAGCAGTTCCCACCTCCTTTAGCAGAGGAGCTGTACAGAACCCCTCCTTTTCCTCCTGTGTTTTCCCATTTTCCGTGGAGCTGGAGAGAGAAAGCACAAAAGCAGGAGCTGACCTGTTTTATCCCTTGGCTCTCGGGCAGGGAAAGCAGAGTGAGGCTGGAACCTCCTCCCCAGGGGCTGTGGCAGAGCAGAGGAGGAAGCACAGCCTGGCTGAGCTGACCTCCATCCCCCTGCCCTCCTGTTTAAAGCTTCCCCACCACTTTGGGTTTGCTGCAGATGGAGTCACCAGGTGGAACCAAAAGCCGCTCTGTGCTCACACACCTGTGTCAAGGCAGGGATGTCACCCTGATTTTTTAAGATTTTCTAATATTTTCTGATGTTTACATTCTTGTAACAAACTTCCTCACACACTTTCTGTAAATAACTCATTGTTTTGCGTTCCTTTATGGAGGAGGAGGAGAAATTTGATGGACTGCTGGTTTGTCCAGTGGCATTGGAGAGGTGGCACTGTCACCCTCCAATCCACTGTCACTTTTGGAAGTCTATAAATGTTGGAGTCAGAAAGCAAACTCCCCTTTTCTTCACCTTGAGAGCAGCAGTGTGTGCTCGTGTTGTTTCATGTCCTACAGTGACACAGGGTGGGTTCTTGGGTGATGCTGGAGTGAAAAGAACTCTGCTTTGCACCCACAGGGGTGTCCCTCATTCTGTGGCAGCTGTTAGAATTTTCTTTACACTTTCCTTTACACTTTCCCACCCCATTTTCTGTCCCCAGGCTCACCCACCATGGTTGGGTACTACGGCGTCCGCAGACCCTTCCCGGCCGAGCTGGATTTCCACAGCACCAAGCAGTTTGTCAGCGATGCCTACCCCTCCCCTCTGGCCTCCAAGCCCTTCTCCTGCGACCCCTCTGCCCCCCAGGGCTGCCCAGCCCTCCTGGAGCCCTATCTCAGCGAGCAGTTCGGGGATCACCATGCTGCTCCTCCTCTCCCAGCTGCCACCAGCTCCTTCTTCAGCTCTCCGGCCGTGCCCCCTCTGCTGCCATCCTTCCCCAGTGACACGGGGCCCTTCCTGCTCGTGAGTGCCTCCACAGCTCTGGCCCCAGGGCAGGGTCACCCCCTCTAAATGTGGGGTTCAGTCAGGGGGGCTCGTGGGAGAAGGATGTGGCTGTTACAGGAGCAGCCATGGCAGGTGGGGCAGGGCTCTGAAGGGAGGGTTTTTCTCTTAGGTTCCATCTAAATGTGGCTTTTCTCTTTGGTTCCATCTCATTGTCCCCTGTTCCTGGTGGAGACATCCCTGGAGACTCCCATTCTGCTCTGAACAGGACACTGCCCCCAGGCATGGGGCGGGATTGTGCGAGGCCAGGAGCAGAATTTGGTGATCCTGCTGGGTCCCTTCCAACTCAGGATAACTCTGTGATTCTATGATTTTATGAAACCCTCCCTCCCTGAGGTTCTAGAAACATCCCTTGCTGACTCCAGGCTCCCTATCCCAGCTCCACTCACAGCCCCACCACAGAGCTCCTGGATCCTGTAGGATCAGGGCTGGTCAGTCCTACTGGGACCCTGCTCCAGGCCCTGCTGACAGGAGGGACATTCCCTTTCACACTTAAACACCCAAACACTGCTGATAGGATGGACATTCCCTTTCACCTAAAACCCAAACACTGCTGATAGGATGGACATTCTTACACTTAAACACCCAAACATTGCTGATAATGACATTCCTTTCACACCTAAAACCCAAACACTGCTGATAGTGGACATTCCTTTCACACTTAAACACCAAACATTTATAATGACATTTTAAAAAAAAAAAAATAATACATTCCCTAAAACCCCAAACACTGCTGATAGATGACATTCCTTTGACACTTAAACACCCAGACATTGCTGATAGGATGGACATTCCCTTTCACACTAAAACACCCAAACACTGCTGATAGGATGGACATTCCCTTTCACACCTAAAACACCAAACACTGCTGATAGGATGGACATTCCCTTTCACACCTAAAACCCCAAACACTGCTGATAGGATGGACATTCCCTTTCACACTTAAACACCCAAACATTGCTGATAGGATGGACATTCCCTTTCACACCTAAAACACCAAACACTGCTGATAGGATGGATATTCCCTTTCACTTAAAAACCCAAACACTGCTGATAGGATGGATGTTCCCTTTCACAGTTCAAACACCAAACACTGCTCCAGAGCCACAGAAACCCTTTGGGCACTCCTAGGGATAGATATTCCATTACCTCCAGGACAGGCTTTTGTTCCTAAGCGTTTTCCTTGCCTTCTCTCCCTGTTTCCCTGCAGAGAGAGCCCTGGGAGCAGCCCTCACCCGAGAGCCTTGGCCAGCCTGACAGTGCCTGCTCAGAGCCTCTGCAGGCGCTCCCTGCCACCTCCAGCTGCCTCTCCCTGCCTGAACCTGGAGCTGCTTCCCCGTTCCGAGGCTCAGGTTGGAGCCCAGCCCTCCCTGGAGCCCAGCCCTACCCTCTGCACCCCCTTGAAGACGCCCACTACTCCCCCAGCTACGCTGCCCCCTCGCCCTACAGCCTGTCCCCGTTCATGGCCGTGGCCAGCGAGCCCTCCAGGATGAGCCACCTGTGCCCAGAGCCACCCTCGGAGCCACCACACCTTCCTGAGCACTCTGCCTGGGCCAAAGAGGATGGAAGTGCCCTCTGGGGGACTTATGAAGGCAGGAGAGCGTACTGAGGAGAGAGAAGAGCTGGAGGAAAGAGAACCAGACCATTATAAAGCAAATTTTATGCTCCTTCCTATGGTGGTGTTCACAGGGCGAGGGAAGAGATGAGAATCTTGACTCCGTGTTTCAGAAGGCTGATTTATTAATTTATGATCTATATTAAAAGAAAATGATATATTAAAACTATACTAAAAGAATAGAAAAGATTTTATCAGAAAGCTAGAAGAGAAAAGAATAGAATGGCAATAAAATCGTGTGACTGCTCACAGCCTCGACACAGGTGGCTGTCATTGGTCATCAAGTAAAAACAATTTCACACGTTAAGTAAACAATTCTCCAAATCACATTCCAAAGCAGCAAAACGTAGAGAAGCTGAAGCTTCCCAGCTTCTCAGAAGAAAAGATCCTAATGAAAAGATTTTTCAGAAAATATGTCCGAGACACCTTCCTAAAACTGCTCCTTCAAGTGTGATGCTTTGTGCTCTGGTCAGAAACACAATCACTGGACACACCACATTGAGCTCAGGGTGGTGCCTCTGGTGCCTCCAGAAAGGGATTTCTCCCTCCCCCACAAGTAAAATACTCAGCCTGAAAAACCTCTGTGCTCTGCAGGTTTTCCCTACCAACAAGGATCCCTCCTCAGATCAGCTTTTCCGGCCTAAATGGTTTGGGGGCTCTGTAGAGTGTGGGCACTGCCCTTCCTGCTGACCCGTGCCCGAGGAAACCTCGCAGGCTTTGGTGCCTGCGGGGCACCAAACACCCCCTCCCCAACACCCCTTTTATCCTGAATGAGCCCACAGCAGATCCACATCCACCTGATGGGGCACCCAGGTGGGCAGGCAGTGCCAATAGCACTGGTAGCCAGCCCCAGGGGCATCCAGGTAGGCAGTGAGAGTGGGAGTGATAGCCAGCCCTGGGGACATCCAAGTGGGCTGGTAGTGCCAACAGGACCAGCCCCGGGATATCCAGGTGGGCTGGCAGTGCCAATGGGACCAGTAACTGGCCCCGGGGACATCCAGGTGGGCTGGCAGTTCCAATAGAACCACTAGCCAGCCCAGGGGCGCCCAGATGAGCTGGCAGTGCCAACAGGGCCAGCCCCGGGACATCCAGGTGGGCTGGCAGTGCCAACGGCACCGGTACCCTGCACCGGGGACATCCAGGTGGGCTGGCAGTGGGAGAAGGAGCAGTACCCAGCCCCGGGACATCCAGGTGGGCTGGCAGTGCCAACGGCACCGGTCGCCAGCCCCATGGCCGCTAGAGGTAGCTCTGCACACACGAACACCGCCGTGGAGCCCTCCCAGAGCAGCGCACCCTGCTCTGTCCCCGGAGGGGTCACCCCCTTTGGCCCAGCTCACCCCGAAACCTGGCACCCCCAGCAGCAGCAGCAGCAGGAGGAGGAGGAGGCTCTGGAGCATTCCAGCCCCAGGGAATGTGTGGGGATGAGGAGCTTTCAATGGATGAGGCGCTTCAATCCCTCCTTGCCTTTCTTCCTCAAATCCTGGGGCATTTGAAACTTCCCAGCCCCTTCCACTCCCACGAGTGGCATCTGTGGAGACTCCAGGGGTGGCCCTGCCCAGCCAGAGCTGTTCCCCCCTCACCTCAGGGTGTGTGCAGCTCTCCTGGCCCCACATCCAGCCCTGCTGCCCCAAACCTGAGCCCCGTTTGAGCCTTTTCCACCCCACAGCTGAGTGCTGGGCTGAGCTGGGCTGAGCCCCAGTGTCCATCTGAGCTGCTCCTTGTGCCAGATGAGCAGGGCCACCAGGCCATGGTGGCTGTGCTGCCCTCAGGCCCTGGGGAGAAGCAGGGACAGGGTTTGGAGCTGTCTTGAAGGTGTTTGACTCCAGCACTCAGGCAGGGTTTTCCTTCTCAGGGCAGGCTGGAGGTTCCCAGGGATTTGCAGCCCAGAGCCCAGGCCCGCAGGAGAGCAGCCAGAGCTGCCCTTCCCTCCTGCTTCAGCTCTCAGCTTGTGGCTGGAAAATGTTCAATCTGGCACCTGTGGAGGTGTCACTGCTGGGCTGTGACCATCTGAGCTGTTCCTTCTGCCAGGGGCTGAAGGTCAGGCCCTGAACCAGCCCAGGGTGGCTGTGCTGCCCTCAGGCCCTGGGGAGAAACAGGAACAGGGTTTGGAGCTGTCTTTAAGGGGTTTGACTCACTCAAGCACTCGCTCTAACCCCGGCAGGGTTTTCCTCATCCTGGAAATGCTCTGAAGCCCAGGAACAGCCAGAACTCTGCTGCCTCGTGGTTCCTGAGGGCACCCAGCTCCCCAAAGCTGGAGCTGGGCAGCCTGCAGGCTCTGCTCTCTGCTTTCAGGGCTAAACAACCATCACTGCAGCTCCCTGCAGCCTGCACACACCCACTGCAGCTCCAGCCCCACTAAGGGAAGGGTTTCAGATCCCAAATTCCTCAGTGAACCCCCTCCCCTCCCTGCAGAGCACATTCCTTTGTGCTCCAGGGCAGGTGGGCTCCTCTCCTGGTGGGATGTGTCCCTATAAAGCTGTCCCAGGCAAGGCTTGGCCTACCAGGAGCTGCAGGGGCACATTTCAGAGCCAGGAATGGCCTCACTCCCCACAGAAATCAAGTGTTATTTGCTCAACTAAAAAAAAAAAAGATTCGGCTGTGACGACAGCCAGCCTGAGCTGCTGGTAGATGATTAACAGCCTGGCCTGCTCTCTGCCTCACTCCTGCCCGTGCCTCAGGCTGTGGTCCCCAGGGAAAAGCTTAAAGGCAGCCTAAAAACCCAATTCCAGCAGTGCTGGGAAGGGATGTTCATCCCAAAAGTCTGAGCCACACGCTGAGCCCCACAGCTGCAGCTCCCAGGGCAGGCCAGCACTGAGGTTTGTGAGGAAAAGGCCGATTTGTGCAGCACAGGAAAACAGCCTGCACTGGGGGAAAGCACAAATAAACTCCAGGGTGAGCCCAGCATCCAGGCAGAGGGAGGGAATGCTGTGGGGACAAGTGGGGCTCAGCTAACTTCAGCCACCCGGGTGCCCAGGGCAGCCTCTTTGTTAGGCCACGCCTGCCCGCTGCCATTTTGGCCCCCAAACCTCAGAATTTAGCCCTAAAACGTGAAAAAATGTGCAAAAAGCAAGCTGGTCCGTTGCAGAGTGTTCAGTGCAGGTAGCAAATGAAATCTGAGAGGGCTGGAGCCCAGCCTGTGCATCTGAGGGGAAAACACTGAGCTGCTTTGGAGGCATCTGCTGCATTCAGGGAAAGATGGATAAAACCCTGCAAATGTCCCAAAAGCAAAGGGTGGGGAGGGTGACCCCACCAAATCCTATTCCCCCAGACCCTCTGCTAGATGGGGATGTGCTCTGTTTCACAAAAAGATAGCCCATTTTGTGGAGCCTTTGAATATTCAAATTGAAAGTATCGCGCAATCATTGATTGTCAAATCATTGGTTTCTAGAGGTTTTAAATACTTGGCATTAGGAGAGAAAAACTCAAACTTATACCCGTAGGGATAAAACAATAATATTGTCGGGATCCACCTGTCATTGCCACCGGGCAGGCAGGTCCCTTCACCCCCAAATTTCAAGGCTGACTCCTCTTGCCCCCTTGGCCAGCTTGTGGGGCCGGGGCCGGGGCCACCTCTGCTGCTGCACCGGGCACCTGGCGAGGCGCTGCCCGCTCCGGCTCGGCATGTCCGGTAAGCCCCGCTCTGTCCGTCCCCCCGCCGCCCCCGCACCCCGCTTTGGGGCCGTTTCGGGGTTCGCCGGGGTCACTCCGCCGGCGAGGCGATGCCGCCTGCCAAGGCAGGAGGGAGCGGGGAGGGCGGGGAGGAGGGAGGGAGGAGGCACGGCGCGATCGGCTGCTGCCCGCCGGGTGCCAGCGCCGGGTGCCGGCTCGGCACGGGGCTCCGCGGGCACCGAGCGGGGCTTCTGCCAGGCTGGCTGCGCTGCCACCCCCGGCCGGGGGGCCACAGGGGACCCCGCACATCTGGGTGCCCGCCCTGCACCTCTGTGTGCCCTCCCTGCACCTCTGTGCCCCCCTGCATCCCTGTGTGCCTTCTCTGCATCTGTGCCCACCCCGCACCTCTGTGCCCTCCCTGCACCTCTGTGCCCTCCCTGCATCCCTGTGTGCCTTCTCTGCATCTGTGCCCACCCCGCACCTCTGTGCCCACCCTGCATCCCTGTGTGCCTTCTCTGCATCTGTGCCCACCCCGCACCTCTGTGCCCACCCTGCATCCCTGTGTGCCTTCTCTGCATCTGTGCCCACCCCGCACCTCTGTGCCCTCCCTGCATCCCTGTGTGCCTTCTCTGCATCTGTGCCCCCCCACCTCTGTGCCCACCCTGCATCCCTGTGTGCCTTCTCTGCATCTGTGCCCACCCCGCACCTCTGTGCCCTCCCTGCATCCCTGTGCACCCTCCCTGCACCTCTGGGTGCCCACCCTGCATCTGTGCCCTACCCGCACCCCTGTATGCCCACCCCGCACCTCTGGGTATCTTCTCTGCTTCTGTGCCCTCCCTGCACCTCTGGGTGCCCACCCCGCACATTCCGCCCCGGCCACGCTGCCCTTGAATCCCAACGCCATTCCCTGACCCTGAATCCACCCCCTGTCCTTGTCACCCTACTCCCAGCCCACCCTCAGCAGCCTTTCCCTCAATGCCCAGCACCATCACTGTGCCCTGGACCCCCAGCCCCATCACCTCGCTCTCTGTGCCCCAGAATCATCACTCTGACCCGCAACCCACCCTGGCCACCCTCCTCCCTGACCCCCAGTCCATCATCTTGCCCCTGACTCCCAAATCCATCACCCTGCCCTTGACCCCCAGCCCACCCCTCACCATCCTGCTCATTGACCCAACCCCAGCCCATCCTTGTCACCCTGCTCCTGATTCCCCACCTGCCCTGCCCACCGTGTGCCCACCCTTGCCCCCCAGCCCCATCACTTTGCTCCCTGCCCACCCCGTGCCCCCCCTCACCACCCCACCCTTGGCCCTGCCACCTCAGAGCCCTTCCTGCCTGCAGGGAGCTCTGGTAATTGGCATGTTCTCCTTAAATCCCACCCTTCCCTCTCTCATTTTCCCCAGCTTGTTGAACAGAAACAAAACACCAAAACACGAGCTGAATAATCCCCAGCTGAGCCCAGCTCAGCAAACCACCCCGAGGGCAGCCCTGTCACTCTCTGGAGGGCCCGGGGTGCCTGTCCCAGCTTGTCCTCCCCCAGAGCACCCCAGGGGCACTGGCAGCAGAGGTTCCAGCACAAGAGCACAGTGCCTGCAGTGCAGGATTCCCTGTGGGCAGATCCTGCAAACCCAGCGTTGTTTCTGTGCCAGGGCCTCCTGGCACTGTGCAGCTGCCCTGGAGAAGGTGTTCTGTGCCCAGAGGTGGCACTGGAAGGCCGGGTTTAGCTCTGGCACTGCTGTTCTCCTGCTGGGAGTTTATTTTTGGTGCCTCCTTCAGGGCTGTCTGCTCCCTGCTCTGGCATTTTTTAAGTGCAGAGACCAGTCTGGGTGTGTTTCCTTTGATTGTGTGATTTCAGTTAAAACATCAGCAGAAAGTTAAGACAGGAACAACTGCCAGAGGAGCTGAGTGTTTTACCATGAGTGCAACAAGTAAAAGTGGTTTTTCAGAAGAAGTAAATTCTTTATCATTTCCTGTCCTAAAAATCCCTCATTAGGTAGTGACTGGTGATTGTTGGCTAGTTTTGGCTGGATTAAACACACGCTAAATTCTTGTTTGAAATAAATAGGGGCTGTGCATGAGCAGAATAAAGAGATAATCTAGGCTTTGCAAGAAAACAGTAATTTTATTGGTGTTTTGTTGAGCTCTCTGAATAACCACCCACATATTTCCATTGTTTTATTCCTGGGCTTCGTCTGCCAGATGAAATGCTTCCCACATTTATTTTCAGGTCCCAAGAGAGGCAAATATGTCAGGAATTTAAATGAGTCCAACAGCAGCACCAGATGGAGCTTGGTATTGGGAAAGCTGGAAGGGGGGCAGGGGAAGAAGGAGATAGATAATAAACATGTGGTTTTAAAATATTATCAACAGCAAGATTTTCATGAGTGTCTGCTTGTCCCAAGCCGGAATAGCAGGTGTTAAAGAGGGCTGTGAGTCTGACTGCAAACAGAGACTAAAAAATAGGCATGTTAAGTCTAAAATTGTTCTTCACGTAGAGCACACCTGAAAACCTGCTGGATTTGCTGTTTGTTCTGAGATTCGCCTTCTTTGCAAAATGTTTTTCCACAAATTCTTCCAGGAAAGCCCAAGGTGTACCAAGGTGTGAGGGTGAAGATCACAGTCAAGGAGTTGCTGCAGCAGAGGAGAGCACGACAAGCAGCCACTGGTTCAGCAGTGAGTAAAAATATTGTGGTGTTAGCTTTGTACCTTCTCTTTTAATGGCTTTTTTTTTTTTTTTTTTTTTTGCCAGGACTGTAATGTCTGGGCCAAAATCTACATGTAACAGGCTGGTGAGGGTGGGGGAAAGGAACATTCAGTCAGAGTAATCGCAGCAGTGACCTAGAGGAGTGAGAATGTGAGGAATACAGGGAGAAAGCAGAGCTGCTGCTCCAGAAAGGTCACTCCCTCTGGGATGGAAGCACACCTGGGCAGCCCCATCCCTTCTGGAGGAGGGGCTGGAGCTCTGTGTGCACACACACACCTGCACATTCCCTCTCATTCACTCTCCCAGCCTTTGTAGGATTCCTCCAGCTCCAGCCACTCAGGGGATTTGCATAAAGAGCTTGGCAAATCATTGTTTCTTCCTGGTTCATGACATTGCAGCTCTTGGAGCCTTTCAGATTTCAGCTTCTGCACTTTGTTGCAGCTGATTGCACAAAAACCAGCCTGAGATCCAGGGGCAGAGAGGTCTGGGTGAGGAGAATTGTCAGGTTTTGGAAACGCTGGGTCACTGCTCCCCTGCAGCCCCAACAGCAGCAGCCTCTTCATCACAGCCAGGTGTCCCAGGGCTGCGTGGAACCGGTTTTCACTTCCCACCAGCACTTCACACAACCCCAGTGGTGCCCACACAGGAAAAAGTGAAAAGTGGCGGTGAGGGAAGTCACCTCGGTGACCTGCTCAAGGTATGGCCCGCCCCAAAAGCCCCGAGGCTTTGGGCTGGCAGGATGTGCGCTGAGAAACCTCAGCCTGGGGACTCCATCTCTGCCTTGTCACGTCTGCAGCAGGGACAAAAGGCACCCTCAGCCCAGAAGAGTCACTGTTTCAGGAATTAAATGCACGGGATGTGCCCGGAAGTTGTTGCCAGGGAAATGAGCTGTTCACTCGAGAGCATCTTGAGTAAAGGAAATGAGGTGGAGGGCTGTATGAATTAAATCTGAGCGGAAAAACCCCACCAGTATTTTTGTACTTGCAGAGTAAAATCCTGGCCCCCAAGCAGCAAAACTCCCGTTACTTTTGGGGTGGATTTCTTCCTTCCAGCAGGTCAGGTTCCCAGAAGTGGTTGATCTGTCTTGCTTCAGCTTCCAGCATTCCTTAAGAAACGAAGCTGTCCCTTTTCAGGAGCACTGCCAGAGCTGCTTCTCAAACGACACCAGTCCAGTCTGCTGGGACGCCTGCAACGGTCATTCGTTAATGACTCATTCCCAGTAATATCCATCCCTAGGTATTCCTTGGGATTCCCTCCAGTGTGGAATTCACGCTCCTGGAAATTAACACACACCAGTTTCAGAGGCAGCTCTGTAAAACTGGAATGCAGCAAAAAGAGCAAGAAGAACAAAAAGAGCCCCTCAGCACGGAGCTGATGCAGGGGCTTCGCCCCGGGCGGCTGCTGTGCCCAGCAAAAATCCTGTTCCGCACATTCATCTAATGTTCTGTCAATGCCAGGGAGGTATTCCCAGCCACAGCTAGGAGGGAAATAAGGTTTATTTCAAGAGTTTTCTCTGAAATCCAGACTCACCTCGCTGTGTGCCGCAGCTCCTCTCCTTGCCTTCTCCTTGCTCAGGTTCCTTGGGACAGCAGCAGCAGCAGCAGCAGCAGCATCCAGTTTGCAGAGTCTGTGTCTCCGCCTCACCCAGGTTGGTACAAAGCCCATCCACGCGGCCCTTCCCACCCCATTCCCAATTTTTCCCACAGCCCCGAGCCTTCCCAGCCCTGTTTGAGGCCGGCAGCGCCCGCGGTGGGGCCAATCAGCACCTGCAGGGAGCCCGCGGGGTGCAGATGTGGAGCTCAGAGCACACGGGGCTCTCCTTTCCCAGGGTATCCTTCCCACAGCAGGGAATTCCATCCCTTCGGGAGGAGATGCTCATCCCGAGGGAATAGCATCGCCTTCCCCAGGCTCTGGGGCCACTGAGGGTCAGAGTGCCCTGGAGCCCCTGGCTGGGTTCTGTTCTCTCCTCCTTCTCCTGCCAGCATCCACAGGAGCGAGAGAAATACCAGATTTTCAACCCCACCAAGAGTTTCCTCCTCCTGCCTGCTAATATCCAAGGAAAAGGGGGAAGGGGTGAGGGGAGGGGCACTTTGGGCTCGCAGATCCTTCAGTTATCCCCAGCCAAAGCACAGAGGAAAGGCTGGGCAGGTGTGAGTGCACGCATTGCATGGACAAGGAAATTGTTAAATCATCGATAGCTGGGAATCCATTTGCTTATGTTAATAAAGAAACGTGAGACACGCCAAAGCTGACATGCCAAAGCCTTTTCAGGCTGGAAGGTCTCCATCAGTTTATGTATTTTGGGTGTTTCTCATTCCCCACAGCCAGCTAAGCACTGCCACCTTTGACCCTGCAATGTGCATGTCAGACCTGTGCCCTTCACATGGACAGGGCTTAAACCATGTTTGAGCTTGGTGTGAGAAGATAATAATTCTGAAAAAAGCCAGATCTGCTGTCAGCCTTCCAGGAACTCACCCTTTGGCCAGCAACACTTCGTGGTCACAATGCCACATCAGCCGTGCCTTGCTCCGTTTGTTCTGCTCCTCTCTGGCTGTTTGGAGGATAAAAAAGCAAATTATCCTCCTTGTTATCCCCTTTTTCCTGCAGGTGTAGCTGCCCCGGGTCTGGAGATGAGGCAGAGGCACATCTGCCAGGCTGGGAAGCACAAATCGCTGCCTGGCACCTCCTGGGGCTGCAAACAGGGCACAGAAGGGAGGCCAGAGGGTCAAGAGTCTGAGGGAGTTTCCAGCTGGATCCCTGTCCAAAATGCCTGGGGCCAGGAGAGTTTCCAGCGTTTAAAGAGCTTTATAGCTGAGGGGGCTGCCTTCCCTGAGTTACTCACATGCTTCTGAGCATCTCCCTTGTGGTTTCTGCTTTCAAAAACAAAAATTCAGGCCTTGAGAGGCCCGTTTAATGTCTAAATTCACAGGGTTACCGAGCCTGGGAGGGCACTAAAACCTGCCCTTAGTGAGGACAGACACTGATTAATTTGCTGCTGGCTGCTTTCCTTTCTTTCCTAGAGCCTTTTGAAGCAGAGCCCATCCCTCCTGTGCCCAGCTGCTGCCCGTCCTGGCAGTTTTCCAGCTGCCTGTCCTGTGAGGAAAGCCCTGGATACCTGGAGCAGCTGATAGATTCCTGCCTGCAGCCAGATGCACCCTCTGAGGCAGCCTTCAGTGCCTTCCAGCCATCCCCACACTACACCCCAGACACCTTCCAGCCAGTCCAGCTCTGCTTCAGCCAGGGCCTGGTGAGCTTCGGGACCCAGGGGAGCAGCCACAGGTGTCCCCAAGGGGAGAGGCAGTCACCTCCTGGGGCAGAGCAGCAGCAACGTGGGAATCTGGCTGCTTTCAGGAGCTTGGGATGCTCATGGGCTCTGAATGCTTTCCCAGGGGGAGCACAAAATAAACTGGGAGAGGCTGCAGGGTGGGGAATGTCCCTTCTAGAGGTCCTGTAGATTTTGTGCAAATAGCAGCACAGCTCCTGCAAGGTTTTGTCCCTATAACAGAAATGCCTTTGGGTTTAGACCTCCAGGATCTCCCTGGGCAAGGATTGTCCCTATTAACTTTGGGTTTAGACCCCCAGGATCTCCCTGGGCAGGATTGTCCCTATTAACTTTGGGTTTAGACCCACAGGATCTCCCTGGGCAGGATTGTCCCTAGTTAACTTTATTCCTGGGAAGGATTGCCTATTCTTTGGGTTTACACCTCCAGGATCTCCCTGGGCAGGGATGTCCCTATCTTGTACGCAATTACTTGTACCCAGATCTCCCTGGGCAGGGATTTCCCTATTAACTTTGGGTTTAGACCCCCAGGATCTCCCTGGGCAGGGATTGTCCCTATTAACTTTGGGTTTAGACCCCAGGATCTCCCTGGGCAGGGGTTGTCCCTATTAACTTTGGGTTTACACCTCCAGGATCTCCCTGGGCAGCCAGATGAGAAAGGCAACAGCACAGCAATTCTGGCTGCTGGCCCCATTCCCCTGAAATCTCCTTTTTTTTCCCCTTTTTCTCTCTCAATCTCCAGGCTGCCAGCTCTCCCAGCTCAGCAGACCTGCCCAGCCCATGGAACTCCAGCTGCTCCCCACCTCAGCTGTCTCCCCTGACCCCGCTGACCCCTAGCCCACCCTACAGCTGTCCCATGGAGGAGTGGCCCTGCCACGCCCCGTGTCCCCTGGCCAGCCCTGCGTGCTGCTGCCCAGCCTGTGGGGCACAGGGCAGGGACAGCAGGGGCCCGCAGTGCTGCCCCTGCCCCAGCACGGACTGCCTGGAGCTGCTGCCACCCCTGGCCGTGGCCGAGGACTTCTTCAGGAGGGACAGGAGCTGGGACATTTGCTACAGCTAATGGGGGCTGTGGTTTCACACATCCACTCTATCCAAAGCAGATTAAATTGCCCATGAACTATGCCAAGTTGTGCTGCCTAACACAGTTTATTCTTCACTACTCACACATTTTTACACGATGCTGTCACTACACTGATCTACGGTCAGGGGGGTTTTGTTGGTGGTTTGGTGGGGTTTTTTCCCTGTTTTTTTTTTTCATTGTTGCTGTTTTTTAAAATAAATCTGAAGCTGCCTTATCAAACACTTGTTATTAAACCAGCTCTTTTTTGATACAAATAAATCATTTGGTGCAAATGCTGAAGCCTGCTCATTTTTCATGTGCTAAAGGTCAGTGCTTTTCTCTTCTGCTGCTGACCCTGCTCTCACAGAGGTGAGGATGAGATTTTGAGCAGCCTATTCAGCGACACAAAACTTCTCACTCACCCTTTCCAGCAGATAAAAGGTCCATATTTAATCCAGCATCCAGCTTTTCTCAGAGAACTCTGTGCATCACCCAGCTCTGAGCTGGATCTGCAGCTCCTCACCCTCTGCTGCAGCTCAGGTGACATTTCCCAGTGGTTCTGGCAGAAAAGAAAAGTTGTTTGCCACACCAGGGTTTAACCCTGGCCCCTCAGAGGTAAAATCCAGAACCAAACTTCTCTGGCTGCTGCTCAGCACCAGCTTCCCTGGGGAGGCAGAGTCTCAGGGTGAGGCTGATGTTATTCAGCAGCTCTTGGTCAGGTTTGGGCTGCTGATAAAAGATTTTCAGCATAATCAGCTGAACAGGAGCTAAATGATTTAATTTTTTTAAAAGTAGATAATAGGGAAGTTGTAATACCTGAGGATTTCCTGCTTCTTGCATAAACCCAGAGCTTCCTAACATTTTGTCTTGCCTCCTCTTGGTGAGGCAAACAGGAAAGAAAGAAAGAAAGAAGCCTCTCTTGATATTAAATTCCAAAAAAAAGTGGCAATAACTACATCTGTGAAGAGAAATATGAATTCTATCCCATCTGTTTGCTCACCTCGCCCAGACATTGTCACACTGAACTGAAAACCTTTCCAGGTCCTTTGTAAGGTAGCAAGTGTTGGGGTTTTTTTACCAAAACATGCTTTAAAAATATTTTGATACCTTCAAATAATATCTCCCCTTCTCCCCTGATTAATCTCAGCATTGGCCCAAGTGATAAATTCATGAGGTCACAGGAAAATATATATATAATTATTATAATTATTATATAAATTATAGAGAGCTGTAACTTTGCAGCAGTTAAAGTTGCGATCACCCCTGTGCAGGGACACCCCACCAAGTGTCATTTCAGTAGTGCTGGCAGCTGCTTCAGCCCCTGAGTGATCTTTTGGGGCACTGAAGGGCTGAAATTCTGCCCCAGAGCTCACCCAGTGCCAGCTGCTCCTGCCTGCTGCCTCAGGAGCGGGCACAGCTCGAGCCGCACGTCAGAATCTCTTATCAGCAACAAGAAAAAGCCAGAAAATGAGGCTGAGGCAAGAAACTGGAGGCTTCTAGAGGAAATGGGGTGCCCACATCCTCCCCATGGCTTGGCAAGGTTGGCCTGAGCTTAGCAGAGCCAGGGAGATGCTCTCAGGGAGGGAAAGGGCACCATGAAATGATAAATACGGGTTTAAGAACACTCCATAACACATCTTGCAGCAGCAGCCTGTGTGTGCACAGCCAGGAGGGCAAGTGCTGGACTCTGACAAGATGTCTCTGGCCTCCAGCTGAGGTGGATGTTTAATTCTGATGGGTTTTTAGCAGATTGCACACTTATCAATACCTCATGGTGTGGATCCTCCCCAGGAGTGCTCTGTGCAAGGGCTGTGGTTGTGCCCACCCCTGATCCCACTGCTGGGCACAGCCAGGTACCCACATCAGCACTAAAACCACCCTAAATCCCATCCTGATCCTTGGGTGGTGCCTGATCCCGGCACAAAAACTCCTCCTCAGCGGAGGAGACCAAGATATTTCCAGCAAAACATTCCTGCACACCAAAAGCTCCAGGCTGTGGCAGCTTCCATCACATCAGCAGCACCATTTCCACCCCTTGCAGCTTCTTCCTCCTTCCCTGCTGCTCCTTCTCCAGTGGTTTTGCAATCCCACCTGTGCCAGACTGGAAACTGGTTTGAGATGCTGTCAACAGCCCCAGGGACACACTCAGGACAAGTAGAAGCTTGCTGGCTGTTGACACAAGGCCTTGTTGACACAAGAAAGGGAAAAAACACAACAGAGGAGCCATTCAAAGGTTGACTGTGCGTTTTCTGGCTGTGAGAAATGTATTATTTGCCTCTTTCATCCCTCCCAAAAGTAAAAAGGAGTTAAAGGAAGTACCTCAACCAGAGCTGGCTCTGCTGAGAGGCTGGCATTTCATCAGTCCCTGCCAGGTGAAGCCCTGACTGCCTCTATAAACACAAACCCAGGGATCATCTCGCGCTTACAAAGCCATGAATAACTCCAGAAGTCACTCACAGTTACAGAGAAAATAAAGTTCTTATTTTCAGCTTCTCTACCTGAGAATTTGATCTGAAAGTTTCCCTTGCCAACCGACTGACAGCTTTTCTATGGTGCCACTTCAGAGCGTTTGTTTGGTGATAACGAGCCTTTGTTATTAACAACTTATCCAAAGCCACAGGTAGGAAGAGATAAGCTGTGCAAATAAAGGGATATCACACATTGCCAGCAAGGCTGAGCTTTGAGAAGTTACATTTCCCCTGAAAGAGCAATAAAAACTTGAGGGGTGAGCACTGAACTGCTTCAATCAGTGAGAGAAGTAGAGAAGACACTCAGGTTTGAGATTGAAAAGTGATTTTCTTCACAGCCAGGCCAGGAATTGGGAAAGGAAAAGGGAAAATTGTTTTACACACAGGGGAAAGCAGCAGCTTCCAACAGCCCGGTGGTTCCAGTCCAAAGCCAACAGGAGCAGCTTGTGGATTGTGGCTGCTTTCAGAGGAGGCCTCTGCAGGCTGAGCTTTGGGAAGCGAGCAGGAGGAGGAATCCTGGGGCTGCCATGGGCTCTTCCCGCTGCAAACCTCATCCACCAGCTCCCAGCAGCACCAGCTGCCAGGGGGGTGCTTTAATTCCTGCCCTAAAAGGATATTTTCCTTGATATTCTGGAGATGGTGATGATTCCAGACTGCCATTGATGCTGCTTTGTATGAAACACCCAAGAGATGACACAATAAAGAGAAAAGCCACTCGAGGAGAGAAAGCTCCTGTATTTTTTCACTGCCAAAGGACTTCAGTCACCTCACAGACGCTTCTAGGCAGCAAAAAGCTATTTACATTTTCACATTGTTCACAGTTTGACAGTTCTGCTGCTGCAGGTTCCAGAAATTGATATTTTATCCATCATTTTCCCTTGACACACAGTACTACCTCCCTGGTACGCTTCTCAATCCATTCAGGGCTCATTGTAAGATCCTTCCAAGTGAGACAGCACTGGCTTTTGCTGGCCTGTGCTCAGATACATGAAAATTTATGCAAACACATGCAAATACACGTCTGCTTCTCTGTCAGCAGGATTGTAGGTACGTGTAGTGAGAGGCAATGGCCCAAGAGCAGAGAGGGGGGCTGGAAAATCGAGATCTCTGCATTTCTTAAGAGCTTTTGTTCCTGTCAGTTGTTTAAACACTCCAGGCCTGCCAGCGCCTCAGGAAATCCCAGTGAGGCAGCAGCCAGTGGGTGCTCCAGGAAGTGGCTGCAGTGATTTGAGAGCTCTGCCCTTCACCTCTCTGCCCACCCTGCTGGAGAACAACCTGAGCACGCAGAAGAACCAGCAAAATCCAAAATACAGCTCAGAGTGAGCCCTAGCACGGGCCAGCCTCTGCCAAAACACGGCCTTGCAGAGCCCCTGATTGCACAGCAATCCACAAATCATTTCACAGAAACGCAAAAAAGAATCTGCCAAACCCCTCTCAGGTGGGAAAGGGAGCAGGGGAGCACTCCTTGCACACACCCACACGGGTTTGCTGCCCTAAGAGCTCTGGGAGACCCAAAGGGATTCTCTGCCTCCCACCTGAGGGGCTTCCAGAGCTGGAGACTGGGATGGGATGGGATGGGATGGGATGGGATGGGATTGGATGGGATGGGATGGGTGGTGGTTGGGATGGGATGGGATTGGTTGGGATGGGTTTGGGATGGGATGGGATTGGATCGGATTGGATGGGATTAGATGGGACTGCACTGGATTGGAGTGGATGGGATTGCATTGGATTAGATTGGATTGGACAGGATGGGTTTGGATTGGATTGGATTGGATTGGATTGGATTGGATTGCACTGCATTGCATTGGAAGTCTCCCCTCAGCAGCCACACAAACCCACCCCATGTCCTCGTTCTCACAGCAGCTGGTTTTTTTCCCTGGGTTGGCCATGGGGAGCTGCTCCAGAGCCCTCCCAGAGTGCTGGGAATGGCAGTTCCAGCTTGCAGGAGCCTCCCCTGGGGCTCCTGCCTTTGGATGTCCATCCCCTGGGGTGAAATCCAGCCAGGGCCAACCCAAGTTCTGCATCCAGGCTCTCCCCCCTGAGGATGCTGCATTCCCAGGGAGCAGGGTCAGTGGGAGCTGCACATCCCAGAGGCTGCAGCATTTCCAGCAGTCCCTGTGCACAGGCCCAGCCACAGGCACAGTCTGGGGTGTCTCAGAGCAGCATT
Source organism: Camarhynchus parvulus (assembly GCF_901933205.1). NCBI lineage: Eukaryota > Metazoa > Chordata > Aves > Passeriformes > Thraupidae > Camarhynchus > Camarhynchus parvulus. The sequence goes on along the minus strand of NC_044594.1, from coordinate 1,824,700 downwards.
TCTCAACCTTTTACAGCCAAACTGTCGCCTTGCGCTCTGTCGCCTCCAAGGGTTCCAAAGCTTGGCTGTGCTTTGAACTCATTTGGAATATTTACTTATTTATGTAGCAGCTCTTTGATTTGCTCACCTCCTTGCTGGAGGTTTATTCTCATTTTCTGTTACCAAAATTGAGTTTTCACCCATTTGAAAGCTCATCTTCTGCTGTCTGACGTGCTGCTCGTGGCCACAGGTTGAGAAACACTCGCAGCCCAGCCTGGCTGAAGCCTGCAGGAGCAGGGATGTGCTGCAGAACCACCCTCACAGTTTTTATAGGAGGCAGAAGCTGGAGCTGAAGCTGTTCCATAAACCGCAGATAAATCAGGATCTGACATTTCTGTGGCAGGAGTTGAGTGCAGGTGTGACTTTCCCTTTCTTCAGCAAATTCCTGACCTGCCAAAAGATGTGGAATTTCAGGAAGCACCATCTGAGCCACCAAAAACAATCACACACACAATTATTTACATGTACATGTGCAACTAAATAAACACCCAAACCCATCAGGAACAATTTTATATCCACAAGCACAAAACCCAGCCACCCCTGGAGCGTGCAGGTGTGTTAGGGGAGAGCAGCAGTGTGGATCCCATACCTGATCCCCAGCTTTTCCAGCAGGGGCCATGTGGATGGGCTGGTCATTGTCCAAATTCCTGATGCTGGGGTCTGCCCCGTGCTCCAGGAGCAGCTGGATCATTTCCTTCTGGTTCTTGTCCCCAGGCAAAGCAGCTGCCATGTGCAGGGCTGTGTTGCCATGGGCCTAAAGCGGGGGGAAGGGGAAAAAATGGAGTAAAAAATCCCAGATAAACTCCCTGATGAGCTGTGCCATCTCCCCAGAATCCTCCTAGAAAGGGAGATGTGAAATGAGAGAAGAATCCTCATGGGGTTTGTCATCAGGAGCTGAGGGAGGATCTCTGCTCTGCTTCTCCCAGGCAGGAGCTTTGTGGATTCAGATATTTTTCTTTGCTAGAGCACCACAAACTGGGGGGCTTTGATATTTTGGGTGTAGGTCATTAATGGCCCTGAAGCAGGAACATTCCCTGGCTGCTGAAACCCCCCTAAACCATAGCCTGGTTGTTCTGAAGTTCCCCTTAAAACTGCTCTGAAATCATCCCCTAAATCACAGCCTCATGTATGATTACACTGAAATTCCCCCCTAAAACTGCTCTGCAATCATTCCTTAAATCACAGCCTCATGTATGATTGCACTGAAATCCCCTTAAAACTGCTCTCAAATCACCCTCTAAATCAAAACCTCATGTATGATTGTTCTGAAATCCCCCATTAAAAAATCACTCCCTAAATCACAGCCTCATGTATGATTGCTCTGAAATTCCCCCTTAAAACTTCTCTGAAATCACCCCTTAAATCACAACCTCATGGAAACAGAGACCTGGGGAGTTACTGGGTAAAGAGAAGGCTGTGACAGGCATGGAAATATTTCACTGGGAAGCATTAAATTACACCAATATAATAGATAACACTGGATTGTAGACACCAAACTCATCACACTGCTGCCCACCACACAAAGCTCCACAGCACCAGTCCCATTTGTGCTCCACACATCCCCCCTGGCCCCTTTCCCAACAACTTCCAAGTGCCAGGAAGATTCCAATTGCCAAGGCCAGGCATGGCTTGGCTGCAGTGCCAGGATTGGCACAGGAGGGACAGAGCTGGCTGTGAAGCCAGGCATGGATGGAGGGGCTGCAGAAGCTCTGGTGCCACCAGACCATGAAGAAATCTGTGCCCTGTCTGGTCAGGTATGACTGGTAACGGTTGCAAATGAGAAAAAGCTGATAAACAAAAGCACAAGGTGAGGTATTTTTAGTCTGCAAGAGTCTCATTGAGGCAGCTGCTTGGTTTTTTTTGCTCTCAGAAACAATCATGGGTTTGTCATGGCATTGGAATGGTTGGGCACGAATTGCAGCCTGTGTTAATATTCCAGTTGTTCAAATGTGAAATGAAAAATGTGATTTTCAACTCCTGTTAACCACTGAGACATCAGGGAGAACTGAAGCAGAAAATAAAATTGCAGAAAATAAAATTGCAGAAAATGAACAGTTTTTCTCAGACAAGGCATGTTTTACAAGCCCTGAACAAGCAGATCCTTGTCAAGTTTATTATCCCAGAAAGTCAAGGGATGGTTACAAGCTCTTTACAGGATTTCTTGTTAAAATGGAAAGACCTGCACTTGAGAGATTCCAAATCCAGGCATGGGCTAAGATAATGAGGCAATCTGCCAAGGCCTGACCTTGAAGCCTCAGGCTGACTTTAATAGGTCTCATTTGAGACAAAGTGGGCTCCAGGAATCCTCCAGATGGAAAACACCTCCAAGGCTTCAATATTTTCCTCATTGTGAAAATGCCATGGAGACAGATTTGGAGCAAGACAAGCACAAGCAGTGGCTGAGCCAGGGAAACCTGAACATGGCTGTTTCCTTGGCTTCTTCATGCCTTGAAGAGCTTCAAAATCCAGGATATCTCTCTGGCTCAGACAGCTCAGCAGCAAGACTGAAGACTCTGAGTGATCCTATCACAGGAGGAAGCTCTCCCAGGATTGTGATCAAGAGACAACAGAGACTCCCCTGGACAGGCTCTCACCTGCCTGAGGGTCTCTAAAGATACAGAAGGAATGCAGTGAAAAGCCCTTCACTGGACAGAAAAGCACCAGCTCGGCGCCATTACCCACAAACACAACCCAAAATAGGTTTTCTGCAGCCCAGCAGAAATCTGGAGGGGTAAAAAAAGTGAAGCTGCCCTTTGTCTGCCTCGGTGAGCAATGGATTGACAGAGAAATTCAGTTCCTTCCTGAGGGACACAAACTCTGGGGAGCAAGGCTGAGACTGCAGGTGTTGCAATGAAACAGGGACCCCCAGCCTTGTCCCCCTCCTCAAAGGAGAAGAAGGATAGAGGGGAAAGCAGTCAGAATCACCCCCTTATAGCCCTGCTGAGAGGGGCAGCCTGTCCCAAAATGAAACAGGGATCCCCAGCCTTCTCCCCCTCCTCAAAGGAGAAGGATAGAGGGGAAAGCAGCCAGAATCACCCCTTAGCCCTGCTATGTCCCAAAATGAAACAGGGACCCCCAGCCTTGTCCCCTTCCTCAAAGGAGAGGGACAGAGGGGGAAGCAGCCATAATCACCCCCTTACAGCCCTGCCTGTCCCAAAGCTCTGCCTGCTGGGCACTGGTGGCTCAGCTGAGGCTCCCAGGAATGTCAGGATTTTTGTTTGGGAGGAGGGAGGAGCTGCTGCCTCTGGGAGATGGTCACTGCTCAGGATCTGCTCCCAGGTGAGCTCTGGGGAGGTTTGCAGCTTGCTTTACCCAACCTGGGGATGGGGCTGTGCCAGAAAACCTGCAAATAATGTTTAAGGCAGAAAGAATCCCCATGTCCCTTGACAGAAGCAGGGACTTTGTCCTTCCTGTGGTGCCACATCTGACAGCAGAGATGAATTGATACCTGGCTGCCCTGAAGTGCCACCTCTCAGTGTCATGCTGCTGTCAGACCTTGCATCACTGCAGGGCTGTTTGCTCAATCCTCAGCCTAATCTAAAGTTCATGCTCCTCCTCGATCAACCACTTCCCCTGTTCTTCCTCCTCCCTGCTTATCTCCTCCTCATTCTCTCCTCTCCTGCTTTTCATGACGGAGCTCAAGTCAGGTGCTGTTTTTCTGTGAGCTGTCTGTTTACTGGAAAATGCAGTTTGGGGTTGAACAGAAGTTCAGATTAGCAACTTTTGCCCTTTCCCTCTGTAAAAAAAAACCCTGTTATTGATAAAAATTACCTTGTTGTTGACAAAATCCTTGCACTTGAAAGCATTCAGCTCCAGGAAATACCTGAGCAGGGAGACGTTCCCATCCTGCACTGTGTAATGAAGAACTGTCTTGTTGCTTTTCACATCCTATTTCAAAACACAGAAAAAGAATATTAAAAAGACAAGCCAAATAAGAAATGTCCTGCAGGACAAGCTGGAGAGATCCCATAAACCCATCAGAGGAAGCCCAGGCCAGCTGTGCAGCTGATGAGGAGCATCTCCCTCCCTCCAGGGACCCTCTGAGTGTCCATGTCTGCTTCAGGAACTCCAAAAGGCAGCACCTGTTGGACAATATTTTTTTCCTGACTTAGAGATGGAGTAATTGAGAAGTATTTTTAAAAAATTTATTTGATTTTTAGTCTTATGAGAAGGGTGAGATAACCAAGATGCTACAATTTATGCTGTTACAATTAAAAGTGAAATTATTTTTAAATTATAATACACTATTATAATAGGAACAATAATCATATAACAAGCACCTAACCCTGCCAGCAGTCCCTTGGAAGGAGAACAGGCTTGGCCCTTGTGCCAGCAGCTCATTCCTTCTCCAATCCTGTGTTTTGAGCAGAACTGGGGGGGAGAATTCCCAGACAAACCCAGGGGTAACCCAGCCCCTGCTCACCCGGCTGTAGATGGAGGCTCCAGTCTGCACCAGGAGGTGGATGCAGGATTCCAGCTCCCTGCTCTGCTCCTGCAGCTCCCTGTGCTGCTCCTCTGGCACTGCCTGCCTGCCCTGCTCCCTCAGCAGGGCGTTGTGGGCCAGGACAGCGCAGTGGAGAGGGGTATGGCCTGGGAAAGAAACGTGGGATGGAGGTGAGGACAGCGCCAGGAAAATACTGATGGGCAGAGAGGAGGCAGGGCTGGCACAGAGAGCATTCATCCAATCATTTATCCAGTCATTCATCCAATCATCCATTCAATCATTCATCCAATCATTCATTCCATCGTTCATTCCATCATTCATTCCATCATTCATTCCATCATTCATCCAATCATTTATTCCACCATTAATTCCACAATTTATTCCACCATTCATCCAATCATTCATCCAATCTGTGCAGGTGTTGTCGAGGCACAAGCCCTTCCCAGGTGTCTTCTCTGACTCTCTGGACACTTTTTGGGGCATTCCAGCATGTTTTTAGCTCCAATTGAATCGCCCCCTGAGCCATCAGCACCTTTGAATTTCGTGGCATTTGGGTGCACAGACACAACTCTCTCTCCCCCAGGAATTTCCTGAGCCTGCTCTGGTCTCCCAGCACACCCCCAAAAACCAACGAGCATCAGGCAATGAAATATCCAAGACAGGTTTTCACACCACTTGTGCAAAGGTTTTTACCTTCAAAATCCTTCATTTCCAAATCCAGAGGGAAACCCATTGACAGGATAACCTGGAGGCAACAGAGAAATGCAGAATTTTAGCTCAGCAGAACACTGTGCAAGCCCAAACCAACAAAATGTAAAACCAAACACCATCAGATAATGATATTTTAATTACAAACCATTATTTGACACTAGATTCCATTGCTGTGAATGCTCCCAACAGGGACATTCAAGGTGATCACATTCCCTGGTTTCCTGACTCCCACCTAATTATCCTTTCAGGTTCTCAGCTCAGGACAGTAAAACTCAGTCTCTGCCCCCAGCTCAGGAGTGCCAGACTCCTCACTTTCACCCTGGGTTAGGCAAAGCCACCAGGGACACCAGGACATGTTTATTCTGAGTGATCCTTGACAAGGACAAATGAAAATCTCTCCTTGACAGGTGTAGCCAAAGTTTATGGCCCAAAAGTTTGCCAGCACTGACAATTCTCAGGCTGGATTTATTTACTTTTTGTTTTCAGGGTGCAGCAGTGTGTGAAGTTAAAGCCTCAGCTTGTGGCAATGAGGCTACAGAAACACCAGGAATTGTGATCTGGAGATGAGAATTTCCTGGATTTAGCAGAGAATCAAAACTTTAAAACACTCTCTTTAACATAAGAAAATTATAGATTTAACACAATGGAGTTAAGTATCTCCTTGTCTATATAATTACAGAGAATTTATTTCTTTCTTTTGATTGAATAAAGCAAGTTGTTCACATTAATGGCTGAGAATTTTTGCAGTGACTCATCAGTGTCAAGCCAGACAGGGCTCAGGACAGAATCCTCCCACTGAAAGATCACCCAGAACGGTTAGGGCTTGACTAATCATCTTCTAACAAAAATAAAATATGTCCAGATCAAATATTGACACCTAGCTCTGAGGCGCTTATTAGAGGTTAGATAGTTAATCCATTAGGAAAAAAAACTCCAATAAAATAAACAGACAAACCATAAAGCCTTTCATGGCTCTGACCACATCGAGGAGCGAGTCTCTGCCCGTTGTCCCTTTTTATGTCAAGGCAAAAAAAAACCAACAAAGAAACCCACAAAAGAAAAACCAAACAAAGGAACCTTGCAATCCAAACCACCACGAGGCACTCTGAGAGGCTTTGTTGGCATCAGCTGGATTAAACCCCCTTTTCCTACTTAAGGAAACACCTGTTTTCCAGAGAACTGGCTGTGTTACACATTAACTGCCCTCTCAGGGCTCAGCCTGGGCACAGCTAACGAATGCTGGACGTGGTGCCAGCACCACAGGCACCCCCTGGCACCTCACCCCTGTCCCCTGCCCTCAGGGAGCTCCGCAGAGCCACCAAACTCTGCCTGTGCTCAGCCCTGACACAGCTCAAGGCAGTTTTTAAATTCATTTCATTTTCTGGACACCTCACCTCTGTCCCCTGCCCTCAGGGAGCTCAGCAGAGCCACCAGCACGTTTAGGGCTGTGATCTGCAGAAATAATTTGTTTCCCCCCACAGAGTCACTAAAAAATTTTCCTCTGTAACAGCAGGCTGTAAGCACAGCCCTAAAAAAGGGATAAAACCCACTCTGGGAAGTCAATCCCTGACACAAGGAGCCTTTGCTCAGCCTCCATCTCTCACTGAGATTTATTTAAAGACACAAACATCAACACTTTATATTATATATGCATTATAATATATATATGTATATTATGTATACATGGATAGATGTATATAATACATATATGTATATATGTATTATATATACACACATATTATATATACATTATATATTATATATATGTATATATGTATTTTATATATGTACATATAGCTATTGTATATGTATTGTGTATATATACATATATACAATATATATACAATATATATGTACAATATACAACATATATGTACAATATATATTATATATATTTATATATAAAATATATACAACTTATATTTATATATTTATATTTTATATATTTGTATTTATATTTATATATAAAATATAGAGTTATATTTAAATATATAATTTAATATATGTATATTTATATATTAGATATATATTTGTATATAAATAATATATATTATATATACATGTATACATATAAATAATACATATATATACATACATGTATACATACAAATAAATATATATAATATACACATTATCCATTTATTTGTATAAAAATATATATAATGTGTATATATATAATGTATATATTTTTATATATGTATATACAATACATACACTTTATATTATTAATCAGCAATTAAAACCATCCAGCCTCACCTACCTGGAGGACTTGGGTGTAGCCATATGTGGCAGCAAGGTGTAAAGCTGACTGGCCCTTGTTGTCCACAGCGTTGACATCTGCTCCTGCCTGGATGAGGTCGTGGACGATGGCTGCCTGCCTGGCAGTGACAGCCACCAGCAGGGGAGTCTGCAACAGCAGCACAGAGAGCTGTGAGAGCTCAGACTAACTCCAGAGCCTGCCAGGGATGCCTTGGAGTGGCTGCCTAAAACAGAGGCTAGGCAAGATTAACAGAATAAAATTGGTTTTTTATTAAAGCCCTTCAATAGGGACAACTTGGGCAGTCAAAGCCTCCCTCAGGCTACACCCAAGATGGTCACGAGTTTTTCAGACAATTATAAGTTTGATCATTTCAGGGGTTAATCTTCCAATTACAGCTGTAGGTAATGAAGTACTTAGCCCCCAGTTTGCTCCCCCCAAACTCACTTTCGTTCATACTTTTTAGGGCCTGAGACAGTGAGGTGTCCTTGAGTTCCAGGCCTACAGAGGAATTATTTTGTCTGAATAAAATGTGAGAACAGTAGCTGACAGGCTATGGAGCTTTAGAGTTACACACTAAAGAATTGCAGGATTATAAATATATGAAAAAATATAAAAGCTAAGGTCCTAAGGCATCAGCAGCAGCTGCTGGTGTAAAACAAGGAGTGTGGAAAGCGCTGGCTGAAATCCCAAGGACTGTGGTGCCAGGAATGAGCACAGCTCACAGGATGGTTTGGAATCCCACATGAGATGGGGATTTCCAGCTCTTGCTGGACTCCATCTGCTGTTCTTCAGCCCTTCATTTGATTGCAACCCAAACCAAGCATTTTTTAAACCCCAACTGCATCAGGTCCAGCACAAGTCAGTTGGCTGTAAACCCTTCAGCCTCGGAGACTGATGCCAACAACAAACATTTTACCGGACCAGTGTTTTCACACATCACTTATGGGCTGAAAAAATAATGGGCTCATTCTCATCCCACCTGATTTAAGACCCTGCCACTGAATTTTACAATCCTGCCACCAAATTTTACAATCCTGCCCCCGAGTGAGGCCCACCAGTGCCAAGCTTTCCTTGCAGGGGCAGAGCTGGATTTTGAGGGTACCTTGCTGTCTGTCATGCCAAGACTGCTCCCATCCCAAACCTTGCTGTCTGCAGGAGAAAGCAGCCCCTTTTTTACCCTTTTTTACCTTTCCTCTGTGCTCCTTGACATCGAGTCTCCTCAGGGCTCTCATGCGCTCTGCGGCTGCCAGCGTGTGGGCCCGCAGGCCTTTAGCTGCATAAATATGCAGAATTCTAAGACAGCAAATAAATAAAGACACCCATCACTCATGGACCATGGACCACGCTGGGAGCAAAGAGTTTAACAGGGCAGCCCTGCCGTTTTTTGGGGTTTTACAGCCAGGGTTTCACAAATCCATGCCAAGAGCCCCAAAAATTCCCATTTTCATGGGAAGGGCTTTGCGCCTCCAGCAGCTGCAGAGTCCAAGAGCCCTCAGAGCTCCTGAGCTTTGCCTGCTGCCTCCTTCCCACTCCAGCACCTTCCTGCAGCTGAGATCCACCACTGGGAGGTGTCAAAGTCCTCCACCATTCCCAGTTTGGGGAATTGGATGTATAAACCCCTTTTTGGGGTGATACAGCTCTGGGTGTGTGGGTGAAACCTCACCACCAGGGGTAACAACCTCTCCCTAACTGATGTATTTGTAATATATCAACCTATTGAACTCTCTATTGATATATTTGTAATACATCAACTTGTTAATCTCTCTATTGATGTATTTGTAATATATCAACCTGTTAAACTCTCTATTGATATATTTCTAAACCCTCTATTGCTATATTTCTAATATATCAACCTGTTAAACTCTAATTTCTATCAAAACTCCTGGCGAGAGGAGTTTGATTGATTTATTTATTTATTTATTTATTTATTTACTGTCCTTATATTTTGCACCAGACAAAGAGTTGGCACAGCCCGTGGGAGTGGCTGGTGGCCCTTAGTGATGGGGAGAACATTTCTCTGCTTCAGTTTGCTCATCTGGCTCTGGCTGGAGCCAGTTCCATCTCCCCAGCTCCTACCTGAAGGAAATTCCAAACCTCTAAAACAGGAGGAGCCCACCCCACACACAGTCACGCCAACCCCAGGCTTCATTCTGCTCCAGACAGAAATATTTGATGCTTTTCAGGCAGAAGGTGGTGGGAGTTGTTTCTCTCCTCTGGTAGTTTCTCTCCAGAGCCACCTTTCGCAATCCCAGGAAGCAGAAATACAATTTTCTGGCTAATCTGATTTTCAGTCAAGCTCAGCATTAGCTGTGGCTGCACACCCACACATCCCCAAGGGTGCCAGGAGAGGATAAAAGTGGTTGAAGCTGAACTGCAGGAGCAAGGACTGCTGCAGGAAATGCCTCCAGGGCACATCTGGATCAAGGAATTCCTTCTTAGCCTGCTTAATGTGTAAAAGTAGCACAAAGTCTGGCAGCTAATGTCTGGTTCTAGCCTGTACATATATTATTGAACTAATTGATTGCTAAACCAACGCTTGTGGGTAGGAAATAAAACACTCTAGGCATAGCAAAGTTACTATAGATCTTTATTGAAAAAAAAACAAAAAAGAATTTGTCTTTTTTTTCTAACCAGAACAACCCAGAAAGAAATGATGAAACAGTTTCATCTTTGTTTTATGTTCACACACAGAATTTACATACATTGGAGTGAAAGGAGTTGAAAAGCAATCAGAGCAACCACAGGCTTGATTCATAACTGCTTTATCCCAGTTTTACCTAGGGAATATCTCTGAATTTTATAAAACTGGAGGAAGCAGTGGTGAATTAAGCTCCTTTGAATTAATTTCTTTGCTGGGTTTTTCTGCAAATATAAGCCACTAATTTCAATGCAAACCTCAACTGCTGCTCTTTTCCAACAACTTTATGATCAACTTACATGATCTAGTGCTCGTGTCTTCCACAGTTGTCAATATTCAATTAAAAATACTCTTGGAAAGTCATTAAGACTTTCAACCTGGGTTTTCAAACCTCATCCAGGCATGAACTCTAAGGCCACTTGAAATATTGCCTGGGTGGCAGCTGGACTCCAGGTAATAAAGAGTACAAGAAATTATTTTTTCAGTTAGCCTTGTAAATAATAAAACCATCTAACAATCCTGGGCTTTAGAAAGCAGAAAAACCCAGAGAAATTGTGTTCACCAGCCAAGAGCCTCTTGTTCGTCAAGAAAGCAATAAACAGGGTTCAAAGGGGATGTATCTCCTGAAATATATCAATTTATTTGCCTGTGCTGTGGCACTCCTGAGCCTCAACCGAAATATTTACACTCGCATCGGAGGGAAAAGTGAAGCTACTCATTCTCCAGGAAAGGAAATCAGAAAGCCATAAAGGAATCATGCGCTCCTCTGGGCCTGGGGAGCTTTCCAAGGAGAGGTCACCAAAGTTCCCTGGCTCCCACACTCAAACACTACAGAAAAGCAAAAATATTGCCAGATAACAGCAATGCCATGGAGTCCTTGTTGGGCTGCAGTCCAGTTCTGGAAAATCCCTGTTTATCAACGATCTCCTGATCCAGGGCCATGAATTCAGTCCTGACTCAGACAAAACTCCCAGAGACTTCAGTGGGACAGCATCAGTCACAGCAGTGTTACCAGCCAGCCACTAAGTCAGCCCCACACCTCAAATTCAGATATTTCAGAGCCCCAAACCCCTCTGCAGCTGAAAGAACACGGATTTACCCTCTGCTCCACACCTGCAGGGCTGGGCTCAGGGGCAGGCAAGGGGCACAGAGCTTCCAGGTACACCTTGGTGTGAATTCCTGCTCTGCAAACAGGGATCTCTGACTGCTCTGGCATTTAGCTCAGCTTTATTCTCACACTACTGCACCTGCCTGCGCCAGCAGAACAAAGCTACTCTTTATGTTTTCCTGATTTCCAAAGCAATTGTAAAATTTAGGAGACAAAAATGTGAATTTAGGCCCACCCCAATGTTTTCTAGTGGCCTAAATCTGGTGAGTTCCTCCCTGGACAGCTCAAAGACACACAGACACAAAAGCAGCCCTACTGCACTGGGTTTGGCAATATTTAGGAACAATTGTACCCTCACCAAATGCTACAGCTGGCTGTGGCTACACTGCAATCTGTCATTTTGAGGCCACAAGGGTGAAAATCACCTTGTGCTGGTGCTGAGCACAAGTGTGCAGCATCCAAACCTGCCTGGGAGAGGCAGCAGGATCTGGAACAGCAGAGGAACCTCGTGCTGGGCGCCAGGACAAAGCAGATTTCCCTCACCACACAAAACACAGCGTGCTAAAACTCCCACCCCACCCCGCCCGATCCAAACCCCACTGAGCTGCTGGGTGGAGCTCCAGATGTGCCACCTAAATCCCTTCGACAGAGAGAGCATGGCTCAACACGTACGTATCATTGTCCTCATCTTCCAGCAGCAGCTTCTCGATGGGCAGGGCGCCGATGGCTCTCCGGGCATCCTCCAGCTCCTGCGGGGCTGGCTCGGGGATGGAGATGGGCACGGGCACCAGCTGGGGCCCGGGGAAGGAGGAGGAGGCTGCAGGGTACTGCAGGCTGGAGGCTGGCAGGGCAGACAGGGGCTGTGCCCACGGGAAGTAGGGCAGGGGCGGCTGCTGCTCCGTCACCTCCAGCGGTGGCACCACGGCCGGGGTGCTGCTGCGGGGCTGGGGAGGGACAGAGACACAGCAAAGTGAGACAAGCACGGTGGTACTCGCTGCTGGGGAGGATGAAACAGGAAAGCCTTATCAACATGACTGCCTGGCAAAAGATTTTGAGAATATGGAAACTATAATTGAAATGAAAGCAAGCTTTGAGATCCCTCAGTTACTGAACAACTGGAAAATAATGGCATGGCCAGATGAAGGTGATCCCCTTTTGATGGAACAACACCCTCTGCTTACAGACAGCTTCAAGGGTCAGAGCAGACCCTGCTGGCTTGGCAGAAGCTGGGAAGTGTGAGGACAGAGGAGGGTCCCACCAGAGTGTAACTGGAAAAGGTTGTGAATTTTGCCTGATTCCAGTACAAACACAACTTTTTGCCCTGCTCAAACCATATTCCTGTCCTGGAAACTACATGGCATGGATGCAAAGACACACAACATTTCAGTAATTAAATAAATCAGCCTAACTCCACCCCACAGCTCTTGCTAAAAGGTGGGAATTAACATAATTTCCAGCTTGGTGTTTTTGACTTACTGCAAAATTGGTGATGAGAGGCTGGGATGTGTAAGTGAGGACAGAGGAGGGTCCCACCAGGGTGTAGCTGGGGCACACGGGCTGGACGTACATATCTGCTGAGTAGGGACAGCTGCCAGCCTCGTGGGACACGTAGTCTGGGTAAGGGCTCCACTGAGCCAGGGGCTGCAGGGGGGTGCCAGGGGCCTGGGGCATCCATCCAGAGGCCACAGCTCCTTCCTCTGGGCCAGGCAGAGCAGGGGCAGCAGCGTCCATGTCAATGCAAGGCTGGCCTGGAAAAGAGGACAGGATTAAAACCCAGCTCAGCACAGTCTTCCCTGGAGAGCCCTGGAAGGTCAGGGATACTTTACCCATGGGCGAGTAGGAAGGGACTGGCTGATGGGGCAGAACAACCTGGAAGAGAGAAGAAAAACTAAAAATCAGAGGTGAAGCCCATCAGCATTAAATTCAATCCCACAGAGCAGACCAGGCATTTTCAGCTGGTTATCAATGCCAGGGGCTGAACTCTCACACCCCACACAAGGGCCAGAAGAGCTGAGCCTGGCAGCCAGGGCACAGCACCCCAAACTCAGCTCAAGGGGACCTTAAAGTGTGTTTAAATCTCGTGTAGCAGAGAGAAAGAATAAAAATCAGAGGTGAAACCCATCAGCATCAAATTCAATCCCACAGAGCATTCAGGCATTATCAGCTGGTTATCAATGCCAGGGGCTGAACTCCCCCACCCCACACAAGGGCCAGAAGAGCTGAGCCTGGCAGCCAGGACACAGCACCCCAAACACCCACAAACACCCACAAACACCTCAGCTCAAGAGGATCATATAGTGTGTTTAAATCTCATGTAGCAGAGAGAAAAACTAAAAATCAGAGGTGAAGCCCATCACCATTAAGTTCAATCCCACAGAGCATTCAGGCATTATCAGCTGGTTATCAATGGCAGGGTCTGACCTTAAAGTGTGTTTAGATTTCATGTAGCAGAGAGAATTCCCCTGCAGAGAGGAGCCAGCCCAGCTGCTGCCTGCTGGGAGAGCAAATCCAGGCTGAGAAGAAGCAGCAAACAGCCAGGGATGGCTGGGGATGGTCTCTTGCTGCCTCCCTCCCAAGCCACTCTCAGTCCCCAGCAATCAGATCCTGCCAAGCACAAAGCACTTCCCCTTTCCATTAAAGGGTGGAAGGTGCTCAGCTCACTAAAAGCACCCCAGCTAAAGAGATATTAATGGCATAACAGGTAACAGCAGGGCCTTCAAAATGCTTTAGAGATGCAGAGGTTTCTTTCATTGGCTCAGTAGTGCTGGGGCTGGGCAAGCACTGAGCTCCTGAGGGAGAATTTTCCTCCTGTTTGCTTTTCCCCACCGTTGTAGCTGCAGTTGCACTGGAATTCTGGACATTCCCCCTTTTCCTCTTCAGCAGCTCCTTCACTGGCTCCTTCACTCGGACACCTTGGTAGGGGCGAGGCTGTGGCTGCTGGTCTGGGGCAGAAGCTGAGGAAAAAAAAAATTAAATATTTATGTAACATTTATTTTCCTCTCAGGGACCCCAAATCCCCACGGCAACCTGGGGGCTGTAGCAGAACACATTTATTTTATTCTTCCTTAAATTTATTTTATTCTTCCTTAAATTTATTTTATTCTTCCTTTCCTTTGTGTCCCTCAGTGCCACTGAGCTGCAGAGCAGCTTCACACACTCCCAAAAGGAAAATCAGATGAAATATACCCAAAAGGTGACACACCAGAATTGTTGGCCGGGCAGGGACATAAAAAAGCAGAGATTAGATATTTAAAAGAAATAGATTCACTGTTTAGGTAGAAGGTATAAAACCAACCCGAATCAGGAAAACATCCTCACTTGAAAAACCGTTTAAACATCATTAATTTGACTTTAATATCTCATTTTTAGATCAGGCAGGTGCTGAAGTCCCAACTAGACCAGAGTTTTGTTCCAGTTCTGAACAAATTTTGCTCATAGCTGGTCCAGGAGGTTGATGAACGGGAGACAACACATCACAGATCTTACACCCAAAACCTCCCAGCTCCCACCCAAAAATTCTGCTCCATTTTGAAGAACTACGTTTACAGTCAGAATTAAGCTTTAATTTCATTAAAAATGAATTTGAAAAATTAAGTTTCCAGCTCCAAAAGCCTCTCCCAAAGCCGTGTGAGCAGCAAAGCAGGGGAAGCACATTTCTGCCAGAGCCAGAATTAACAACTCATATTTTACTGGAGCGTTTGGAGGGATTGATAGCAGAAGGAAAGCAGGGGATATCAAAGCCTGCTGTTTGTAAAGGCGCCGATAGCAGAGGTGGCCGCCTGCCCCTTCCACTGCACTCTGATGTGTAAATACAGAAATTGATAAGTTTTCCATTTTTAACGATTGGAACTGGCCTTTGGTTTTGAGGTACAGGTGCGCGTCCAGCTCCAATCTGGATTTTCAACTATTGTTCCACCCTTGGAGCATTTATTTAGATTCACATCCTACAAGAATGAATCATTTCACCTCAGATATCTCTCCCTGCTACATTTAATTCTGAGCTCACTGAGAAGTTTCTGTTGCACCTTCCAGGGAGGAGGAAAATGGAGTTTGAAATACAGAGATCATAAATCCACCACAAAAATTACTTAACGGAATAAACGTTTCTGCTCTAATTTCTTTTCAAAAATACTTTTTTCCCTTCAGCTTGGCTCTTCTATTAACTCATCATACATAATTTAATTATGAAATCTTGATTGGCCACTGTAAATCCTTTTAGGACCAGACAGGACTCCATTTATGCACTGAATGTTGCCTTTGTTATGCACATTAAGGAAATATTTTACTTTTAATCAGTAGTTGAAGCAAAGATGATTTTCCAGCCTTTGCCTGATCTATCTTTGCTTTCTGTGCACATCCTTTGTGGCTCTTTAAATCAGATTTCTTGCATTCTCGTGAATCCTGTGGCTTTCAAAATGGAATTTCAAAAGACAATAAAGGTTCTTTAAGCTCCCTGCAAGCATCCACAAGGGCTTTTAATACAATTCACGTTGTGCTTTTTCAATTTCATTGGTATTAATTTATTTGAGCGCAAATAATAAAGAGTTCTGGTGTTCTTGGTGCTGTGTGAAAACATCAACTCCACCAATCTGGAGTGGCAGAAATGAACATTTTGGGGAGTTTCTCATCCCCAACTCATAAAGGGCCTCCCTGCAGAATTAGGGTGGGGAAGGATGGTGGTTTCTGGCTCCAGGTTTGGGGGATGGGAAAGAAGAAATTTACTGTAAAAGCTGACAAATATACCTATTCAGAATTTCCGGTGTAAGTAAGCAGAGTAACCAAAAAAGAAAAAAAAAAATAAAGAGAAAAAAAAATTTTAAAAACCAAAGTCTGCAGATCATATTTCGGTTCCCCCAAGCTGACCTCCAGAAATAAAAATAATGTGAGCACAGCTGCTTTTCCACTGCTCAGGGGCCTGTGGGGTCTGAGCATCACAGACAGACCACAGCAAAATGGCTTTGGGGCTTCAGGGTGCAATTCCTCATCGAGCTGAAGACACATGGCAGTCACAAATGTCAGCATTCGGAGGAATAATGATAATTAAAATATCTTTGTAAACGAAGAACCTGGATTTAGTCATCCTTATAGAAAGGTTTTAACAAACTATGAAGCTGTCTTGGACCAAGATTCCATTTTATTTTAATTTTAGTCATGAGAGCCCAAGTTCCATTTAATATATATAAATGTTTTAACAAACTATGAAGATATCTTGGACCAAGATTCCATTTTATTTTAATTTTAGTCATGAAAGCCCAATAGTTCCATTCAATAAAATTGAATTAAAGGAGATAAAGGAATAGCAGCAGTGCAATCTCCTGCAATTCCAGGACCAAAGAACACCCACATGCTGCAGGCACATTTTGATTTTCACCTGCCCTGTGTAGCTGGGGCAGTTTGAGACATCTCCAGTTGAGGAAGAAGAGAAGGAATCCAAATCCAACCCCTCCACATTTCACTGGGGCCCATTTCAAAGCTTTGGCCAGGCTGCCTCCAGCCCTGGTGTGTGCCCAGCCCCAGGCTCCCTCCATCAATGTTATCACCTGATGTATTTGCTAAAAGTCCACAAAAGCCTTGAAGACTTGTGGGCAATCTTTAAAAGCTGCTGCTGAACACCAGAGCTGCTGGAAAGGCACCAAATGGCTCAAAACATCAAGTGAGAGCAGCAGGAAGATGCTGGATTCCAGACCATGCTGCAGCTCAGCCTGGAAGCATCCAAAAATGTTCCAAGGGATCTGTCACCCTCAATTTATGCAGACACAGACTGCATAAATATCTCAGAAATATTGATCTGTATCACCAAAGGGGTATTGGAGACAGCCAAAGGTGATGCAGAAACTCCATCATCAGAAGGCACAAAAAGCACTTTATTTAGAAATCTACAGTTCTTACAGAAACCATGGTGGACCTAAGAGCTGATTGCCCTTTAGGAATCTTCTCTTACACTATTGGTGAACTATGAATAGCACACTCTGGAGAGCCAGATCTATGAACAACAGTTACAGAAAGAGAGATAATAATTGTTTTAATTCCTCCTCTGAGCTTTCTCGCTGTTTTTCAGGAAAATCCTGGGAGAACCATGTCTGTCTGTTCAGAGGATATGTGATTACCACAGGAGGGAAAGCACACCAAGACATCACCAAAAATCCAAGCTCTGTCCTCCCCTGCATTTTGGTTTAACCATTGCAGAGATGGGAGGGAAGAGGGAGGCAGAGCAGCTGCTGGAAGGGTGCGGGCAGCGAAGCGCGGAGAGTTCCAGATCACTGAGCTTCCCCAGCAGGGCTGCCCCTCACACACACACACACACACACACACACACACACAGAGAGAGGAGCTGCAGCTCGCTCTCAGCCTCCCAGCCAGGGCACTGCGATTTCCCAGCAGGCAGATTTCACTTTGAACCACCCTGCTGGTCCTGCAGCAGCGTCCTGCTGTATCAGCGCTATGGTGCTCCATGTCTGTGCAGAGCTCCATGACATCAAAAGCCTAATTAATTACTTTATTATACTCTATTAAACTCTATACCCCAGGGAGCTGGGGTTGTTCAGCCTGGAGAAAAGGAGACTCAGAGGTGACCTTATCACTCTCTTCAGCTCCCTGAAGGGTGGCTGTGCTGAGCTGGGGTCGCTCTCTTTCTCCAGGCAACAACAGACAGAACAAGAGGACACAGTCTCAAACTGCGCCAAGGGAGGTACAGGCTGGAATTAAGGAGGAAGTTTTTCACAGAAAGAGTGATCAAATACTGGAATCATCTACCCAGGGAGGTGGTGGAGTCACCATCCCTCGATGTGTTTAAAAACAGACTGGATCTGGCACTTGGTGCCGTGATCTAGTTGAGGTGTTAGAAGATGGGTTGGACTCGATGATCTTAAAGGTCTCTTCCAACCTAGAAATTCTGTGATTCTGTGATTCTGTGATTCTGTGATTACACTATATTACACTAACAACAACTATCACTAACTAACTAGAAAACCCGTGACTCTCTGCCCCTGATACACACACTCAGAGATCCAATTTTGGTCAATGAATCCAAAACAGCATCACCAAATCCAAGCAATCACCTCGGGTGAACAATCTGCAGAACAAATTCCACATGGGCACAAACACACCAGCAGCAAATCAGATAAGAATTGTTTTGATCGTTCTTTTCTCTGCTCCCCTCACAGCCTTTCTCAGGAGAATCCTGAGAAAACTAAATCTCTGTTCAGAGGGCATGTGAACACCACACCACCGCTCCCTCTCACAGATTTCTGTGCTCACAACCACGTGATAAAATAATCAATTGATCAGTGTTAACACTGCAAATAGTTTTCCCTTTTTTTTTCTCCTCTCACCCTCCAGTGCAATAAATAATTGAAAGGAAGCCCAATAGTTTCTCTTGTTTGCAGTAACACCAAAAAGCAATCGCTGACTGCAAATAACAAGAGAAATTTAGATTTCAATTAGCAAAGCCCTGAGTTAATGGCTTGGATATTGAAGAACAAATCACATTTTTATCAGACACAGTGAACTTTGGCAAATAAAAGAAGAAAGAGGCTTCGTTTCATAGGCTTGTGTGCTTAGAGTCAAATCAAAACCTTTTTACCTCCAAGCCCATGGCAAGGGAATCAACATTGGTCATGATCCTGTCTTTATTCCTGGCTAATTAAAGTTTCCCTCAAAAAACCCAGAGTGATCTTTATCTCTGCTTTGTGGTCAGTCCATTCTTCATTTGACAGAAGAATAGTTTAGATATTAATGCCCAATATCTCCATTTTCAGGGGTTGGAAGATTTTCCAGGAATCAAAGTAGCCTTGGATTCAGGCAAATCCATGCCCCATGCTGTTCTTGAGGAATCCTTTTGATAACTGTCTTTTAAAAATATTTTCTTCACACCTAAAAGGATCTAAACGAGTGGAGAGCACTGTGCAGAGCGTACATTTTGTTTCCACACAAGGAAGGGATTGCAGATGAACAAATACAGAGGGGATTTTAGATTTTTTCCACTTGGATAGAAACCAAAATCAAGGGGAGACACAAAATGCTGGCTAATCCATGCTGCTCTGATTATTCTAATTAAAAAAACGAAAAACTTTCAAGTGCCCAATGAGAGCTGGATGCTTTGGCCATCTAGGGGTGAGGGGCACTAAAAATTCTCTGTTTCAGAATAAGAGGAGCCCTGGTGCAAAGGGGAAGCTGAGATAGACAGAAAGTGCCTTTAACCTTAAGTCTCACCCTCAGGTCCTAATTCCTCCCAGCCCATAATACTCTTTCCATTTTAGTAATGCAAGCTTTCCATTTAATTGCTGCTGTGGTCATTCGTAGAGTTTGACACCTGCTCTGCAAAGCATGGATGGGCTCAACTTCTGTGCTATCCCTCTTTCCTGGTGGGGTTTTACCAAAATTAGCGCTCACAAGGTACAGAATGCTGCAGTTTCACCTCTCAGTCTCATTAGCTGATACTTTCAGGGTGGCTCTGTGCAGCCCCACATCTGTTGTGGGCAGAGAAGGTTTCTGATTCGCTTTAAAAGCTTTTGGGAAGGGATTTGCAGAGGTGTGAATTCACATCTCTCGGTGGCGAAGGGAATCTGAGCAGCTCAATCTCTGCCAGTGACTGCCCAAAAAACTTGGGCACAGGCAAAACCAGCACCTAAACAGGAGATTCCTGCAGAATTAGAATTAATTAGGCTGGAAAAGACCTTTGAGGTCATCAAGCCCAAGCTGGTTCCATGCTTTGCAGAACACAAACCATTTGTATGGAAGGAACGTTCGGGTCAATTTAAAAAATTCACTACGGAGGTCACAAAAAGAGCAAATCAAGAGGCAGAAGCTGCTGCTGCCCATGAATTCCCCATCCCTGAGGGGCTGCTGGGGCTGCTCCTGTTCAGCAGAATCCTGGGGAGCCCCGACCAGTCACTTCTCCTGGGCCGTGGGAGGGGAGGCTTTCGGGCTGAGCCGCCCCCGGGCGCTGAGCGGAACCAGGGCCCCCGTCCTGCAGGGGAGTCACTGTGCTGTGACCTGGGACATCCCCAGCCTGCAGGGCCGGCCTGGCCAGGCTCCCTGCCCAGCAAAATGGCCCAGCTTGCCTTGTGCTCCTGCAGAAATGACCCTGAAGGAGCAGGAAACCACCCTGAGCATGGCCTCAGGTGAGGTCGCGTGCTGCTGGAGGGAGTTCTTGTGTCACTTCTGGGTTTTCAGAGGTTCACAGAATGTTCTCAGCTGGGAAGGACCCTCCAGGATCACCTGTCACGGACATATCTTATGAAAAATCCTTTTGATAGGATCTTTCCTCCTGAGAAGCTGAGAGGCCTCAGAAATGAAATGCAAACAATGGTTATCTGCTGCTGTGGAATGCAACAGGTGCATCTGTGATCAGTCTCATGTGGTTGTTTTTAATTAATGGCCAATCACAGTCCGGCTGTCTCAGACTCTCTGGTCAGTCACAAGATTTTATTGTCATTCCTTTCCTTGCTGGCCTTCTGATGAAATCCTTTCTTCTATTCTTTTAGTATAGTTTTAATATATCATTTTCTTTTAATATAATATATCTCATAAAATAATAAATCAGCTTTCTGAAACATGGAGTCAAGATTCTCAATTCTTCCCTCATCCTGGGCCCCCTGAGAGCACCACCACATTTGGTGACCCCGAGTGAGAAACATTCTCACAATCACCCACTCTGAAGTGAGTGGCCCATTGAGGGACTGAACCCAAAACCTTGGTGTTGTCAGCGCCAGATGAGTCAAATCTCAGGGTTTCAGTTTGGAAAGTTCCCAGCTCACCTGAGCTGCCTCTGCCTCGATTTCTGCTCCAGAGCAAGGCCAGGGGTGGGGACATCCCTGGGGTCGCAGGTGGCCTGAGGCAGGTGGTGCAGGAAACGTGAGCTGGTCACAGCGACAGGAAACAGGGGTGACACCAAAGGGGACTCTCAGAGCTGCTGGGAACTGCAGCTTCCACTGAAACCTGCGGGATCTGGCACCTGGTACCTGCCCTGGCCTCGGGGCTCACACAGGGGTCACACAGGGGTCCCCAGGGGTCTCCAGGATTCCTCTCCTGCCTTCCTTCAAAGCCAGCACACTGCAGTGGCTTGGGAAAGCAGCAGCATAAATCAGATTTCCACCAGTTCCATGTTAGAAAAGGGAATTCTGACAGAACTACAAAAGGAGGGAGATTGCAGCAAGATTCTAAGCAGAATCATCAATCAGATTTCCAGCAATTCCATGTTAGAAAAGGGAATTCTGACAGAACTACAACAGGAGGGAGATCCAAGCAAGATTCCAAGATTGGAAAAGCAGCAGCATCAATCAGATTTCCAACAGTTCCGTGTTGGAAAAGGGAATTCTGACAGAACTACAAAAGGAGGGAGATTCAAGCAAGATTCCAAGCAGAATCATCAATCAGATTTCCAGCAATTCCATGTTAGAAAAGGGGATTCTGACAGAACTACAACAGGAGGGAGATCCAAGCAAGATTCCAAGGTGGGAAAAGCAGCAGCACCCATCAGATTTCCAGCAGTTCCATGCTGGAAAAGGGGATTCTGACAGAACTACAACAGGAGGGAGATTCAAGGATGAACAAGCTCAAGGGACACTGGCCAGGAGTTGTCTACAAATTATCATCAGGGAATGACTGACATAATTTGAGTTGTAATTCCTGCAAGTGTCAAAGGAAAAAAGCAAAATAAAGCCACCAATTCAGTTCCCAATTTCCCCCTGCCCAAAGCATTGTTGTTGGCATTGCTTTGTCACTGCAGGAATGATAAAAAAACCAACCCAAATAAACCATTCAGGGTTTATCCATCTGAGATGGAAGATTAGAATCAGGATTTGGATGTGATCATCTTGCAGTTTTTTCCATGCCATCTCCTGAGAACTGCTCAAGTTGAAGGGGGAAATACAAACAAAACTTCCCAAATACACATTTGAGCTTCCAAAATGCTCAGCTGAAAAGAAAGAAGGCAGGGAAAAAAACAGAGGGAACGGATTTCAAAGCTCACAAAGGCACATGGTAGGTTTACTACACGCAGTAGAACAACCTACAGGCTGAGATAAAAGATGAGTAATGTCAGATAAGTCACTGGCAAGGGTTTGAGAAATTAATTTTTCCACTCAGGTGTGCTGTACCATTCTATGCTAAAGGAACAGCAGGGTGAGAGGCAAAGGGCAGCAGCACAGGTGCCAAAATGAGCATCCCCTACTGATGACAAGTGAGATATGATGGTGATAAGAGTGAGAATGAAAACCTTGCAAAAAGCAAACACCTACCTGGAGCAGGATCAGTAAACTACTCCAGCAAAGGTGGGCCCAGAGGAGTGAAATTATCTTGAAAACAAGAAAACTGATTTCCTGTAAAGTCATAACTGTATTGCCCTCAACTGCTTTGTTCCTTATCTTTTTTAATTAGCTGAAAGAAGTACATATCAAACAAAAAAAAAGGGGCACAGAAATAAGATTTCTCACAGGTTTCACTTTTCAAAAGGAAAATTTTCTGCTACGTAACCACCGTGCCCTTTGATATAATACCTGCATCCTGTTATTGTTTTTATGAATCATTGTCTTCCACTTGATTCATAGTGATGAAAGCCAACAAAGCAGCCCTGAGCTCATATCCCTGCTGGAAAATGAGCATCACACCTGAGCACTGGCCTCCCTGGAGCCATCCCTGAGCATCCCCTCCCCTGCCACCCTCTGCTGATTTATCCCTCAGCACCCTCCGCTGCCACCACAGGTAGGAGAAGCCAAATCAGAGCTCACTTACATTTTTGCCAGTGCATTCTGTGGTGGGATGGAGCTTTTCCCCCCTTTCTTGGCTGAGGATAACCGGGCTGTGAGTGTGTGCGTGTGGCTCCTGGGTGGGGATGCGACAAGTGAGGGTCAGGATGTTCCTTTCAGCTTTTTAAAAGCTCAGTGTTCCCGCTGAGCCCTGTGACATCATCACCCCTCCAACCACAGCCACTTCTACATTTTCCTTTTGCTCTCTGCTGCTTCTTCTTCTTCTTCTTCTTCTCCTTCTCCTTCCCCACGCTCAGCAGCTCCTCTGAGGAGATGCTCTGCATAAAAAAGGGGTCACCAAGCTGGGTTTGAACGGCCAAAGGTGGAACCCACCTCTCCTGGGATTTTCACCACAAATTTGCAAGATCAGGGCGAAAGGTTGGGCAGCAGCAAAGGGTCTTTCAGGAAGGTTTTGACCTCTTGTGGCACTAAGGATGATTTTTGCTCACGTTCTGCTGCTCTGGATGGCACAAACTCTTGTTTTCATCCGTGCCAGCCTGGCCCTTTAAATGTGCAACCCTTCTAAAACCCAGAATTTGAGAGTTTGCTCCTGCCTTATGAGAATCTCAACTCCCCAGGGCCACTAAATTTGAACTTGTGAGGAAACACCTGTAAACACTTCAAGCCCCATTAAGCCAGGGCGTCCTTCATTTAAAAAAGAAACCCTTTTTTTTTTCTGTTTTGCTTTTATCAAAATACAACACTTCCTACCCAGGGAGAAGCAGCCCTTCCAAAAGAGCCTGCAAAGCTGGAGGAAGGCCACAGAAACCTGGAGAACTTCTTGGCATTGATGACACCATGAACACAACCCTCTTCCCTCTAAAAATCAGGGAAGAGGGTTGTGTTCAACCCTTTAAATCCCTCTAAAACCCTGGGATCAGTTTTCACAATTAACACTGACTTAGGAGCTTCATTCCCTGGGAAATGTTTGTTGGAGTTGCACTGTGAGGTCAGGATCTTGCCATTGCCGTGTTGCTGTAGTCAGTTTTTAATCATTCCCCAAAAATTTGCTCTCCCAAATTTCTCTTCCCGTAAAAAGAGCCAGGCAGGGTCTGGTGGGGTTTTTGGCCAGGATTCTGCTAAAGGAATTTTATGTTTTCAGGTGTTTCAGGCAGCTCTTGGGAACGGATCCATTCTTTGAACCATCCCACAACACATCAAACTGCATTTAGTGGGGAAATACAGATTAATCAGATGAACACTTAATTGTACTCACTCTGCTTCAAAGACTTGTCCAAAACCCAAACAAGAAGCAAACCCCAGAGCAAGTGGAGTGGAAAGAATGAAGGGATGTGCCTGTCTGCCCTCCAAAGCAGCCCCGAGCTGCTCTGCTCTCAGGCACGAGGGCATTGTTCAGCCACATTTTGCATATCTGAATTATTGCTGAGTACCAGCCCCACGCTGGGACATCCTCCCTGCTGCTGAAGTGCTTAGTAACAGCTGATAGTGCAAAACCAGGCAGCCAGGCTGGGCTTGAGCTCCCAGCTAAGCCAGGAAAAGCGTTGAGATTGCTTTCTCTGGAATTTCAGCCGCTCCAGGGCACAAAGGAGCCGTGGGCTCTCCTATCTGTGAGATATCCATGTTGTGTTTCTCCACAACCCAATGAAACTCCATTTCAGAGAGCTCCTACCTGTGTAGAATTAAGATAATGCAGCAGCACAATCTCTTCCTGGCAAGTTCAAGCTGAAAGGCAGGGCCCTGAGGGAAGCCTGAAGGACTGGGCAATGCCAGGGGGAAGCTCTGGAGTTTGGCTGCAGCAAAATTTAGGGGGGTTTGAAGTGTTCTCTGCTGGATTTTTCTTGTGGATTCTGACAGCACAGAGCTACTGGGACAGAGCAAACCCATGATGGAAGCCTGACCACAACGCAAGAGTATATTTGTCCCTGTTTCCTCTTGCTTTTCGTGTTTCCTAGTAGTACAAGTTTTCAGTGAAATCCTTTGTGCTTCTCTGTCTGGCTTATTGGAGGGGTTGTGTGGGGAGAAGAATCTCATTGACAATGTTTGTCAGTGCTGAGCTCTCTGTTCCTGGAATATTCCCTGCCAGGCAGCACAAGGAAATCATCAGTTAGGAGGATCTGACCAAACAGAATTGCTCACTCTCAGACTGGTTTTATTTATTGCTTTTGCTATTTCCCAGATCACTTTATTTCCCTCCTGGTTGGCCAGAGCCTGAATTCAAGGGCTCAGGCAGGACTCTGGGCTGGTTTTTCACCCTGAGATCTCCCTCTGAGCACACCTGGGTGTGACCGTGTTCACAGGGATCCGAGGATGAGGGAAGAGACGAGGATCTGACTCCATGTTTCAGAAGGCTTGATTTATTATTTTATGATATATATTATATTAAAACTATACTAAAAGAATAGAAGAAAGGATTTCATCAGAAGGCTAGCTAAGAATAGAAAAAGAAGGAATGATAACAAAGGTTTGTGGCTGACCAAGGCAGCCCGGACAGCTGGGCTGTGATTGGCCATTAATTAGAAACAACCACATGAGACCAATCACAGATGCACCTGTTGCATTCCACAGCAGCAGATAACCATTGCTTACATTTTGTTCCTGAGGCCTCTCAGCTTCTCAGGAGGAAAAATCCTAAGGAAAGGATTTTCCATGAGAGATGTCTGTGCACACCTGGGCCCTGCAGCACCGGCTGAGGTTTGTACACAGCGGCTCCGAGGGCAGCTGAAGGCAGATTGCTCCAGTGCCCAAAGTAAATATACAGACTCATAGTAAAAGAATCTATATGTGCTTATCATCCTGCCCTTAACTGGGCTTTAATTGAGCTTAGAAAAGCTGTGGGTAACATTAAATAACTCAGGATTAAACCGGTTTTCAGGTCTTAACATTGATACTTTAAAAATACAGAGCCAGGCAGATAAAGTCTTATTGTAATAAACATCTAAAATGAGGAAGTTGCAGAAAAGGGGCATGTTTTCCGCAGATAAAACTGTTTTGGTGGCTGATAATCATCCATTTCCATATTTTACACACGGTTTCTAGATTAACTTTTGAAGTGCTTAACAAAGAATCGCTCTCCAAAAAGTAACTTCAATTGTACATTAAGATATGAAGGGCCACATCACCCCACACCAAGCAAAGTAAAAATATGAATTTTTCGTCCTTTAATGCATTTTATAAATGCAATTTAGTTAGGGACTATTTAATTATGAGGTGCAAAGGAAGAGACAAAAGTAGAAAGATCAAAACCATCATATCTGCCTCTTCCTCTGAAAACTCTGTAATTCATGATTCAGGTTTATAAATGAGAATGTGAATGATTATAAACGATCAAGTTTAGGTCTGTTAATTAGTCTGGAGCCTCAAAATTTTTGCAGACCATCCATCCTTCCATTTTTTCCATGGCAAACCCTCCCTCCACCCCCATCCCTCCTGCCACTGCCTCTCCTCAGCACAGCAGTGCAGATGGAGGCTGAAGTCATGGAGAGAAAGCCAATTTTTGGTGATTTTTGCATCTAAGCTCTCTGCAAAAAACCTGTTTATCCTCTGAGCTGATGCTGCTCTTAAGGGGAACTAAAACCAAGAGCTGGCCCTGCTCAGACTGGTCTGGCCCTGCAAGAATTTTGAGTGACAAATAGAAATATCCCAATGATTTTCTGTCAATCTGAACCTGAGCTTTAATTCACTCTCTCATCTCTCTGATGTTGTCTCACCAGCCCAGCTCCAGGGAATCAGTGATTTTTCTCCCCAAGGTGGATTAATGCTGTTGACAGAAGTGTTGGGTTTTGTTGTTGTTGTGGGGTGTGGGGTTTATTCTCCTTTGTTTTTAAACAAGTCAATATTAACATTTCAATCTTTATGAGAGGTAGGAGTATATAAGGAGTAGTTTGATATTTCAGAGAGCTTTGTGGTCTGCAAGCACAAACATTTACCTTTGAGAACACAAAACATAAATTAATAAATGGATCTTTGGATGGGTTTAGAGGACAACCATGCCTAGAAAAGGTTCCCATGCTCCTTTCCTAATCAAGAGAGAGAATGGAGGAAATGGAAACCTGAGTCTCACTTAAGGCAACAAAATCTGACATAAGGCTGGGAAGGATTTGTTATTTCAGATCACAGATTCTACAATCTGTGTCTTTACTTTGTAGCTCGATATTGAAAGGGAAAATATTGCAGGGAACCACCCAGAGGCAGAGCTCAGAGAGGCTGGGTGTGCTGCAGCCAGCTGATGGAAATCCGTGTCCTGATTTGGGAACATCACTGTGCCCTGTGGGGTGAATTCCCTGAGCAAAACCCAAATCCCACCCCTCAGCTCTCCTGGCAGGGCTCACAGCAGGACTGAACCACTCTGGAATGGATGAGGTGATCAAACAGCAAAATTGCTTCGCTCAAAGTCACCCAAGAAATCTGTACTAGGGCCAGGAGCTGAGGCCAAATTCTGGGGGAGCCTTGTGAGCAAGGTCCTGCTGATCCTGAGCTTCCCAAGAAGTGCATCACCCTTTTTTTCAGTCCCATAATTAACACTGAAACGAGCGTGGTGCAACAAACTCGCTTTTGTTGGGTTTTTTCTTCTTCTTCTTCCGTTTTTTAATATCGATATCAGCCTCACACCTCCCACTGCGCCCTCTGAAACGAGTTCTGATTCATCCCTCAGCTCTGATAAGGAACAAATGATGCAGCCCTGGGGTGTGCTCAGCACTGGAGATGAAATCCTGGGGCAGAATAAAGCACCAGAGCCCTGCCAGGCAGCCAGGAGCTGATCCAGGTCCCCTCCAGGGTTATCACATGGATCCTTTCACACAATTCATTATCCCTCACATCAGGCACAAAGGGAACAATATGAATTTTTGAGGGGGGAAACCCTTCAGAACTCTGCCTGAGTGAAGATATTTCTAAACATCCTCAAGAAAATTCTGAGTTCTGGAGTAAAGAGGAAATAAAAAAAAATATCCAACTCAACCATATTTGTCTGCACTCAGAGAGGTGAGAATTTCCCAGTGGGGTTTCTAACACACACCAAGAACTAGCAGAGCTTTTCCCAGGATTTTTTTATCCTTAGGAAATGATCTGGTCCGTCCCTGAGCTCCAAGATGCCACCAGTTCACCCCCTCCAAAAAAGCCCAGATGGGCACAGAACCACCCCAGCACTTCTTAAAGACTTAAGAACATAGAAATATTTAAGAATATTTAAATATTGAGGGGGTGACTGCTTCACCCCTTCCAAGAAAGCCCAGATGGACACAGAACCACCCCAGCACTTCCTAAAGATTCAAGAATATACAAATACTTAAGAACATAAAAATATTTAAGAACATAGAAATATTTAAGATAGAAATATTTAAGAACCTAGAAATATTTAAGAACGTAGAAATATTTAATATAGAAATATTTAAGAAGATAGAAATATTTAAGAACATAGAAGAAATATTTAAGATAGAAATATTTAGGAACAAAGACATATTTAAGAAGATAGAAATATTTAAGAAGATAGAAATATTTAAGATAGAAATATTTAAGAACGTAGAAATATTTAAGAAGATAGAAATATTTATGAAGATAGAAATATTTAAGAATGTAGAAATATTTAAGAATATAGAAATATTTAAGAAGATAGAAATATTTAAGAAGATAGAAATATTTAAGATAGAAATATTTAAGAACGTAGAAATATTTAAGAATGTAGAAATATTTAAGAATGTAGAAATATTTAAGAATATAGAAATATTTGAGAAGATAGAAATATTTAAGAAGATAGAAATATTTAAGATAGAAATATTTAAGAACGTAGAAATATTTAAGAATGTAGAAATATTTAAGAATGTAGAAATATTTAAGAATATAGAAATATTTGAGAATATAGAAATATTTGAGAACACAGAAATATTTAAGAACACAGAAATATTTAAGAATATAGAAATATTTAAGAAGATAGAAATATTTAAGAATGTAGAAATATTTAAGAATATAGAAATATTTGAGAATATAGAAATATTTAAGAACATAGAAATATTTAAGAATAAAGGAATATTTAAGAATATAGGAATATTTAAGAATACAGAAATATTTCTGATGCTGTTCACTGGGATCACCCCTCCTCTCAGCCCTGCCCTTGCCTCTCCCCTCCTGCTGCTCTCACAGCCCAAGCCCAGCCCGGCCTCGGGGCTCTGTCAAAATGAATTTTGTGATTCCCACGGAGGCTCCTAAAGCACCTGGGCTGACAGGAGAAGGGGCAGCAGCATCTCTGTGACTTCCCCACCTAGAGCAGCATCCCCCTGGTGCTTTTCTGGCCTCCAGAGCCTTGCTCAGCACCACACACAGGGCAGAGCCCCCATCCCAAACGATCTGCTGGGAAATCACGGGCACAGAGCCGCCCCCAAATCAAACAGAAATGACAGAAATCAATCACAAACCATTCACTGAGGGAAAACAGGATTAAAGCGATCGCTGAAAGGCTCTGGGAGCTGCCAGGGCTACCCCAGGTGGGAAATAAACCCAGCACAAAGTTCCACCTTCCCGCTGGGCTCGCAGACTTTGCCCGTCCCGCACTGAATGAACACAAGATTCTTTGCCCAAAAAGCTTTGCTCCCTCTTTGCTGAGTCTGCCAAAGGCCAGCAGGATTTGTAGAGGTTTTTAAGGGGTTTTTAGTGGCCTCTTTCTCCTCTCAGAGCAGAAGTGAGGGGCAGGGAAGGTGTAACACGAGCTCAGGGCTGCTTCTCACGGCCTACATTCACCATTCGCAGAAGAGGCTTTCATTCCCAATTCCTGTTACTGCTGACACGAATTTACCTTCTCAGAACAGCACCTTTGACTGGAGCACGCCAAGGCAAGTCCTAGGAGGGCGTTTTAGAGCTCTCTAAACGTGAGCTCAGCTCACACAGTGCAACAAACCCATCCCAAACCCTTCCAGAAAAGCCACACTCAGCCGAGCCCTGCGCCCAACTCAGCACAGCAACCCAGGGGCTCCAGCACCTCCTTGCACACTCAGATGTTGGCCCAGGCTCGCCAAAACTGGCCCAAGCTTGCCAAAATCAGGGCAAAAGCAAAATCTGGGCAAAAGAAAATCTGGGCAAAAGGTTGGGCAGCAGCAAAGGGTCTTTCAGGAAGGTTTTGACCTCTTGTGGCACTAAGGATGATTTTTGCTCACGTTCTGCTGCTCTGGGTGGCACAAACTCTTGTTTTCACCCAGCCAGAGCAGCCCCCAGGCCGTGCCAGCCTGGTCCTTTAAACACCCAGCGTTTCCTCAAGCCCAAGGTGGTTGATATTTCATTATCAGGTCAGAAAATCAAGCTGCTTCATTTAGCACACGAACACTGACTCTGCCACCAAGGCAAAAGTTCAAACCCAAACTGAGTCACGAGCAAAGCCAAATCCCCTTTGTCTGGCACCTTCTGGAAAACAATCATGCTGAGAGCACTCTCTGAGCATGACTTTTTGAGGGGGGACAGGACCCAGCAGCTTTGGCAGCATCTCCTGCCTGCCTTGCCCCAGATCCCTGCGGAGGGGTGGGCAGAGAGCTGCAGAGAACAATAGTGAGCTCAGAGTGTACACAGCAGCTCCCCTGGTTGAATTTACTTTTCTGTGGTCTCCTCCAAGGCTCTGGGAAAGCCCCCTGAGGGTGCAGCTGCTGCTGGAAGCTCGGGAGGTTTGCTTTTCCCAGGACATGAGGAGTGTGAGGGCTTGGACAGCTCTGACCCCAGAGCTCAGCTCATCTCTGCTCCCAGATTAATCCTCTGCTCGGTCCAGTAGGGCTCCAGTAGGAAGTTGGGGGAGAGGGGAAATAGGAAAAGTTTTGTGTTTTACTCCCTCCATTGTGTTTTACTCACTCCATTTGTGTTTTACTCACTCCTTTGTGTTTTACTCCATTGTGTTTTCCTCACTCCATTGTGTTTTACTCCATTGTCTTTTACTCACTCCATTGTGTTTTACTCCACTGTGTTTTACTCACCCCATTGTATTTTACTCACCCCATTGTATTTTACTCACTCCAGTTTTTACTCACTCCACTGTGTTTTACTCCATTGCATTTTACTCACTCTATTTGTTTTTTACTCACTCTATTTGTGTTTTACTCACTCCATTGTATTTTACTCACTCCATTGTTTTACTCACTCCATTGTGTTTTACTCCATTGTATTTTACTCACTCTATTTGTGTTTTACTCACTCCATTGTATTTTACTCACTCCATCGTGTTTTTACTCACTCCATTTGTGTTTTACTCGCTTGATTGTGTTTTACTCTTTCCATTTTGTTTTACTCACTCCATCACTCCACTGTGTTTTACTCCATTGTATTTTACTCACTGTTTTATCACTCTATTTTTTTTTTTTTCCTTTTTTTATCTTTTTCTTTTTTTTCATTTGTGTTTTACTCACTCCATTGTATTTTACTCACTCCATCTGTGTTTTACTACATTTCTCCATTTGTGTTTTACTCGCTTGATTGTGTTTTACTCTTTCCATTTTGTTTTACTCACTCCGCTTGTTTTTTAATCACTCCACTGTGTTTTACTCCATGGTGTTTTACTCACTCCACTTGTGTTTTACTCACTCCATTTGTGTTTTACTCACTCCGCTTGTGTTTTTCTCACTCCATGTGTGCTCCCTTCCATTTCTGCTGTTACTGCAGCAGTATTTGATCAAAGCAGCAAATTCCTGGCATCAAAAAGCAGCCAGAGCCCCTCCACTCACCAGTTTCTCTGCCCTGGAGTAGTCAGAGAGAAGGGTATGAGGCAAACGGGCATTTTGGTGTTTGAAACAGCT
This sequence comes from Camarhynchus parvulus, assembly GCF_901933205.1. NCBI lineage: Eukaryota > Metazoa > Chordata > Aves > Passeriformes > Thraupidae > Camarhynchus > Camarhynchus parvulus. The sequence goes on along the minus strand of NC_044594.1, from coordinate 1,793,033 downwards.
CCTGCTCTGAGGAGAAAGTCTCAGCTCCCTTTCGGGGTGAAATGTGATCTGCAGCTCCTGCAGGGCAAAGCTTCAGCTCAGAACAGCCCCAGCCTTGGTGCAGAGGTGTTGAACAGCATTTAAAAGCACCCCACTCGATTTTCTGCCCCAAAAAAAACCCTGGGACATCAAACCCTCACCCAGCACTGAGCCAGAGCATCCCCATGACCCAGCAAGAGCCTCCTCCTCCTCCTCCTCCTCCTCCTCCTCCTCCTCCTCCTCCTCCTCACTGTCATTGTCCCCAAACCCCAGCACACACAATAAAAAACTCCAAATGACAAATAGCAAACTCCAAAGCTCAAGCAAAAGCCATAATTTAGCTAATACCGGACGTTTTGCAGTCGGCATTTATCTATTTATCTATAAATTTATTTAGCTTAACAGAATTGCATTCCTTGGGTGAAGCTGCCACCTGCTGGTCCCCTCCCTGCTGCTGCTGATTAAATTGTAAAATCAGGGGAAATGCTCAAAAAAATAAATCAGAAACAACCTTGTTCCCCCTCATCCCATCCAGTAAATCATGGTTTTAAAAAAAGGAAAGTGCAGGAACGGGAAAGATGAGATGTAAGAGCAGCATCCTGGGGCAAACAGAGAATTCTGCTCTGGTTTCTGGTCAGGACTCACAGGCAGATTTATCACACATTGTATAAAATACCCCAGAAAGCAGAAATTCCATTTGCAGACGAATTTTCTGCTAGCCAGCTCTGCCTGCAAACTTTTTCTTTAACCCAAATTAATTTTTTTCTTTTTTTTTTAAAGAAGAGATCTAAACCACAGATGTTTAAAAGTTTCATCATCATGGCAGTAACATCAGCAGCAAAGAATGTATTTGAGAAAAATGTTCAAACCAGACATTCCCATTTAAAGCTCTGATTGCTCTCTACAGATTTTTGCAAGAGAGAGAGATAAGGGTGGTTTTTTCTACTCCAGATGCATAAAAATGATAAAAATAAAGGGGAAAAAAATAAAGTTTTTCCCTCTGGAGAACTCAGCTGTGAAAATTCCCCACTCTCAGTGTCTGGAGCTCCCAGTGGGTGAATTTTAATTGTGTTTAATCGAGGTAGAGAAACCAGCTAGAACTGAACCTGATGATTCTGCTGCAAGAAGCAATGAAGGCATTTAATTTTCCATTTAATTCTCCCCTTTGTTCACCTGTCAACAGCTCTGCACACTCTGCAGTTATTTATTTTCCACACAATTTCACCTCTGAGGGTGCTTTGAGCCAGGGAAGGACTAATGAGGGAAGTTTACCCTGCCAGGGAGTCTGGCCTCAGGAATCCTCACCTGCAACATGAGCTGGGGCTGCCAGGATTCATTCAGCTCCTGCTCTCCTTCCTGCAACCTGGCGTGACCCAAAGCTCCAAAAAAAATCAGAATAAATTCGATTATTACACTCAGTGTGAGGTTATAAATGAGCATTTAGCTGTGGCTATCACAGTTAAATGCTCGTTTGCGCTCTCAGGTGGGTTTTTTGTTGGAATACACAAGTTCTGCAAGGAGAATTTGGGGATTTCCCTTCACATAAAATGCTGAATAAGTAAAAAAAACAAGAAAACAAGACTGGAACAAAACTGGTTTAAATTATTTCTTTTTTTTCTCCCGCTAGAAAATATCACTTTTAGCAAAAAAAACCCCACAAATTGCAGGAATCCCTTCTGCCTTTCCATGCTCTAGAATGTGTCAGATTTACAGGGATGCCAGAAAATGAGGGGAAATTGCATTGCACGTGGGCAAAAGTGGAAATAAATTCTGCAGGTATTAAAAATGAGGGTTTTCCCTTGTAATTCAACCACTGAAAAGTATCAACACCCAACGAAAATCCCAGATCTCCCCTGGCACCCAGATTCTCTCTGGGTGATGCTGTGACCTGGCCACTTTTCCACCAGCACTGGTTGTAACTGCAAATGTCACATTTTGGGAGACCTAAACCCAAATTTTAAGACATTCTTGTGGTTGGTTTTTGGGTTCTTTTTCTTTTCCTATTAAACAAGGCCGGGTGACTTCCAAAAAAAAAGGATTTTAAGGTGGTTTTCTCTTCATAGAAGGGCAGAATTTTCTTATGGGGTTAGAGTTCCCCATGGTTTGGATCACCCCTTAAGCAATGTTAAAATCATTTATTCCCTCCCAATTGCAGGCAGTGAGTTCAAGTGCATCACAAGTGCAGGCAGGTGAATAAATTCAGGGAAAAAAAGAATCAGATTTTTGGGGAGAATTTGCCAAGAACGCCAATTTTCCATGCCTGTCATCCTCTGCGCTCCTGGGGAAAACAGCACCTCGTGCTCAGCTGCAGAGAGGATGGAGCAGAGCAGCCTTTCCTCACATGGAAAAGGGGAAAATCCCCTAAATCCTGACAGGCAGCAAAGGAAACTTTGCCTTTTTTCAGCAATAATTAATTTATCTGCAGCCTTTGGAAGGTGCAGGGTCAGGGCACTGATACCTGCATTCTGCTGAGGGCTCTCCAAAATTTGCATGGAGTTTTCTGTTCTGATAACATCAGAGGAAAAAATAAAGCACAAAACAAACCAAAACAAATCAGATTGTGCTGTTTCAACCATCAGTTGCTGCAGGCGAGGTGAATGTGGAATTTCCCCGCTAAATCTCTCGATATTGTAAAAATATTGTGACTCATTTATTCTGATGTTTCCTCTGGCTTTGCGGCTTCTAAATGAAACTTCAGGAGCCAATACACAAATGAGCTGAGGTGCTGAATGTTTTCATCTGAGGAAAAATGTTGTTTTTCAGTTTCCCTTCCAAGCTTTGTCAACACTCGATGGATTTTCTCAGCAGCCGCAGCAAATGGAACATTTCAGATTTTTCAGTCAGGCAGAAAGAGCCAAAGCACAGCAATAAATCCCATCCTGCCATTAAGCCACCGAATGCTCAGAAAATGAATGAGCTTTTTGATTTTTCTGTCTGAAAAAAAAAACAACAACAACAAAACCCGACTCAAATAAACCAAATAAAGCCAACCGAACCCAAATTCACAGAGCAGCCAGGTCAGGGCTTAGGGATGAAAGGTCCCTGCTGCTCCCACCTTGGGGAAAATGGTTTTTGTAATATTGCTAAATATCTAAATATTTTCAAAATTCTGTCATAGGTTTTAACATCTCTCTGAAAATCTCAGGACTCGGGAAGCAAAAATTCTGCTTTTTGTGAAAACCAGTCCCTTCTGAGATATTAGAAAATGAAATTATTTACTCACATAACATCAATATCCAATCAAACAGCTGAAGTTTTAAAATCAGTTTGCTCCTGTGACAGAGATGATTCCTTTCCACAGAGACCTCAATCAGGGTTCATTCTTTTGGTGCATTTTAACCCCAAAAATTCCATCCTGCAACCCTTCAGGAAGAGTCAGTCCTGCTGTGTGTGGTTCTAGGAACAGAGAGACTGAAAGGCACCAAATCCTATTTAAAAAGCACCAAATTCTATTTAAAAATCACCAAATCCTATTTAAAAAGCACTAAATTCTATTTAAAAATCACCAAATTCTATTTGAAAAGCACCAAATTCCGTTTGAAAGGCACCAAATTCTATTTGAAAAGCACCAAATTCCGTTTGAAAGGCACCAAATTCTATTTGAAAAGCACCAAATTCTGTTTGAAAGGCACCAAATGCTATTTTTGCATCTCCACGAAGGCTGGGCATGGTTAAATTGAGATTTCTGAGCTCTCAAAGCCTGGCTGTGCTTTGAGCCATTTTACTGCAGGCACACAGAGATTTCAGCCAGATGCCACCTCCCAAACCTGGCACAAAGCTCCTCCTCATTAGGCAATGAGCTAATTAAAATTAGCTCCGAAAACTTCCAAGCGCTCGTCCCCATCCTCTGTAACCAACAGAGGTTTCTGGTTGATGTTTTGCTTTGGCTGCTTTGGGAGAAAATTTAAAAGAAGAATTCTCTAAGATTTGGGAGTACACAGAGCCAGGCACAGCTGGACCCTGAGAATTGTTCAGGAGGAAATTAATTCATTAATTAAACTTCATTTCAAAGCTCTACCTGGAATTCCTGCCCAGCATCAGCTCCCAAATGAGAGGAGACTTTGTATTTTCTCTGTATTTTCTGAGACTTTTTATTTTCTCTGTATTTTCTGATACGTTGTGTTTTCCCTGTATTTTCTGAGACTTTGGTTCTTCCCTTTATTTTCTGAGGGAGAATAGTGAATTAAACCTCCAATAATATCCACACAGCTCCCAGGAAATACAGAAAACACAGCAAATAATCCGATTTTAGAGCTTTTGCCCAAACATTCACCCTGCTAAGAGCAGAGAGCCCCGCAGGAAGGGCGCTCAGCCAGGCAGGACAGGACCTGCTTTATGGGCATTTTTCTGTCTCTCCCTGTTTTATGGGGACCATTCCTTTTTCCTGACCCTTTGGATGTGGCTCCAGGCAGGAGCAGCTCCTGACTCACCCTAAAATCCACTCGTCCTGCAGGAAAAGTAGGATTTGCTCAATCAGGAGCAGATTACCAACTCTCTGAGAGAAGAGGGTGAAAAACTGAAATATCTCTGTGCTGCCTCATTGCCAGGTCTGAGGCGCCAAGATTTTTCATTTTTTCCCTCCTCCCCCCCTCCCCCTTTCCAACTGTTCTGGTTTATTTTCAAATTTTTGACATTTAACATTTATCACCAAGAAGCAGCACCTGCAATGGAGTGGGTGAGAGTGTTTCTGTAATTAATTTATAAAAAAGGCAAATCCAGGGACTTCAGCTGCAGGGAAGGACTTGCAAACATGAGCTCGAGTGTGTTTGAGGTTTTAGAATAGACTACAAATATGAGAAACACTGAGGTTTATTTAATCCTGCCAATCTCAAGGCAGGATTAATTCATTTGGTGATTCTCCACCGGATCACAACAATGAAAATATTTATATTAAACATAAAAATTATTTATATTTATTAGAAATAATTTTAAATAATACAATTATTTATATTAAATATAAGCTATAAATTTAAATGAATTAAATTCAATCCATTCAATTCAATAATTGTAACACTATAATAGAAATATAGGCAATTCACGGCAATTGTTGAGGATCAGATTGGGGATTTTTAAATATTTCAGATATTTATATGAATTATGGAATTGTTTTCCATGTCTGACCATCCCTGCAAATGGAATCTCCCAGCCCTGCACGATATTTATATATAAATATATATATTTATATTATAGTGTTACAATTATTAAATGATTGAATTTAATTATTTAAATTTATAGTTTATTTAGTATAGATAATTTTTAAATAATACAATTATTTATATTAAATATAAGCTATAAATTTAAATGAATTAAATTCAATCCATTAAATTCAATTCAATAATTGTAGTACTACAATATAAATATGGGCAATTCAAGGCGATTGTTGAGGATCAGATTGGGGATTTTTAAATATTTCAGATATTTATATGAATTATGGAATTGTTTTCCATGTCTGACCATCCCTGCAAATGGAATCTCCCAGCCCTGCACGATATTTATATATAAATATATATATTTATATTATAGTGTTACAATTATTGAATTGAATGGATTGAATTTAATTCATTTAAATTTATAGCTTACATTTAGTATAGATAATTTAAAAATAATACAATTTTTATATTAAATATAAGCTATAAATTTAAATGAATTAAATTCAATCCATTCAATTCAATTCAATAATTGTAGTACTATAATATAAATATGGGCAATTCAAGGCAATTGTTGAGGATCAGATTGGGGATTTTTAAATATTTCAGATATTTATATGCATTATGGAATTGTTTTCCATGTCTGACCATCCCTGCAAATGGAATCTCCCAGCCCTGCACGATATTTATATATAAATATATATATTTATATTATAGTGTTACAATTATTGAATTGAATGGATTGAATTTAATTCATTTAAATTTATATCTTATATTTAATATAAGTAATTGTATTATTTAAAAATTATCTATGTTAAAAGTAAGCTATAAATTTAAATTTATATCTTTTAAATTTATATCTTATATTTAATATAAGTAATTGTATTATTTAAAAATTATCTATGTTAAAAGTAAGCTATGAATTTAAATTTACATCTTTTAAATTTATATCTTATATTTAATATAAGTAATTGTATTATTTAAAAATTATCTATGTTAAAAGTAAGCTATAAATTTAAATGAATTAAATTCAATCCATTCAATTCAATAATTGTAACACTATAATAGAAATATAGGCAATTCAAGGCAATTGTTGAGGATCAGATTGGGGATTTTTAAATATTTCAGATATTTATATGCATTATGGAATTGTTTTCCATGTCTGACCATCCCTGCAAATGGAATCTCCCAGCCCTGCACGATATTTATATATAAATATATATATTTATATTATAGTGTTACAATTATTGAATTGAATGGATTGAATTTAATTCATTTAAATTTATAGCTTACATTTAGTATAGATAATTTTTAAATAATACAATTATTTATATTAAATATAAGCTATAAATTTAAATGAATTAAATTCAATCCATTCAATTCAATTCAATAATTGTAGTACTATAATATAAATATGGGCAATTCAAGGCGATTGTTGAGGATCAGATTGGGGATTTTTAAATATTTCAGATATTTATATGCATTATGGAATTGTTTTCCATGTCTGACCATCCCTGCAAATGGAATCTCCCAGTCCTGCACGATATTTATATATAAATATATATATTTATATTATAGTGTTACAATTATTGAATTGAATGGATTGAATTTAATTCATTTAAATTTATAGCTTACATTTAGTATAGATAATTTTTAAATAATACAATTATTTATATTAAATATAAGCTATAAATTTAAATGAATTAAATTCAATCCATTAAATCAATTCAATAATTTAGATATAAATAAATATGGGCATTCAAGGCGATTGTTGAGATCAGATTGGGGATTTTTAAATATTCAGATATTTATATGATTATGGAATTGTTTTCCATGTCTGACCATCCCTGCAAATGGAATCTCCCAGCCCTGCACGATATTTATATATAAATATATATATTTATATTATAGTGTTACAATTATTGAATTGAATGGATTGAATTTAATTCATTTAAATTTATAGCTTACTTTTAACATAGATAATTTTTAAATAATACAATTACTTATATTAAATATAAGCTATAAATTTAAATGAATTAAATTCAATCCATTCAATTCAATAATTGTAGTACTATAATATAAATATAGGCAATTCACGGCAATTGTTGAGGATCAGATTGGGGATTTTTAAATATTTAAGATATTTATATGCATTATGGAATTGTTTTCCATGTGTGACCATCCCTGCAAATGGAACCTCCCAGCCCTGCACTAGAAATCCACAGGAAAACTGCTCTGCAATCTTAAATTCAGGTTTGGACCACGAGCAATGGAAGAGCTCAGAGCTCCCTCGGTGAGCTCTGCTGACTTCACCATTTCCTGTCTGCGTGTGGAGAGGAAATGCAAATTCAGATGGGGTTCCACAGGGCAGCAGCTTCTCTTTAAAGATGATTTCCATGAATGCAGAGTCATGAAAAGCTGTCACCCCCTCAGCTGACATCTCCCAGCGCCGTCATCTGATGGGGAGAAAAAAAAATACCAGAAGGAGGTTTTTAATTATTGCTGCGTCAAAATAGGGGAAAACAAATCAGGGGGGGAAAACCCCAAATATTTGAGGGTTCCTCTCACCTGGTTCTGCCCCTTTCAGGGCTTGTGAATTACCCAGAGATCTGAAAATTCCCTCCAGAAAATTCCATTCAGCACAAAATTTAGAGCATCCACCACTCACTGGAGCTCGTGTTGAACACTGGAAAAAACCTTTAGGTTTTGGTAGTTTTTAGGCATAAATCCCACATAAAACTTGACCTGGAGGAGGCCAAAATTGGGGTGGGAAGGGATGGGAAGGGACTGGGGAACAATCCCAGTGTTCCTGGGGGTCGCTGCTCTCCCTTCTGGCTTTGTCCCAGGAATTTGCTCCTCGTTCAGCTCTGATTTTTTGTCCTGGAATCATAGGAATGATAACAAAGAACCTGCATATTTAATCTGGCCATTGGCATTGCCCTCACTGGGTAAATATTGAATTCTTTGCCTTTATTATTTTTTTAAGCCAAGATCCCCCTTGTGTGAGCTGTGTTTTCCATCAGCCTCTTAACCCTGGATAAAGAGGAGCAAATTCCAAGCAACACCTGAATTTTTGCATTTTTCTCATTTCCCTACCCAAACTCACCCTCTGCCAGTGCACATCCCAGAAAATTGCGTCATCCCTCACCTCAGCTCAATGATAAATGTCATTTTTGGGGAACAAGATGCTGCTTCCTGCAGGAATTCAGCCCTCAATCCGTAAATTGGCTCAGTTTGCAAAGCCCTGCTGGAATCAGTGATTCTTTAATTTTAACAGCTCAGTCTGTGGCTTGAAGGGAGATTTAGGAACCTTTTTTATGAGAATGAAACTTTTTTTGGAAATACCCATATTTTTTATGGGTATTTCCATCCTTTTTTTCCATCCACACCTTTTTTTAATGGGTATTTCCATCCTCTGGCCAGCACGGCCCTAAAATCCCTCAGGTTTTCAGGATTGTGTTCCCATTTTTCCGTGCCGCGGTTAAAATGATTTTGCTAAAAAAAAGGTAAAATCTCTGATGTTAAAGAGTTAAATCTTTTAGGGGCAGGAATTTTAGGGATTTAGCAGAAGGAAGTGGCGCTGAATTTCCCCAGCAAGGAAGGATGAGCCGCAGCTTTGTAGCCATGGAGAAATCAGGTCAGACTCCAGAAGACACAGAATGATTTAGGCTAATGAAATATTAACTCCCAGCAAGGAGGGGAAGCTGTTGGCACTTTCATGGGAACTGAGCGCTCGAGAAGGATAAAAATAATAATAATAAAAAACAAAAACAAACACGTGGCAAGAAACCAACCCAAACAATGCCCAGGTTGGACTGGTTTGGGCAGAGAGGCTGATCCTCAAAAGCTGCCAGAGCCATCATTTATTTGTTCATGGTTCAGGCAAATGAAAGCAAGAATAATCCCAGGGAAATCTCTCCTGTGGCAAAACAACACATTTCTGTAAAATATATCTGTTTAAGGGCAGCAACCTGGCTTTGGTGAGATGTTTCTGCTTAAATTTTGTGCCTCAGCTCAATGAAACAAAGGCCTGGCTTTTAAAATTCTGTCACAACAGAGCTGGGCACACACAACCCTTGGAGATTCATTGATCGCCCTACAAAGGAATTTAACGCCTCTGAATGCATCTCTCAGCCTTGCTGATTAACAAGATGTACTTCCTTGTTTTGAGGTAAATATCAGCTGTCACAATTACCAAAGAAAACCAAAAAGGCAAGAAAATACACATCATTTAACAAATCAAATAGCCCAGCAAGCTCAGAAGTTTTACAGGGTTGTTTTGCAGGGTTCTGCTCTTATTCAGAGTTATTATGCAAAGATCAAATTTCAGAATTAAGAGTTAATTTTAAGGTATCATTAATTTGAATATTGACCATAAGAGCAGGGATTTTTCATTGCTGCATCCTCTCAGACCAGCCAGAATCCCAACAAATCCCATTTCTACAGAAAAAATTTTTTGGGGTTGCATCGTGTTTCTCTTGAAATCAAAATTATTTATCCATTCCAAGCGACTCTTTGAGGTTGAGGATAAAGAATAACAATATTTTTACTCTTTTTTCAGGCAAAATGCAATAACTTCCCAAGCAATCCTGACCTTTCCCATCCCTGCAGGAGCAGCTTTGGAGAGCCCTCACCTGTTTTTCCCCACAAATCTCCAAATTTTATTTTCTGTGGCTTTTTTCTGTCCCCGTGCCCAACCACACACAGAATAAGCAGCATTTTTATGCCTCAATAATAGAATTTCTCCCCATTTTTCGGCAGCCATGGTGTGACCTCAATGGGAGTTGTTTCCCTGATGCTGAAGGAATTTGGATGGAGGCCACTGGCAGTGAAATAAAATCTGGGCGGATGGGAAAGGGCTCTGAAACCTGACCCCAGATTAAACCCCATTGTTGTTGGTGACTTTCAGAGGACTCAAATGGATTTAGGGCCTTTATTTTCTTCTCCCCACTTGTCTATGGCTTTAATTATTAACCCCAAATAAGCAAAATTTCCTGCTGCCACCTTTAATGCAGAGCAGGTGCAATTTGGCCCATCTTAATTCTGGTTTTATTCAGCTGCCCTGGCTGAGGATCACGCTCCAGTCTCCTAAAAATGCAAGTTTTTGGGAACATTGCAGGTTTTGGGGAACATTGCAGGTTTTTAGGGACATTGCAGGTTTTTAGGGACATTGCTTACATGGATTTCTGCTTTGGGATGAGAGATTTGCTGAGGGTTTGGCTGTAGAAACAGAAAGTTTCTGGCAAATACCATCAGTGATTATTAAAGTGGTTCAAATGCCCTTCAAAAAGGAAATCCAGCACCAAGGGACTGAATTATACAGAAATAAAATTGTGAATAATTGAAATATTTCCCTCACAGCTCGCTGTGGAAGCCCTGCTTAAATCCAGGCACCTTGGAGCTTATATTTAATATAAATATAATATTCAACATAAATGTATAACTTAGATTATATAATCATAGATTATATTTATATTTAGTTATATATAATATATAAATATATAAAATTGCATTTATATTTAGTTATAAATTATATTTATATTATTAAATTTCATTAATTTAATTTCATTTATTGAATTTAAAGAATTTAAATTTATAGCTTATATTTAATATCAATAATTTGCATTTCATTGTTATGATCCAGTGGAAAATCACCAAATTTCTTGTTCCTGACAGACCTGGGTGCCTGTGAAGTGCTCAGATTTTCAGGCACCACTGAATAATTCCCAAATATTCCACGGAATGGTTCCCAAATATTCCATTAAATGGAGAGCAAACCTGATACCAGTGCCATTCCCAAAGCTGCTGCACCTGGGAATTCCGTTGACAGTGAAATTGAACTTGGAATATTAAACATAATGAATATTTAATATGACTATCTTGGAAATACCAGTGGAATATTGAACTATTCCGTGGAATATTTGGGAACAATTCTGTGTAATATTTGGGAACTATTCTGTGGAATATTTGAGAACCATTTAATGGAATATTTGGGAACTACTCAGTGGAATATTTGGGAACTATTCTGTGGAATATTTGGGAACTACTCAGCGGAATATTTGGGAACTATTCAGTGGAATATTTGGGAACAATTCTGTGTAATATTTGGGAACTATTCTGTGGAATATTTGAGAACCATTTAATGGAATATTTGGGAACTACTCAGTGGAATATTTGGGAACTATTCTGTGGAATATTTGGGAATTATTCAGTGGAATATTTGGGAACCATTTAATGGAATATTTGGGAAGAAATCAGTGGAATATTTGGGAACTATTCCATGGAATATTTGGGAACAATTCTGTGGAATATTTGGGAACTGTTCAGTGGAATATTTGGGAATATTTGGGACTCCCAGGAACAAAAAGGTGTGAGGGCCCCAGCTCAGACTGCGCCAGCTCATGGTTAATGTCAGGCCAGCCCTGAAATTCCTGCTTTAAGAGCTTCCCTGGATCCCTGCCAGGGGATGAAATCTGGCAGGGAGGAACCTCCTGTCCGGGCGGGACATTCTCCACCACAGCTCTGAGATGGGCAGAAATGAGAGAAAACAGATTCAGAAACACTGTTCAACACCTCAACATGGGCAGGACGCCGATGAAGGGAGGGAATTGCAAAGTAATAATAATAATAATAATAATAATAGTAATAATGTGAAAATCCAGGGGATTGGGGCCCAAATTCTCCATTTTGTCCACGTGCAAAAGCTCAACTAAGCAGGAAAAGCTCTTTGAGGCCCTGAAGAGAAGAGCAGCTCCCAAGCACTGCAGGAATTCTCCACCACAGCACCACCAGCTCTGAGATGGGCAGAAGTGAGAGAAAACAGATTGATAAACACTGTTCAACACCTCAGCGTGGGCAGGATGGGGATGAAGTGAGGGAATTGCAAAATAATAATAATAATAATAATAATGTGAAAATCCAGGAGTTTGGGGCCCAAATTCCCCATTTTGTCCACGTGCAAAAGCTCAGCTAAGCAAGAAAAGCTCTTTGAGGCCCTGAAGAGAAGAGCAGCTCCCAAGCGCTGCAGGAATTCAAAGGTGAGGGAGACATTTCTTGTGCAAGAGCTGGAAGGAGCCTGTTTGGCCTGGCTGCAGGCCAGGGCATTGTGTTGCAGCAGCAAAGCAGAGAAATGATCCTTCAAAACACCCAGCTGTAAATGGAGAAGCTCAAGCACCCAGACTCCAGAAAAAAAAAAAAAGTGGTTTTGTGGCTTCAGCTCCCAAAACGTTAACCCTGAGCATCCTACATTTGAATTTATCTTCTGCTGAGCCAGGAATCGGCCTCAGCTTTGCTGGAACTGGGGTTTGGTGTGGATAGATTGAAATTAAATGAGATGTAAATTACCCAGTGAGTGGCAGGGACACAAAAAGGGGACATTTCCTGTGCCACATGGCCCTGGTGTGTTCTACAACTCTCTCATTTAAATCCCACCTTTTATGAGTCCTGTGAGCCCTCACCTGAGCTTTGCTAAGCCCAGCTCTGTCCCTTCCGCCCCCTTTTTGTGCCAGCTCCCAGTGGATCTGTCAGAAACCAACACAAATGTTTGAGACATCAGCTTTGCAAGGAGGGAAAAGCATCAAAATGGAATTTCTGTTGTGTTCTGCACCCGTTGAACCACAGGGAAGCCCTCACACATCATCCTCAAACATCAGATTTGTTCCAACATTAAATTTCCCCTCCCTCGCCTCTATTTCCCTTTTTGCTGGCCTTGTTTGGATTCTGATGAGGGTTTTTTGCTGCCGAGGGTTTTTTTGGTCTGATTCCCAGCACCATCTAGTGACACAACCCGGGATAGAAAAACATTTTACATTTATATTTTACCTTCCTCTCATTTTTCTTGACCTGGTTTTGCTTTTCACCCGTCACAAATTAAAATTCAGTTTCATTTTTACAAAAATATTTCACAGCACGTCTCAAAAGCCAAACCTAATTATTGCAATTTTTCCCTTCGCTTTCTGCTCCAATCTCCTTCAACCCAAATAACAGCACAGAAATTCCCAAATCACTTCAGGTAGCCTAAAAACATCTGCATTTCAGAAGGAATACAAAGTGCTGAGCTTGGAAATGCTTTCACCCTGGTGCCCTGGAGCTGCAGTTGATGCCAGCACTCCCCAGCTGAAGGTTTTGTTTGAAAAATGAACCGTCAGTGCCTTTCAGAGTTTGCAAATATAAATTAACATTTATTTCAGGTCTCTTCAGTGCCCACACAAATGGATGTGGCCAATTCTTCTGCACAAATGTCTGGTTTTCACCTCAAGAGCAAAACCCCAAGAAGCCCCATGGCTTTAATTCCCATTTTTTTTTCTGTCTGTCTCCATGCAGCCAGTCCAGCCTGAGGAAAAGAACCATTGTTCCTGCATCACCTCTCACTTCTGAGCTCAGGAGCTGAGTGCACTTTGTTTCCAGAGGCATCAGGAGGAAGGGATGAAAAATAATGCCAGGAACAAACATCCCTGAGCCCTGTTCTGGGGAGGTGGAACTCTGAGCATTCCCATTAAAATTTAACAGGAGCGTGGCCCCAGGACTCGGCAGAGTGAAACATCCTAAACCACTCAGTTCCCTCCCTTGGTTGCTAAAAATAAAAATATCCTGATTTCCAAGGGGCACTGAGGTAACTGGTGTGGAGAGCCAGACTGGGCCATTTCCAGCCCTGGAGAAAGGGCACTTTTATCATGGAATTATCATCCCAGCCTCTGCAGGAACGAGGAAATCTCCCCCTCTGCAGCCAGGGTGACTCAGCTGGGGAATGAGGAAGAGCTCGAGAAAAATGAAAGAGGATTCCCTGAGCACTGCAAACTCATCAGATCCAGCCATTCATTCTCTGATGTGAGCCCACAATGCTGCAAATGCAGAGCAATTTCTGTAACCCAGCCCCTCCCAAAAATCAAAATTATTCCTAAACCCCTCCACAAAATCCAAATTATTCCTCTCAGAGCTCAGCAAAGTCCTCACTGCATCCAACAGCAGGGTTGAATTCAGGGATGAATTTTCCTCTGAATTTTCTCATTTCAGGTGCTCTGCTCAGAACCCAGCACTGATCAGCTGAGGGAGCACACACTGCTGCCTTTGAAACCACAGCAGACGATTCCTAAAGGTTTGCTTGGCAAACAAATCAGAAGGAGAAAAAAAACCAATACAAAATAAGGGAAGCGTCTGAATTTTGGTTTTGTTGTCTGAATAAAAAACTTTCTTAGAGAAAAATGGATTAAATGAGGAGCAACCGAAGGAAAAGCCATCAAAATGCTCCAGTAATAATAAGATTTATCCCTTTTGTCTTTCCATCCCTACTAGGCCTCCAAATTTAAACTTTTATGTGGTTGTTTGTGCAGTATAGACGGGTGGAAATCTGTGTCAGAAAAGTGATGAATAAAAAGGTTGATCATGAGTTATTTGGAAAGCTGGGAAGTGCTGCAAGAATTCAAAGGTGAGGGAGACCCAATCCTTTGGGATCGGGGTGACCAATTCCATTTGGGATGAGGTCATAATTCCATTTGGGATGAAATTACCAATTCCATTTAGGATTTGGGTGACCAATTCCACTTGGGATTGGGTGACCAATTCCATTTGGGATTGGGGGACCAATTTCATTTGAGGTGACCAATTTGAGGTGACCAATTCCAGTGGGATTGGGTGACAAACTCCATTTAAGATTGGGTGATCAATTCCATTTGGAATTGGGGGATCAATTCCTCCAATTTGGGATGGGGTGATAATTCCATTTGGGATGAGGTGATAATTCCATTTTGGGATGGGGTGACCAATTCCATTTGGGATTAGACGACAAATTCCATTTGGGATGGGGTGATAACTCCATTTGGGATGGGGTGACCAATTCCATGTGGGATGGGGTGATAACTCCATTTGGGATGAGGGGATAATTCCATTCTGGATCTGTGGGGTCGGTGGAGCAGCAGCACCCAGCGCTGGCAGCTCCTCCTGCCCAGGGGAGGTCACTGTTGCTGCACAGAACGGCTCAGACGGGGCAGTTTTAGGTTGAACGGCACATTTTAAATGCGGAACACCAGCAAACCCCTCCCACGGCAGCTCGGGGCTCCTTTCCTTCCTCATCTTTCCAGAAATCCACCAAAAATCAAGCCCACAGCTGCGTCATTCCCAGTGGAGACTGGTAATTCCCAGGGATGCGCCAAGGGCAAACCAAATTCCACCCCCAGATGCCTCAAGGCATCAAAACCGGGCAGATTAAAATAATTTCTTCACCTTTAATCAGCTGCAATTCAAGACCACACAGCTGAGAAGTCATCAACAATTAACTGCCTCTGATCACTGCGTAAAATTAGGAAATTATATCCCAGGGGAGAAAAGCTTTGCTTGTCCTGAAGAGGTGAAAACTCTGGAAAATTCTCTCTTGAGGGGGACAGAGCCATCCCAGCAGCCCCACACAGGAGGAATTTCCTCTCGGTGCAGCATTTCAGGGAGGTAAAAACAGTCTGAACACGCCAGCAGGGAGCTGCGGATCCGAGGAAAACATTTGGAGGTAACCATGGAGCAGCAGGAGGGATGAGTCAGGGGCGGGAAATTCTTGGAAATGGAACAATGGTGGATCACACGGCAGGGGACAGGGCCACTGTCAGCCTCACCTGTGGGGTGGAGGGGCTGGAGAACCCCAGGGCAGCTGGGAAGGGGCTCAGCCTGGAGAAAAGGAGCACCAGGAGGGACCTTGGGGCTCAGCCTGGAGAGAAAGAGGTTCAGGAGAGACCCTGTGTCGCTATAGAACACGAAAGAACACACGCACACAGCGCTGCTCTCAAGGTGAAAAAAAGGGAAGTTTGCTTTCTGACTCCAACATTTATAGATTTCCAAAAGTGCCAGTGGACTGGAGGGTGACAGTGCCACCTCTCCAATGACACTGGACAAACCAACACTCTATCAACTTTCTCCTCCTCCATAAAGGAAAGCAAAACAATGAGTTATTTACAGAAAGTGTGTGAGAGAGTTCACTACAAGAATGTCAACATCAGAAGGCTTAGAAAATCTTAAAAATCCAGGGTGACAACCCTGTGGCTCTCCTGGACAAAAAGAGGCTCAGGAGGGACCTCCTGGTTCAACCTGGAGAAAAGGAGGCTCAGGAGGGACCTTGGGGCTCAACCTGGAGAGAAAGAGGTTCAGGAGGGACCTTGGGGCTCAACCTGGACAAAAAGAGGTTCAGGGGGACTTTGTGGATCTGTTTGGAGAAAAGGAGCACCAGGAGGGACCTTGTGGCTCAGCCTGGAGAAAAGGAAGTTCAGGAGGGACCTTCTGGCTCTGGTTGGAGAAAAGGAGGCTCAGGAGGGACCTCCTGGTTCAGCCTGGAGCAAAGGAGGTTCAGGAGGGACCTTGGGGCTCAACCTGGAGAAAAGGAGGCTCAGGAGGGACCTTGTGGATCTGTTTGGAGAAAAGGAAGTTCAGGAGGGACCTTGTGGCTCTTTTGGAAAAAAAGGAGGTTCAGGAAGGACCTTGTGTCTCACCTGGAGAAAAGGAGGCTCAGGAGAGTTCTGGCTCTGCGCAGCTCCCTGACGGCAGGGGAGGATTTGGGATCTCATCCCAGGGACAGGAGGAGAGGGAGCAGCCCCAAATTACAGCAGGGGAGGGTCAGGGTGGACATCAGCAGGAATTTCCCCATGGAAAGGGTGGCCAGGCACTGGAAGGAGCTGCCCGAGGTGGTGTCACCTGGTGAGGTGACAAACAAAATATCAGGAGAGATTTAAAAGCTCATCTTTAAAGAGAATTGTGCATCTCTAAAGGTGAACTAAACCTGTGTAAGTATATCCCGAGCTAAGTGGATGGGGAGTGTTAAAAGGGCTGAATAATGAAGATATAATGAAGATATTTAAAATATAAATATGTAGAATAGTGTATACAATCAAATGAGCATACAGAATCATGTATGGAATAAAATACAATATTTAGAATCATGTATAGAATAAAATAATTATGTAGAATAATGAAGATATTTAAAATTCCTGGAGGTGCCCAAGGGAGGGCTGGAGGTGGTACTGAGTGCTCTGGGCTGGGGATGGGTCACAGCTTGGACTTGGTGACCTTGGAGGGTTTTTCCGACCTCAGTGATGCTGGGATTTGTCCCAGCTGCGCCCTCCTGCCTCCAGCAGGGATTTTCAGCTCCCCCAGTGAAGGTTTTGCTCCTTTCCGAAGCATCACCCAGCTCAGGACACTGCTCCCAGCCACCCCAGGTGACCCCGCGCCAGTCCCGGCGTGGGTAATTAATCAGGTAATTAATCGGGTGGATGTTTACTCCGAAAGCGTGTGACAAACCCCGCAGCGATGTCACAACCCCCCCGCCGCCGCCAGCACCGCGATTGTCACATCTCAATTGCAGCCATGCAAATGGAGCCTCCACATCCCTGCTCTGCTTCCCAGGGGAAAATCCACCCATACCCCGCTCCAGCTCTTCCTTTTAAACATCTTCACTTAAAATATCTTCGGTTTTCAGCCTTTTAAACACTCCCCATCCACTCAGCTCGGGATATATTTACACAGATTGTGTTCACCTTTAGAGATGCGCAATCCTTTTCAGAGATGAGCTTTAAAATCCCTCCTGATATTTTGTTTGTCACCTCGCCGGGCTCTGCAGAGCCTCCCTCTGCCTTTCTCCATCGGTGCAAATCAAACCCACCCCCTCCCAAATATGCAAAGGAGGATTTTAAGAAAGGAAACCTTTTGCAACCAAGGCTTTTCAGCCAGGTGGGATCAGAGCTGGCATCCAGAGGGAGAGACAGACAAACACCTTCCCCAGCCGAGGCTGTTAAAGTGGGTGTGTGCTCGGGAACATGTAGGAACAAGGGAGGAGGGAAGAGAGAGGATTTACCCTCCATCCAAAGACAAAAAAGGAGCTCAAGCCTTGGGCAGCACGGCCTGAACGTGCACAGGGTGAGAGGTTTTGCAGAGCTGCCCATCACAAATCACTTCGTTGCAGGGTTTTTTATTTTTCACTGAGAACTTCAGAGGGTGCTGGTTATTTCTGCAGCAAATATTACAGCAGGAATCTGAATTCCTGCCTCAGGATGTCAGGAATCAATCAGGATGTCAGGAAAGTACAAAGGAGGAAAATAAAATCCCCCCCCCGGAACAAAACTGATGTGATTTTTCCTACAGGTCAAACCTGACTTTCCTCAAAGCTCAGCTCTGTTTATGCCCAAACCTGGCTTAATCCTCACCCCTGCCCCAGATAATTGCCACTGAAGACTCTCCCCCAGTCATATCCTCTTTTCTTACACCTTCAACACTTGACATTTTCTCCCTTTTTTAGAATAGAAGCGCAGAGAGCATTAAAAAACCACAGAAATCAGTAAAACAGTGCAAGATAATGAAATTATTCCACACTCTCGTGTAAGAAATACAAAAAAGAAAACCCTAAAACTGTGGAAGATAATGAAAATATTCCACAGTCTTGTGTAAAAAACACAAAAACTAAATCCCTAAAACTGTGGAAGATAATGAAAATCCTCCACACTCTTGTGTAAAAACCACTTTCCCCAGCCCAGGTTTCACTGGGTAATAAATGAAACAGTTCAGCCCATAGGGAACTCTGTGTGGGAATCAGCACTGACTGAAGCAGCATCCACAAATCCTAGAAAGTCATTTTTGGGATCTCCCTGTGCTTGCTGTGCAAGCTGGGACCTGCCCTGCCTCGGTGGATAAAAGAGGACTCCGTGCAGCATTATTAGAGGGTCCAAATTGAAAATTGCCATTGAGCAGGCAGGAATGGGGCTGGAGGTGGACAGCTCATAGCCAGCAGTGCCTGTTTGCAGAGCAAGACTCATGGGAGCTGTTTGAAATTAGAGCAACAAAGGATTCTTTCAAAATGTCAGGTGCCTGTTGAGGTTGGAAGCAGAACCACAAAATTCCCGGTGAAACAAATACAAAGCCTTGGAGACCTTGTAGTGCCCACATTCCAAGGGGGTTTGTTGGTAGATTTGAAAATCCACTTCTCTTGTCATGGCTGGAAATTGCATTTTGGCCCTTTCTGTGCCATAGAAAGGCCGATTCCTCACCAGATTTGAAAATCCACTTCTCACGGCTAAAGATTGCATTTTGGCCTTTTCTCTGCCACAAAAATGTCAATTCCTCACCAGATTTGAAAACCCACTTCTCTTCTCGTGGCTGAAAATTGCATTTTGGCCTTTTCTGTGCCATAGAAAGGTCAATTCCTCACCAGTGTAGGTCAACACCTGTACCAAACCCAGGCCAATTCCTGCTTTATTGTGAGTGTAATCACAAGTTATAAACAAGAAGATAAAGCTACCCAAGATAAGGGCTGGAGCAGTGGAGGAGAATAGAAAGAGGAGCAATCTCTGATGTGATTTACTGGCCAATAAATGCAGTGAGTCACCGCAGTCATTTCCTGTTTGCAGGAGGCCAAATTCTCCCACCTCGAATTGGAAGAGTTCCTGAGCTGGTGAGTTGGGGTTGGAGGAGTTCCTGAACGGGTGCCTCATCCTAAAGACTTGCACAGGACATTTTCAGGATATTTTCAGGACATTTTCAGGACATTTTCAGGATAACACAGGTATTCGTGGCACTGAGGGGCTGGATCCTGGCTCCAGCTCCTCCTGGACTCACGCAACCCATGCGGTAAAGCAGCTGAAATGGAATGGAAATATTTCCCCAAAGAGAGCAGGAGGTGTCCTGTCACCCTGATTTTTTAAAGTTTTTCTAAGCTTTCTGATGTTTACACTCTTTGTAGTGAATTTTCTCACATATTTTATGTAAATAACTGATTGTTTTGCATTCTTTTATGGAGGAGGAGAAATTTGATGGGCTGTCGGTTTGTCCAGTGTCATTGGAGAGGTGGCACTGTCACCCTCCAATCCACTGTCACTTTTGGAAATCTGTAAATGTTGGAGTCAGAAACTAAACTTCCCTTTTTCCCTTGAGAACAGCAGCATCTCCACATTGTTTTATTTCATAGGGTGAATTTATTTCCTGTAGCGACAGCGCCCTTAGAGGAAGGGACACCTTGCGGCTCTCTCTGTGTCAGACAGGCAAACACAACCCAAAAGTGAAAGTTTATCTGAGAAATCCCTTCCCCTGGCACAAACTGAGGAGGCAACTGACTGCTGGCTCCCTGTGCCTTCAGTCCCGGAGCTGCAGGGATTTCACAGGGATAACAGAGGGTGCAGGTGAAGCCTTGTTGAATTTGCAGCAACCCTGATGAGGGAAGAGGTGATGACTCTGACTCCATGTTCTTAGAAGGCTAATTTATATATTATATTTATATATAATTTATATTATATATATTATATATATTATATATATTATATATATTATATAATATTATATATCATATTATAATATATCATATTATAATATATTATAATATATTATATTATAATATAATATATTATAATAGATTATATTATATATTTATATATAATATAATATAATTTTTATATTATATTATGTTATATTATGTTATATTATGTTATATTATGTTATATTATATTATATTATATTATATTATATTATATTATATTATATTATATTATATTATATTATATTATATTATATTATATTATATTATATTATATTATATTATATTATATTATATTATATTATATTATATTATATTATATTATATTATATTATATTATATTATACTAAACTATACTAAAGAATATAGAAAGGATACAGACTAAGGCTAAAAGATAATAATGAAAACTCGTGACTCCTTCCAGAGTCCTGACCATGATTGGCCATTAAGTAAAAACAATTCACACAAGAGGATATGATTGGGTGAGGGTCCTCAGTGGCAATCATCTAAATTGATTTTTAATTTTTTGATACCAATCAAATAATGACCAGTTGGTAAACAATGTCCAAACCACCAAATTCCAAAGCAGCAAAACACAGGAGAAGCAAATGAGATCATGTTGTTTTTCTTTTTCTCTGAGGCTTCTCAGCTTCCCAGGAGAAGAAATCCTGGGCAAAGAGGATTTTTCAGAAAATGTGATGGTGACAAAGCCCGGCTCCAGCCATGCCTCTGCCTCACCCATCCCTGTTCCCAGCTGCGTTAATTAAAGGCAGCAATAATCTGTGGGGCAGGCAGCCAGGGAAGAGCCACTGCAATGCAGATCAGCTCCTGATTCCCTGCTTGTTCTACAAGCATCAAATCTCTTTTGATCAATACCTGAATAATCCTTTCAACATCCCTGAGGTTGCTGCTCCCAGCGCAGAGAAAGCAGGAGATGGGATTGGCCAGGCCAGGGAGAGGAGTCACTGCCCACTTTAAATCAGAACACAAATGTCATGTTGTTCTTTTAAATCTGCCCCAGAAAGTCTGGCTGCTCTCTGCCCAGGCTGATGGCAAAGATGAAAAGATGATATTGCTTGGGATTAAATCTGAAGTGCTTTCCAGGACACAGCCAGGGAAGGAGATGCAGCTGATAACATCGTAATCCTTTTTTCAATCTAGCTACTTAAGAGAAATATCTGCTTGTTCAGTTGAAATGGCACAGCCCACAGGGTGAAATACATTTCCCAGGGACATGGGAATGGGGCTTGGATCTGACACTGAGATCTGGTGACAAGGAAATAGATTTCCTATAGGAAGTGTCCCCATCTGTCATGGCTTAACCCCTGTGGCACCACACACCCCACAGTCCCTGGTAGGGTGGGGACAGAGCTGAGAGCAGGTAAAAAAACCATGGTTGAGATAAGAACAGTTTAATAAATGAAATTATGGAAGGAAATTATCATAATTTCATTATCAGAGAGATCATTTCATTACAATCATTTCATTATCAGAGAGATAAATAAATAAACCCCAATTAAAACAATAAACACAAGGTCTCCCTCCAGCTGCTGCCCTGAAATTGGTGCCTCAGTCCCCCAGTTTAGGTGTTGGGCACATCCTCCTGCAGGATGGGATGTCCCTTTGGCCATGGTCAGCTGTCCTGGCCCTGCTCCCTCAGGGCTCCTTCTGCACCTCCTGCCAGGGAAAATTCCTTAATTTGGGGCAGCACAGCTGGGCAAGCGCTGCAGCATCAGTTTGGTATCAAATATTCTCCTGCTGAACCCAAAACCCAGCGCTGCACCAGCTACAGAGAACAAAACTCACCCTATCCCAGAAAAGCACTTTTGAGAATTCCCAAAACATTTAATTAAGGATCTCCTACCACTTTACTCACTTGCACAACACTTACTCAGAGGTTGATTTTCCCTTCCCAGTAAATAAGAAATTTTTTTTCTGTTTCACACAGCGGGGAAAAAAAAAACAACTTGAAGTTTTTTTCTTGGGAAAACTCATTTCCTCATCAGCTGCTCAGGGTTGTAAGGAAAGAGGGTGGAGCCTTCCCAGGCTGCCATCCTCCAAACCATACCTGAGTATAAAGAGCAGAGCAGAACTGCAGCCAAGAAACTCTCAAAAGCTGCTTCCAGTGCCTGCTGGGATTCCAGGGCTGGTTTCATTCCTCCCCTGCTGGAACTTGCTGCTCCAAAGACAAGAGGGAAGCTGGACTCAGCTAATTACATTGGAGGATTAATTACATTGCCACAGTCTCCATGTGATTCTGGATTGATTTTTAATTTTTTTTTTTTTAACCAAAACTGAACAGGGTTTTTTTTTTCCTCCCCTCTTCTCTTTCATCTTTTTCTGCGCACACACACAGTGGAGATGTTGCAAACAGTCTGCATGAGCCCTGAGCTGCTTGCCAACCAAAGCATGAGTGAAAGTGAAATCTGTGGCTACAGCCCAGGCCAGGGATCTCCTCTGCCTGGAGAAACTGCCAGTCCCAAGAGCTGCTTCCAGCAGAGCCCATCTCTGCCAGACTCTGGATTAACTGAGCTGAACGTGGCGAGCCCCAAGATCTTCCACCCTCCTCCTCCTCCTCCTCCATGCAACCCTCCAGGGATGCCTGCTCCTGCTGGTAAGAGAAAAACCTTTATTCCCATTTCCTACTTTGTGCTTCTTGCACCAGGTGATGGGGCCTGGGGCTCTGAGCAGCACAAAGCAAGCTCAGCAATCCCAGAGATGTTCGGATTCCCCCACTCAGGCTGGGATGGATTTTGCTGTGTTCTGCTGCTGAGGTCAGAAATTCCAAAGGATGCCCAATATTCCATCATTTCTGTCCATCTCCAGCTTTGCTGCTCATTTGCATTCTGAATTGCAAGTTTGGCTCTGAGCTAACAGCAGGGCAATAGATGTGACCTTCTGAGTTATTAACATTTCAAAGTCACAGCAAAGTGTGGCTGGTGAATCACTGCCTTTGCAGAGTCCTTCCGTTCCTAGGAAATGTCTGATCTGTCACTGGAAACTCTTCCCAGATAACAACATGTTAGCAATCTTACTGGCTTGTTATAAAGCTTTTCAATATAAACTTTAAAATGCTCTTCAAACAGTAAATAATTCATTGCCAAAACACCAAACTATGAAAAAAAAAAATTTCTAGAACAGTCTGAGAAACAAACTCTGCTTGTCGAGAACTCAGTGTTTTGATTATTCAGTGATAGGTTAAACACTGAGAAGTGCCAGAAATCTCAGCACAAAACAACAGCCCCATCTCCATTCCAAAGGCTCCATTTGCTGCTCGGGATCGCTCCCTCCTGCTGCAGGGCTGGGAAACAAAATCACGCAACAAGAAACCACATCTGGTGGGGCTGGTTCCCCTGCCAGGATTGCTGCTCTCAGCCATCCCAGGGTTAGGAAAATGAATCCACAAACAGCAGAGCTTTATGTCCAAAACGGAGACAGAGGAGTCCTTTGGCTTTATTCCAATCAAGGGAGAGGCCATGGGGCATCCCCTGGGGTCTCTCCAATTTTTGGAGGATGCAGCCTCTTCTTTATCCCAATTTCCCAGCCACATTTCCCTTCTCTCTTTCCCCATTTCTGAGGTACTTGAGAGGTTCAGACTCCCCAGAACACCTGATACCAAAGATTCCCCTCTAATGTATAACCCTCCCTTTTAATTCTTAATTCTTACGGAATTTAGGGGGTTTTCCCCATTGGCTGAGGTACTTGAGAGGTTCAGACTTCCCAAAATGCCTGATCCCAAAGATCCCCTTCTGATGTACAACCATCCCTTTTGATTTTTAATTCTTGGGGAATTTAGGGGTTTTTCTTTCCCACTGTTTCTTTCATCTCTCAATGTCTAATTTCATTTATCAGCAAACCCAAAGTTTATTTGTAAAAGCAAATCTCTTTCTCCATTCATCACTCAGCGGAATCCTTCCCGTTGTTTCTCTTCTCTCCCAGTGCTGGTTTTATCCACCAGCAGCCCCACAGGTGGTTTGGAAAGACAAATCCCTCATTCCTCTCACCAGGAGCTGCACCATTCCCATCTGCTGAGCTCCCCTGCTTCCCCTCCTGGGCCCAGGCAGATCCCACACGCAGATTTTGGTCAGGAATATTGGCTCAGGCACCTCCTGTTGGATTTAACAGCACCAGGAGCTGCTGGCCCAATGCACCTCTTCCATCTCAGGCTGTTGTGTTGTTTCACCCTGAGTTGTGTTTGACCACAAGAGTTGGTTTTATTCCTCCTGCCACGAGCTGCAGTGGGAGCAGAAAGCTTCTCCTGCTCTCAGGATCCCAGGCTCTGCTTCCCTTGGAGCATTCTCCATGGTTCATTTCCATATTTCATTGGGAAAACCCTGATCTGATGCAGGAAATCTGTAATTTTTTAATGGTCATATCTGTTGCTGAACGAATTTTAGATAGAGGTCATTCCAGGCAGGGGGACGCACAAGGCAAGGACGTGGATGCCAGAGTTACATAAAAGGTATTTCAAAAGCCGATGGATTTAAGCTCCTAATCAGGGCAAGTCTTTCAAGTTTGGGGATGCAGGCACCAGATGCAAGGAGACCTAACACAAACAATCAGAGAGCAGCTTGTTTTGACAAAGAGAGAGCCTGTTTGGACAACGAGGTATATTCTCAAGTAACTGTTCCATTTCGGGGCAGAAAATCATTGTTTCGCTTTGAGGCACAAAAAAACTTCCAAGCACACTGAGAGCCACAGGGCAAAGCCACTGGACAGAGCATCCTTATCTTAATTTTGATAAGATAGAGATGTTCTGATTTTTAAATTCTGCTCCTTGTTGTTGCACTGATAACAGTTTCACAAACCACAGGACAGGAGAGTGCGAAGGCAGATTTACCAAAACACCGGAAAATTGGAGTGTGAGAGGGGCAGAGACCTAAACTCTGCTGACACATTCCCCAAAAGCAAATCCACATTCCCCAAAAGTAAAATCCACGCTCTGTGGCACGCAGGAAAACTGAGCAGGACTTCATTAAAGGAATTACTGTGCAGAGCCAAGGGAGATGTGGAAATTTCCCACAAGTGATGATGAACATGGGGATCAGAGCCCGTTCCCCAGGCTGACCTCACCCTCCCACCCTTCCCCAGCAGCTCAGACAATTGTGTTACTTTCAGCATCGTGTTGTGACTTTTCCAGACTCTGAACTTAGCTCTGATCCCCCTCAGAAGCGCTACATGGGTGTGAGAGTGAAGATGCCAGTGCGGGAGCTGCTGAGGAAAATCCGACTTTCCAAAGGCTTGGACCCAGCTCCAGGCAAGGTGAGAAATCCCCGGGGCTGGGAAGGTTCCTGCAGCATCCTGGGGCACACGGGGTGCTCTGCAGGGGTCACACCTGCAGCTGCTGCCTCCTCCAGCCATCCATGCTTTTCAAAGTGGAGAATAAACCAAATTTCAGACAGAACGAGGGCTGGGTAGGATGAGTTCCAAGGCAGTGGCAGCAGGAACCCATCCATGCCATGGGTGCTGCACATCATTCAATCAAGGCCCAATAAACAGCAAAAATATTGCTCCAGAACCTGCAAAAACAGCCCAAGGAGCTGACAAACTCCCAGGCTGCTGTAAAGGTCATTATAAAGCTGCCATGAATGAATTACCCACTCGTGGAAATCTGTCCGTCTGCAGCCCCTGCTGAGCAGAGCCCATAGCCCAGGAGGCAGTTTCACCCTGTCCATGTCACACTATTTGCCACTGTTTCATTTCTCCTCCCTGTAAGCTCCTCACACTGAAGCTGGCTGGTTTTGTCTCCTCAGGAAGCCGCAGCAGTGAAGATGGTAGCCAAAGGATCCTCAGGAAAAACAGGTTTGGAAACGCCTCCCTTGGTAACAGAGCCTCCTTTTCTAGTAGGATCATCCCTGAGAGGTACCCAAAGAGCCAGAGCACTCCTGTCCCATGCTCAGGGGTCCCTTCCCCCCGAGCTGTGCATCACCCCCTGCCTGGCTTATCTGGCTCTTATCTGGGGCAGCACTGATGGGAATCTCTGCCCTGTGTGTGCCTCTCCTCTGCTCTGAACCTCTCCTTCCCTTTTTATTTTTCCAGCAGAGAAGAGGAGATCTCACCCTTATACAGAGAAACAGCTTAGACAGGTATGCAGAACACCCTGAACCCCTCTGTGCCAGGCTCCTGGGGCAGAATTCCTGTTCTATCACCCAGGGAGAACAGGACACTTCATGTCTGCCTCCCTCCCCTTCCCTCCTCCTCCTCCTCCTCCTGTTGCTGTTTCAGAGCAAGCAGAGCGCTGGGCTAAGCCCCAGAGGCTTGGAGGACCTCGACATCCTGGTGGAGGTGCTGCAGGAGGATCTGAACCAGAGCCAGCTCGGCGAGGAGCCCCGGCAGCCCGCGCCAGACGGGTTCTGGCAGGGATTCTGCACCCGGGAGCTGCAGAGCTGCTGCTGGCAGAGCGCGGGGAGCGAGGAGGCAGCCGGGGGCCTGCAGGGACCAGCAGAGCTTCACCCCCTGCCCTGTGGCAGAGATTTCCACCCCATCCTGCGGGGACAGGCACAGCCTTCCCTCCATGGTCAGCAGGAAAGCACCCAGAGGTCCGGCTCACCTGGAATGGTCTTCGGGATGGGCGAGGACGGGGGCAGCTGGTGGGTGCAGGATGATCCCTTGAGCTCCCAGGAGGGTTTCACGAGGGATTCTCCATCCCACGAATGTCTCCTGAGGAATTCTCCCTCCCAGGAATGTTTCCCGAGGAACTTTCCACCCCAGGAATGTTTCCTGAAGAGCTCTCCATCCCAGGAATGTCTCCTGAGGAGCTCTGCACCCCAGAGATGTTTCCTGAGGAACTCTCCTTCTCAGGAAGGTTTCTTGAGGAATTCTTCATCCCAGGAAGGTTTCCCGAGGAACTCTCCATCCCAGGAAGGTTTCTCAAGGAATTCTCCGTCCCAGGAATGTCTCCTGAGGAATTCTCCCTCCCAGGAAGGTTTCCCAAGGAACTTTCCACCCCAGAAATGTTTCCTGAGGAACTCTCCATCTCAGGAAGGTTTCTTGAGGGATTCTCCACTCCAGGAAGGTTTCTCAAGGAATTCTCCATCCCAGGAAGCTTTCTTGAGGAATTCTCCATCCCACAAGTGTTTCCCAAGGAATTCTCCATCCCAGGAATGCCTCCTGAGGAACTCTGCCCCCCAGGAATGTCTCCTGAGGAATTCTGCACCCCAGGAATGTTTCCCAAGGAATTCTGCACCCCAGGACATGCCTGCAGTCCCCAGCTTGGCAGAGATGCTGCTGGAAGCTCCCAGGGGCTCTCCAGATGTGGAGGGACATTTGAGGCCGACCCCAAATTCCTTCACCAGGCAGGACCTCTCTGCCCTCTCCTTCTTCCAGTTCCAGCTGCACAGGGAGGAGAATTTGCTGAGGAGCATCCCAGAGGAAGAACTGCTGGCTGCTGATGAACATGGCAACAGGTTTTACCCCTCCCTTTGTGTCCCATTGGTTGCAGACAAAATCAGCAACTGCACTTTTACTGTAGAGAGCGACAAACCCTTAAATATCCCAAAATTCCAGCATTTTCCCAGCATTATTATTTTATGCTTTAAAATGCCCTCTCCCCGTTCCTTTGGGGTGTTTTTTACCCTTCCTTTTGGGAGGTTTCAACCATTTCTTTGGGCTGTTTCTACCCGTCCTTTTGGGTGGTTTTAACTATTTCTTTGGGGTGTTTTTACCCCTCATTTGGGGTGTTTGAACCCCTCCCTTTGGGGGGTTTTTAGCCCCCCTTTGGAGTGTTTCAACCTCTCCTTTGGGCTGTTTTTACTTCTCCCTTTGGGGTGTTTCAACCCCTGCTTTGGGGTGTTTTCTACCCGTCCCTTTGGGGTGTTTCAACCATTCCTTTGGGGTGTTTCTACCCCTCATTTGGGGTGTTTTGACCCCTCCTTTTGGGGTGTTTCAACCACTCCTTTGGGAGGTTTTTATCCCTCCCTTCGGGGTGTTTCTATCCTTCCTTTTGGGCTGTTTTTACTCCTCCCTTTGGGGTGTTTCAACCACTCCTTTGGGGTTTTTTAACCCCTCCTTTCCCTTCTGCTTGTTCCCAACTGAGTTCTCTTCCAGGCTGCTGCACAAGGCTGTTGCCCAGGGAAGGAGGGCTCTGACTTTTGCCCTGGCCCGGAGATTTGCATCCCTCAACAAGATCGACGAGAAGGATGCAGAGAAAAGGGTAGGAGGCTCATTTGCCACAAAAAAAAGTCATTTTTTTATCACATGCAACCCTCTTTCAAACCCCAGCCAAGCACCAAGCATCCTCCTGCTGTCCTGGGAAAGAAGGGAGAATGGGAATGGGGAGGGAGTGATGGAGCACAAGTGGGAGCAGAATCCCAAAATCCCAACTCCCCACTTCATTATCTAAAAATTATCGTTGTTTTTAAACCATTTTTGCCTTCCACTGCAACTCTGTGCCCTTCTTCCCTTCTCAGACTGCTTTGCATCTTGCTGCAGAAAAGAACCAGCACCTGATGGTGAGTGACCTGATCTCCCTGGGAGCCAACGTCAACGAGCAGGACAGCTCTGGGAAAACTCCCCTCCACCTGTGTGCAGAGAATGGCTACCTGAGGGTTCTGCAGGTAAATTGGGGCTTTTTGTGGGGTCAAAGTGGAGTAAAAGCAACTCATGCGCCTTCTGGTGTTGGAAATAACCTGGGGTGTTCCATACAGCTCTGCTCTGATGTGGTTACAGAGGGATTTGGTGTGGTGGTGTTCACAGGGGGCCCAGGAAGAGATGAGAATGTTGACTCCATGTTTCAGAAAGCTTGATTTATTATTTTATTTTATATATATATATATTATATTAAAACTATACTAAAAGAACAGAAGAAAGGATTTCATCAGAAGGCTAGCTAAGAATAGAAATAAAATAATAAATAGAAAATAATAGATAAATAAAAAATAATAAATAAATTATATAAATAAATAAATAAATAAATAATAGAAATAAATAGAAATAAAAGAAAAGAAATAGAAAAGGAATGATAACAAAGGCTGCTAACTGACCGAGACAGTCCAGACAGCTGGGCTGTGATTGGCCATTAATTAGAAACAACCACATGAGACCAATCACAGATCCATCTGTTGCATTCCACAGCAGCAGATAATCAATGTTTACATTTTGTTCTTGAGGCCTAAGGAAAGGATTTTTCAGAAAATATCATGGCTACAATTTGGGGGTGGAAAGGGTATTTTTGGCACTGCCAAAGGTCAGGAATCACCTGGATGTTCCTCATTTCAGGTCCTGAAGAGCTGCAAGAGCAGCGGGGTGTGTGTGGAAGTGGATCTGCCTGACCACCATGGTGAGAGGGACAGCTCGAGCACGGGCCTTGGCTCAGATCCCAAATCCCTGAACACAGGTTTGCCCGGGGTCAGGCGCGGGGTTTGACTTTGCCATGGTGTCCCACGCAGGTCTGACCCCCCTGCACTGTGCTGCCCTTGCCCACACCGTGCTGGTGGCAGAATCCCAGAGCCCTGCCAGGGACAGCGGCGCCGGGAGGCTCCTGAGGCTCCGGAGAGCCCAAATCCTGGAGGGAATTCTGTGCCTGCTCCAGATGGGAGCAAAGCCCCCTGCTGCAGGTGAGGACCAAGCCCAGCAGATCTCTAACCCTGGCTTAAGTGTTCCTGTCCTTGGGCAACCACAGGATTTGCTGTCATCTGCAGGTCCTGAACTCGTGTCCAACCTCCACCCCCTGCCTAAAGCTGGAGGAGAACACAGAGCTCATGTGTTTGCTTCAGACTCATAAAGCCCAGGCACAGGATGTTCCTCAGGAGGTAACTGTGGCTGCTTTACACAGGCAATGTCTAATTGCATGAATAATTTCCAGGATTAAGCAAATATTCAGTGCTTAAAACAAAAAAAAAGTTTCAGCTCTTCTGTCTTTTCCAGGGTCTTAGATAAGAGTTCCCACCAGAGTACATGTAATAAATGTAATAATATAACAAGATTTCCATTAGAAATACAGATTTAAAGCCCCATTTCAAGTCACTGATTTTCTCCCAGAACCCAGCAGAGAAAAAATAATCATTTCAGTCCAGTTCAGCTGGAAACTGACTGTTCTGGTCTCTCCACCTGTGCAGAGCTGCAGCCTGCTGGATGCTCCCAGAGGAACCCCCGCTCCCCCGGCTGCAGATAACTCACCTGGACTTTGCTCCTTGTCATCCTCCCAGCTCCTTGATGTCCTTCTCGAAGGTATTTTGTGCTAGGCAGTGGAGTTCAGGTGCCTGGGGGTTTGTGTGGCTTGGCAGCCGGGCTGGAGCGGCTCAGTCCAGTCCCATCGCACAGAATCATTTGGGGTGGGAAAAAAACCCCAAAATCATCAAGTTCAAACCCCCACAGCGTGGGGCTGATGGAAAAGGTGTTCAGCACCTCATCCCAGCCTTTGGATGCACTCATTTTCCTTGCAAACCTCCTTCCTCACCCAAAACCAGCCAGAAAAATGAGGGAATTTATTCCTGCTTTAGCAGAAACAGCTGGGCTGGGACTGAGCTGAGATTTTTCTGCTTTGTTGCCTTCCAGGGAAATGCTGAGAGCTCTCACCACCTGCCTCTGATGGGCCACCTGCTGCAGAGCACAGACACCAAAATATAGAATATTTTATATTTTATCCTGAACTGACTGCTGGAAAGATCTCACCTGGACCCAGAATTTAAGAGCAAACTGATAAATGAGGGAAATCCTCAG
This sequence comes from Camarhynchus parvulus, assembly GCF_901933205.1. Classification (NCBI taxonomy): domain Eukaryota; kingdom Metazoa; phylum Chordata; class Aves; order Passeriformes; family Thraupidae; genus Camarhynchus; species Camarhynchus parvulus. The sequence goes on along the minus strand of NC_044594.1, from coordinate 1,761,941 downwards.
TGCAGGTTGTGCAGGAATTCAGTGTTAGGTACTCCAGGAAGAATTGCATCTTTATTTTCTCACAAATTTGTGCTTTTCTGCTCAGGTCTGAGGTCAGTCTGAAGCTCTTATGATTTTTCATGCAGGTGTTTAGCCCAAGAAAAAGATTTTTATTCATTTTCATCCAGGGTTTAGTCTTGGGGGTTTCAGCCTAAAATTAATCTCTACACTCCAAATTCAACATTCAGACTGAAAATCTCAGTCATTTTAAACAAGAGCTCTGGGAATTCAGAGCCTAAATATTAAAAATATTTAATATTTTCTGCAGTCTGGCCCTGAATTTGGCCAAGGCTGGAGTGGTCACACTTTAAGGCAGTCTCAAGGTGAAGTCCTTCCAAAATGAAACATCGTGCTGAGCATGTTTCTTCAACAAAAATCTAGATTTTTATTGATGCAATCAGAATTTTGCACCCATGGTGGATTGTGGGTGAAGTCTGGGACAAAGTGTTTCGAATCAGCTCCTTTCCAACAGATCTAACAGAGAATTTTACTTTTATAAAATTTAAATCCAGAACAGCTTTTGAAGGATCGTGTTTTTAAACAAAGTAGGGAGCACAACAAGGAGCTGAAATGATCCTGTACTGCCAGAAAACCAAGTTATTCAGTAGGATTATTATAAACTAGATCATTTTTATTTTTAATTATTTCTTCCCAGACTTACTCTCGTTTAATTTTGACTTCTGGTTGCGAGTTTGCTGGTTTCTATGAAACTTCCCTGTTTGCTACATAGGGAGCAATTCTACTTTTACAGAACCTAAAACCAAAACCAAAACTGATCCAGCAGCTCCTCACGTGTCTCCTGTGGAGGAAAACGGGAGATTTCCACGTGAAACCACTGCAGGATCCAGTGTTAAGTACTCAGCATCTTTGGGGAATGTTTTTAACGAACCCTTTGCATTTGTTTCTTGTGAAAAAAAAAAAAAAAAAAAAAAAAGGTTATTTTTGTGTTATGGGGTTTCCTTAAGTGTTAAGCTCCGAGAGCTATGTTGCACAAGGTGAATGAACTTGGAGAAGTGGCAGTGTTGGAGTGAATTCCAGTGGGATTTGGGTCATTTCCTATGATTCTGATGCCATGAACAGCTAAAGAGTTCTCTCTGGTATTTTCCATAGTCTGAGACATAATAATTCCTAATCTTTCAGTATTTCATTGAAAATCTATATATGTTATGTTATTCTCATGATGAGTTGCACAACTCATCCACCTCCTGCCAAAGCTTTCCCTCATATTTTAATAATCTTAAATCTTTTTTTTCCCCCTTTTTGTCTCAGGTTTGATGGATATTTTTCCTCTCTGAAAAATATTTCTCCCTGTCCCCCCACCACTGCCCATCCTTCCTTTTGTTTGCATTTTATCTCCCATCTGTTCTCACTGAACTTTTTATTCATTTGGGGACAATTAAGGAAGAACTTCTGGGTTAGCTCAGCTTCCATTTGTGGGATTGAAGGGTCAGACCCAGCTCTTTATTTTCATTATAAACCAACCCAGAACTCCCACATCACGAGGATGAAGCAGAGTGTTGAAGAAAGAGAAGACCAGCCATAAACATCTGCAGGGAAAAAAAAAACAACTGAATTTTCTCACAGTTTTGCTTTAAAAAGCATAGAAAACTCTCGTTTAATAATCCAACATTAATCTTTTAGTCATGGGAAGCACTCAGGTGAAAGGACAGGAGTATTAAACTATTCCTATAGGCATCATTTATTCAATATACTCAGAGATGAACTTGCTTCTACAGTATATCCTACCACAGTTATCCATTAATTGCATTGTTAATTGCTTTACATTGTTTCATGCTCCTTCCTGTCAATAAACACATTTATTTCATGCAGCAACTTGGTTTTTTTCTGTACTCTTGTATTCATACCAAGCTCATAAAAGAAGGGACATCATGGAAAAGGCAAATTGAGCAGAATTGTGGGAAGGTTTTGTGGTTGTTTTGGTTTTTAGGATGGCAGAAATCCTCCAGCATCCCCCTCTCCCATCAGTAACTGCAATATTTCCCAATTCCAGTAATTCCAATATTTCCCAATTCCAGTAATTCCAGTAATCCCTGTAATTCCAAAGGGAAACAGGACCCAAATTCCTGGCAGAAGGTTCTGGAGGGATCCAGCTGCTCCCCGCCCCTGGGATCTCACCCACAGCACAAACCCAACCCCTGTTTGGTTTTCAGCCTCCAAAAAATGTCCTTGGAGCCCCGATTTGCTGCACAGTCACAGTTACTGCCCCAAAGACTCTTCTCCAAGGCTGCTGAATTTTGCTCAAAGAAATTTTTGCACCTCCCAGGGCCCAAAATCCTCAGCTGAGGAGCACGGGGGCTGCTGCCACTGGCAGGCAGAGAACAATGCCAGGATTGTAAGCAAACCACAGGCAGGCAAAGAAAATAAATCATATTTTTTTTAAAAAAACCTAATTCCCTGTGAAAAATGCATATTTTATGATTGGCTTTCTCAAATATTCAAATGAATGTTATATGTGTTATGTTAGAAAGTGATGCTGTGTTTAATGATCTTAAGTAGTGTGTTAAATACAGTTTTAGGTTATAACATAATGTTAAAGTAGAAACAATGCTATGTAGGATAATTTTTTGTTCCCAAAGAAAGAACTCTCACTGAGACAGCAGCCACAGGACACCTGAATCTTTCAGAGAAAGAATTTATTGCTTCATTATCAGAAGAAATTAACTTCTTCCTCCTTGCTCAGGCTTAAAGACGCTGTCAGGATCCAGAGGAAGAAGCTGACACTGCCCAGACAGAATCCTGTGTTTGAATGGAATTTATGCATCATGGATGAGCTGTATGAATATGCAACAGGTTATTGTTTTTAAGGGTTAATCCTCTGTTCACGTGGGTCCTTTTTTGGGGTTATTTTGCCCAGAAAAGGTACCCAGCCTGTCCATAACTCTTTGTTTTTATTGTCTCATATTGTCCTAATTTAAATTGTCCAAATTATTATTACTCTAATTGCATTGCTATTTTTCTAATCATTTTATTACTATTAAACTTATAAAATGTTAAAAACAAGTGATTGGCGTTTTTCACAAGATATATCTATATAACCCCTGGAGGATCCAGGCTTTCTGCTCCTCCCCTGGAGGTTCTACAGGACTAGAAGGGTTTTGTTGCAGCTCTGCTGAGGCTGTGACGAAATCATTGAAATGATGAATTTTAATGAAGGAAAGAGAGGCTCTAGGAACAGCAGGGAGCAGAAATGAATCTCCAGGGTTCCCAGTTTCTGTTCCACGCCCAGGAGAGCTGCTGGAGCTGCCAGGGGCTGTGACCTTTCCATGGAATCGTTGCTCACAGCGCAGGGCAGCCCCTGGTGAGATGTTATTGCTGATAAAGTTCTGCAGAACCCAGCAGGGCCTGGAGCTCGGGGCCCAGCTGATGTTTGCGAGTGCACGCTGTGGAATCCATCCCGGCGACATTTCCCCCGCGACAGAGGCCGTTCCTTTTCTTTCCTCACTGCACACTGCTCGTTTCCCCTTGTCTGTCTGAACCCCAAAACCTCAGCTGCACTCCCTCTCTGAAAAAATAAACCTTAGAATAATCAATAAATTATATAACTAAATGAACTACATAATAAATAAACTCTGGGGTTTAACTCCCCACATCACCTCCTCCCTTAGAAGCAGAGTTGCAGAGATAAAATTTATATTTTTTAGTTCAATATAAATATAAAATATAAATATAAATATAAATATAAATATAAAATAAATATAAATATAATATAAATATAATATAAATATAAATATAAATATAAATATAAATATAAATATAAATATAAAATAAATATAAATAATACTAAATAATAAATATTATATTATCTATTCATATTATATTATATATTTATATATATTCTATTTATAATATATATTTATATGTATATATTATCTATTTATATTATATTATCTATTTATAGTATCTATTATCTATTATATATATCTATAATAGATATATATTATATATTATTGTATAATACTATATAATATATATTCTAATAATATAGAATATATTCTAAAATATTCATGTATTTTTATTATAGTTTATTTTAATTATTTTAATATATATTAAAATAATAAATATTTCAATATCTTTTTATATTATATTTTATCTGTTTATTATATTTTATTTTAATTATTTTAACATATGTTAAAATAGTAGATAATATATCTTAAAATATTATATATTTTATTTTTATATTCTCTCTTATTTTCATTATTTTAATAAATATAAATAATAAGTATTTTTAGATATTTTAATATTATATCTTATTTTATATTTTATTTTATTTTAATTATTGTAACATATATTAAAATAATATATAATATATTTTAAAATATTTTATATTCTATTTTATTTTTATATTGTATTTTATTTTTATATTTTAGTCTATCTATCTATGAAACATTCCTCGTGTAAAAACACAGCTACAAAGCCTAAGTGGAAATAAACTCCTTCTAGTCGCTGCCTTGTCCGTGGGATTTGGATAAATTCTGAGCTCTCTTTGGCCTCCATCCTCATTTGTTGAAATTTAAATTGTGACTCAGCTGCTTTTCAAGATTATCTCAAAATAACCAATCTCTGGGGCTGTTTTTTGTTTTTCGAACACAGAAATCCAAGCAGGTGCTTTGGCTTTGTCCCAAAGTCGCTGCCCAGCCTTTCCCCAGAAATGATAAAAAATGATTTCAGCATTTATACAGCTCCTCCTCACGGGGTTGTAAACGAGAGTTGTGTCAATAAAAACCTCCTGCAGCAGAGCCAAATCCTGCTCTGAGCGATGCCTGGAGAGGGAAGTTTATGTGGGAAAACATAACAGCTTGTAGCTGCTCTTTTAGCCCATTCAATGGGGTAAAATTCAATTTAATTTAAATATAGGCTCGTCAAATATTTGCAGTCAACATATTCCACTTGTGGCTCCTTTCGCTGAGAAATTCCTATGAAATTTTACAGAGAAATAAGACAAAAATTTGGCTTATCTGACTTGCTAGCCATGGGTCTCGCTGACAAATCAGGGCCTGCTTGTTCGCATGCTGTGGAATTAAAACAAATCATTTCAAAGCCTGATGGCCAGGAAGAAAAAATAGATAAAAATAGCTAAAATTAGCAAAAAAATAGCTTTAAAACAGCTAAAGATAGCTTTAAAATAGCTAAAAATAAAAAATAAAAATAAAATAAGAAATAAATAAAATAAAGATAAAACCCAGGTAAAAATAAGAGGAATCTTGTGTAATAGGTGCTGAAAACACCCGTGATTAATTCAGCACAGGGAAAAACAACAGAATTCCAACCCAAAATAATTAAATGAGTTTCAAAACTCTCTGTGTGTGCATCAGGGATGATTTCACCAGTTCCAGAGCTGGATTTGCTTTGCTCTTTTCAGGAGCTGCTTGAGCTGCTGTGACATTTCTGCGCTCAATAATTCAGAATTTTTTAATCCTGCGCTCAATAATATGGTGAATTTAGATGTTATTTAGCCATAGCTGCTCATTTTCCCAATTCTTTAAAAAAACCAACAGAAAACTGAATTTTTCAGCTTTCTCCTCTTTTTTTCTGCCCATTTCCCAGGCTGAAAAGCAAAGATTGGTGATGAATAAATCAGCCAAGCCTGAGGGTGACTCAGGCATTGTCTGCTGGGGTTGATTCATTTTATGGGGCTGTGAAATGTCTGTCCCTGCCAGGAAAATGCCAGCCTGGCCCCCGGGCAGCAGTTCTGGGGAAAAGGGAAGTTCTGAGGGTGCTCAGCACAGCCAGGAACCACAGGGCTGGGCTCAGGTAGCTCCCATAAATATTTCACACCAATCTTTTCACTCTCCCTGCCCATGAAATATTCAGCAGGGAAGGAAAGCTCTCCTCACTGCTCTGTCCTCACCCACTTTGGCAGCTCAGGGCAGTAAATCCATGGCCCTGTTCCTCTTCTTTTTCTCTCTTTTTCCAGCTTTGCCTGGCATCGAGGGGGGAGCACAGCATGGAAATGATGAGGAGTGTCCAAGTGGGGTTCACTGCAGAGGAGGGGAGCAGAGCCTGCCAGCCTGCCCAGCAGGTAACTGGGGATCAATTAGCTGATTTTTTGCTTCTCAGTCACATATTCTGCAATAGAAATGCAGTCGGGTTGAATTGTGCTGCAATAATTCTCAGATAATTGACTAGGATTGATGAAATTCGTGTGGTAACAGGTAAAAAAGCTTGGAGAGCAAATGCAGGGCACTGGATTTTATTGTCATAAAATATTGTCCTAAAATATTGTCAGTGTCCACCACGTCTCAGAAGAGTTTCTTTCTGCATTGTGTAGTTGAACATATTAAAATGTTCAATATGTTTAATTATCTTTTATTTCTTTTTATTTCAACATTTCAATACTGAATGTATATGAAATATATGCAATATTGAAATATACCCAATATTCAATATATGAAGTATATTCTATATATATTGATATATATTCAGTATATATTAAACATATCTTAAATTCCATATAGAATATTATATATTATAAATCTCATCTAATAGATATTTTATATATTATACTTTTTGTTATTATATATTATATATTATATATTATATATTATATATTATATATTATATATTATATATTATATATTATATATGGTATATTATATATTATATATGGTATATTATGTATTATATATGATATGTTATATATTATATATTTATATTATATATTTATATTATATATTTATATTATATATTTATATTATATATTGTAGAGTTAATATATACTATATAATTGTATATTATGCAATTAATATCTTTTATCTAGTATACATATTTATATATTATATATTATATATTGTAGAATTAATAATTATATATTATATAATTCATATTATCTAAACAAAATATATTCACCAGTAAAGTATATATTTCACACATCCAAACTAGCGAATATTTTGGTTGAAGCAGGATGCATTTAACTAATTTATAACAAAAACACACCTCAATATCTAAACTGCAAACACATCCATTCCAGCTGCTTTGCAGGGACAAAACTGTCAGGAATTTTTTGTGCTTCCAGGGTATTTCTGCCCCGCAGGGAACGGCAGCACAGCGGTGCCAGTGCCGTGCCCACCGGGGACGTTCCGCCCGGCCGGGGCAGCGGTGCCATCCCCGGGCTGCCTGCCCTGCCCCGAGGGCTTCTTCACCCCCAGAGCTGCCCAGAGCTCCTGCCCCGGGGCTTCAGCTGCAGAGCGCCCAGAGCCTGCCTGCCTGCCCTGCAGGGTCTGTGCGCGGCTGTGCAGCCTGCAGAGGGACAGAGACTGTTCAGGAGTGTGGTGCCTGGGGGCAGGACAGGTGTATCAGGTATGGCTTGGGCCAGGAGAGCTGTTCCAGGTATGTGTGAGCAGCTCTGTGTGTGCCCCAGGCCAGGAGAGCTGTTCCAGGTATGTGTGAGCAGCTCTGTGAGTGCCCTGGGCCAGGAGAGCTGTTCCAGGTATGTGTGAGCAGCTCTGTGAGTGCCCCAGGCCAGGAGAGCTGTTCCAGGTATGTGTGAGCAGCTCTGTGAGTGCCCTGGGCCAGGATAGAGTCACACAGAATCAGAGTCACAAAGTCACAGGTTCCAGGTATGGCTGGGAAGCTGTGAGTGCCTTGGGGCAGGACAGGTGCTCCAGGTATGTGTGAGCAGCTGGGGCAGCAGCTCTCTGAGTCACAGAATCTCAGAATCTCAGAATCACAGAGTCACAGAGTCACGTAATCTCAGAATCACAGAGTCTCAAAATCTCAGAATCTCAGAATCACTGTCACAGAATCACAGAATCACAGAATCTCAGAATCTCAAAATCTCAGAATCACAGAATCACAGAGTCACAGAATCACAGAATTTCAGATTCTCAGAATCTCAGAATCACGGAATCACAGAGTCACAGAATCTCAGAATCTCAGAATCTCAGAATCACAGAGTCACAGAATCTCAGAATCACGGAATCTCAGAATCACAGAATCTCAAAATCTCAGAATCTCAGAATCACTGTCACAGAATCACAGAATCACAGAATCTCAGAATCTCAAAATCTCAGAATCACAGAATCACAGAGTCACGGAATCTCAGAATCTCAGAATCTCAGTATCTCAGAATCTCGAAGTCTCAGAATCACGGAATCACAGAGTCCCAGAATGACCAGGTTGGAAGAGACCCTAAAGATCAAGTCCAACCCAGCCCCAACACCTCAACTCAACCCTGGCACCCAGTGCCACATCCTGGCTTTGTTAAACACACCCAGGGATGGTGTCTGTATCATTGATAACATCACTTTATGTAAGTCTATAAAACTTCTCTTAGCATATATAAATATATAATATCTGCCTTTTAATTGTGCGAGTCAACCATCAATTTACTCATCTAGCATATACAGGAGAAATTCCCATTGATCCACCAGCATAAATTCACTTTTTGCTCATCCTCACCTTTTCTCTCTCTTTATCTCACTTCCAACCACAGGGAAAGGGGAGGGGACACCAGATTTACAAATATTCTGAATTTCTCAGGGTTACATCAATCCTCCCCTTCAACAGAGATAAAATACATTCAATTTCATATATTGTGTATATGGAATCTGTTCAAAATTGAATTATATCTTTCAAATATTGAAACTAGGGGAAGGATGGAAGGTTTGGGGTGGCGTGTGGACACCAGATTTACAAATATTCTGAATTCCTTGGGATGACATCAATCGTCTCCTTTCAAAAGAGATTACTTACATTCAATTTCTTATATTATATATATGAAATACATTCAAAGTTGAATTATATCTTTCAAATATTGAAACTAGGAAATACAGGGAAACAAATATTGAAACTATGGAAGGTTTGGGATGGCATGTGGACACCAGATTTACAAATGTTCTGAATTCCTTGGGGTGACATCAATCCTCCCCCTTTAATATAGGTTAAATTGATTCCATTTCATATATTCTATATATGAAATACATTCAATTTCATATATTAGGTATATGAAATACATTTAAAGATGAATTATATATTTCAAATATTGAAACTAGGAAATATAGGGAAACAAATATTGAAACTAAGGAGGGTTTGGGGTGGCGTGTGGACGCCAGGCTTACAAATGTTCTGAATTTCACAGAGTTACAATAATCCTCCCCCTTCAAGATATATGAAATACATTCAATTTAATATTATGTATATTAAATAGATCCAAAATTGAATTAAATCTTTCAAATCTTGAAACTAGGGGAAGCATGGAAGGTTTGGGGTGGCGTGCGGACCCCAGATTTACAAATATTCTGAGTTTCTCGGCGTGACATCAATGCTCCCTGTTCACTGGCAGGTTTGGGGTGTTGTGTGGGACACAAACTGCAGGTTCTAAAAAACAGCTGTGTTTGAATTTCCAGCCCCGGGACTCCCTCTGCACCTGTCCCCCCGGATTCAGGAGTTCTGGGCGGGATGGAAATGTCTGTGTCAGGAAATCCTACCCCGTGTGCCGCGACTCAGCCTCCCGCAACCAGGAGGGGCAGTGCCTCACCAGGAGGGGATGGGCTCGCTACTGCTCCCAAAAGGTATTCAGGCTTTTTAATTTTATTTTATTTTTTCTTTAAATCCCCAGAACCAGGCAGAAAATTCCCCAAGAGGTAAAAATTCCCAAGCTCTTCTTCACGGGGCACACCCAGCGTGGTGCTCAAGGATTATTTGTGTTTTCTGAGGAGGTTTTGCTTTTTTTCCAGCTTTAGGAATTCACAACATATTCCCTCTTTATTTTTTTTTTTTTAATTAAATCCCCAAACCATGCAGAAAATACGCTAAAAAAGCAAAATCCCCAAGCTCTCCCTTCCCAGGGCACACCCAGTATGGTATCCAAGAGTTATTTGTATCTTCTGAGGAGGTTTTGCCTCTTTTCCAGCTTTAGGAACTCCCAAGGTATTATTTTTTCTATTAAATCCCCAAAACCTGGCAGAAAATACCCCAAAAAACCAAAATTCCCAAACTCTCCCTTCACAGGGCACACCCAGTACGGTATCCAAGAGTTATTTGTGTTTTCACTGGAAGTTTTGTCTCTTTTCCAGCTTTAGGAACCCACAAGATATTATTATTTTTAAAATTTTTCCTCTTTATAAATCCCCAAAACCAGCCAGAAAATGCCCCAAAAAGCAAAATTCCCAGACATAGAAGGTATTCTATTTTTTAATTTTTTTAATTGAATCCCAAAACCAGGCAGAAAATACCTCTTTTGCCTCTTTTCCAGCTTTAGGAACTCACTACGTATTAAGTTTTTTAATTTTAATTTTTTTTTTTTTTTGTTAAATCCCAAAACCAGGCAGAAAATGCCCCTTTTGCCTCTTCTCCAGCTTTAGGAAATACTGATTTTTTAGGCACTGCTGTTTTCCCTCTCTCCCCCAGGTCTGTGCTGACCCCAGGGATTTCCAGGGCTATGACAAAGTCCTGGGGCTCTGTGTTTGTCACTCGGACAGCCTGGAGAGGGTTTGCAATTCCCAGTGCAGAAAACACCAAAAATCCACCCTGCAGCTCTCCTGTGCAGAGAAAAAACCTCAGCTTCTCATCACCCACAGCAATGGGAGCAAGGTGACAAAAATCCTGATTTTCACCCTCCCTCTCTTCTCTCAGGCTCTGCCCCTCGTTCCCTTTTTGCTCAGAAAATCCTGGAATGCAACAACAACAACAAGAAAAAATCCCCAAATGTTTTTCTATTTTCTATTACACACATAAAGTGGTTTTTAATTCTGTTTCAACCATGAAAAAAAAACAGGAAAAAAAAATCTGAATTATTTTTCTTTCAGACTGCTGTTTTTTTGGAAGGTTTAAGGAAAGTTCTACCAAGAGAGAATTTCTTTTTGGAAGATTTTTGTGCTGCAGGACAACAAATCCATCCAGCACACATCGTGGAGATGAGTGGTGAGGAAAAGGAATTATTGGGGTGTTTAATGGGCTTTGCACACAAAAAGCATTTTTGTGGGGTTTAAAACACAAATAATGAGAAATCTCCAGGTTTATTCCTGAGAAAAATGTAAATTAGCACTCCATGCCAAGTTTATCCTGCTCAGTCCCAGAATATTCATTTGAAATTTGTTTATTTCTAATGGAAACTTGTGTATTTCCAACGGAAATTTGTGGATTTCGAATATAAATTTGTGTATTCCCAAAGGATATTTGTGTATTCCCAAAGGATATTTGTGTATTTCCAGTAGTACAGGAAAAATATTCAGGGGTTTCCTTCCTGAATTACAATAAGCAGAGCTGGAATCCCTTCTCAGTTCCTTTACCTGCACAGATTTTAATTGAGATTTTAATTAATTTTTTAATGTATATATTTTACCAATTTGAATTTTACCAAGTAAAATTCAAAGGTGTTAAAAACAAAAATTTCCCACAGAATTCCAGATCCAGGCCAAGAAGAACAATTTGCGCAGCCGGAAAATTGAATCCCAACATCAGAAAAAACTCATTTCACCCTGTGTGGGTTCATTGACTTCAACCAAATGTTTTAATTAAAAAAAAAAAATTATAATTAAAATTTAATTGTAAAAGGCCCAAATATGTTAAAAACTGCCCTAGAATGAGAAGAATGTGCTAAAAATGCTCCTATTTGGAGTTAGAGCTTGGGGGCTTTGCTGAGCAGATATTCTGGAAGGGAAAGTAAAAATCAGAGCAAAATTCATGATGAAAACCAGAAATTATTGAATTTTTTTTTTGGTACCTCTCCAGAGAAAGGATTTTTAGGGGTTTATAATCCTGACCCTCAAATAATTCACGACCTCCTGGTGCAGGATGAGGATTCAGCACTTTGGGAAATGAATCCTCCCTCAGCAGCAGCTCCGGGTGAGTTCTCCTGCAAAGCTCCTCAATTTGGGTTTAAGAAAAATATTTTTAAATTAATTTTTTTAATTTTATCCAGTGCGCACAGCCCCTGCCCTACCCTGCAGGGAACAGCAGGTAATTCCCTCAGAAAATGCCAAAAAAAGCAGAATTCAATGTACTCATGCTGCTCCTGAGCTCCTGCTGGGGCTTTTTCTGTTTTTATACATATATATAGTTATATATACTTATATACATATATAATTTATTATTTATTTTAAAGTATTTAGAAACGTCTCTATTTTTAATTTTTATATTTTTATTTGTATATCTTAAAATATTTATATTGTGCATATAATATGAGATATATAAAATTAAATATTTTTATATATATAAAATTAAATTTACATATATATAGGTTTTTGATATATATAGATTTATATATATAATATAACTATATATAGTTAGATTTTTATATATAGGTATATAACTATATATCATTTCTATGTATATATAATTTTATATATACATATAGTATATAAATATATACATAAACCTAAATTTATATATATAGAGATATAGAACTATATATAATTATATATATATAAAAATTAAATATTATTCTTATATACAAAATTAAATGTACATATATATTGGGTTTTTAATATATATATAGTTATGTTGTTATTTATGCATATATTATTTATTTATGAGTATTTAGAAATATATATTTAAAATTTATATTTTTATTTTAATATTTTTAAAATATTTAATATTTTAAAAATATTATTTTAATATTTTAAAAATATTTAAAAATATTTTAAAAATATATTTTAATTTATATTTATTGATAGATTTTAATTCTAAATGTATATTTTTTTATTCACTTTACAAATATATTCATGAGTATAAAAAGGGATTTCTGTCTCCTGAGGCTGCTCTGTTCTCTCCCAGATCCCGCTGGCCCTGAGGAGTGCAGGGAACAAATCCTGAGCCCCCCGAATTCCACAGCCCAGCCCCCGTTTTTGGGCATCCTCAACCCCATCACCTGCATCAGCAGCAGCGTGACCCTGCTGTTCCTCCTCACCCCGCAGCATTTCCCCCTTTACGATGTGTGAGTACAGCCAGAAAATACCGGAATTTCACGCCAGCCACCAGGAATTCTGCACCTTTTCCTTTACCATGTGCGAGTACAGCCAAACCACAAAGTTCTGCGCAAAAATCCGCACAATTCTACACCAGCCACCAGAATTTTTTTCACCTTTTTCCAAAAGAGAATTAAAGGAAACATGACAAGGAACAGGAAAATTCTCATTTTTAAACATAATTCAGTGTATTTTTCACAGAGGGCTGTGCACAGTTGGAAACAGGGTTTAAATAATTAGAAATTCACATTTACTTATTCCCCATTACGAAATTCACATTTGCTTATTCCTCATCATCCCAGAGCATTTCCCTCTTTATGATGTGTGAGTACAGCCAGAAAATACAGGAATTTCACACCAGCCACCAGAAATTCTGCACCTTTTCCTTTACGATGTGCGAGTACAGGCAAACCATAAAAATCTACACAAAAATCCACACAATTCTACATCAGCCACCTTTTTCCAGCGCAGAATTGAAAGGAAACACGACAAGAAACAGGAAAACTCTCATTTTTAAATATATTTCAGTTTATTTTTCACAGAGGGCTCTGCACAGTTGGAAACACGGTTTAAATAATTAGAAATTCACACTTACTTTTCCTCATTAAGAAATTCACATTTGCTTATTCCTGATCACCCCGCAGCATTTCCCTCTTTAAGATTGAGAGTACAGCCAAACCATAAAAGAGCTCAGCTCGTGCAATTTCATATCAGCCACCAGAATTTTTTTCACCTTTTTCCAAAAGAGAATTGATAGGAAACACAACAAGGAACAGGAAAATTCTCATTTTTAAACATGATTCAGTTTATTTTTCACAGAGGGCTGTGCACAGTAGGAAACGGCGTTTAAATCATTAAGAAATTCACATTTATTTATTGAAATAGGTAAAATTAAATCTCTGCTTACTGCTCCTGATGTCCTGGCGATGCTGTTTCTGACCTAGAACTATTTTTGCACAGTAAATAAAATATTCCTGCTCCTCAGGGTTAATTGCTTTATTTTTGGGGTGGCTGGATGATCCCAAAACAAAGCTGGGGGAGGAAATCCTGGAGCCTGAAATCTCCCTGATGCTCCTTAATTAATGGTGTGGCAGCAGTAATTATAGATGGAATAAACGAGATTTGTACATGGAATAACAAATTGAATTTACACACAGAATAACAAACTGAATTTGTAGATGGAATAATAAATTGTATTTATACATGGAATGGTGAATTGAATTTATACATGGAAAGTTGAATTGAAATTATACATGGAATAATAAATTGAATTTATTCATGGAATGGTGAATTGAGTTTCTACATGGAAAGGTGAATTGAATTTATACATGGAATAACAAATTGAATTTACACTGGAATGGTGAATTGAGTTTATACACGGAATAACAAACTGAATTTGTAAATGGAATAACAAACTGAATTTATACATGGAAAACAAATTGAATTTACACATGGAATAACAAATTGAATTTACACTGGAATGGTGAATTGAATTTATACATTTACACATGGAATAACAAGTTGAATTTACATGGAATAACAACTCTGAATTTACAAATCTCCACCTTATTTATCAGCCTAGAAGGAAAAATGATTAAAATAAAACAAGTAACAAGAAATGTTTTTGTATTTTCCCTCCTAGAAACAACCTGTACAACACAAATGCTGAATTTGACTGGGGAGATTTCCGGAGCCTCAGGGAGGAAATCAGAGAAATTCCCAGAAATTCCCAGAAATTCCTCCTGTTCCTTTTCCAGTTCCAGGCCCCCGGCACCTACGTGCTCCAGCTGAGCAGCAACAAGCACAAGAGAATGGTTGGTACCTGGAAAACCCTTCTTTTTTAAATTTATAATTCCCCCAAATTATAAATCGTAATTATAATTTATAAAATTATATATGAAATTATAATGCACAAAAGTATTTTGTGGTCCAGGTGAAAGTTTGGAAGCTGCAAGAATAATAACAAGCATCTTTTTATAGCACAGAAATAAATGGGAGGAATAAATAAATTCCTGCAGATTTCACTGTGTAAGCGCAAAAAAAAAAAGAATTTAAATAATTATAAATCTGATTTTGTGATGCTGGCAAGGGGACTTCTGGCTTTGTACCCAGAAAATCCTTCTTTCTTATTTATAATTTCCCTTTTGGAGAAGAATTTCATGCTCCAGGCGAAAGTTTGGAAGCTGCAAAAATAGCAGTGAGCATGAAATAAATGGGAGGAATGAATAAATTCCTGCAAATTGGACAGTGTAAGTGCAAAAAATGAATTTAAATAAATTTATAATTTAATTATAAATACAAACTTGTGTTTTCAAACAGTGGGGACACAGAACCTTAACTGGATTTCTGGCTTTGTACCCAGAAAATCTTAATTTTTTATTTATAATTTCCCTTTTGGAGAAGAAATTCATGCTCCAGATGAGAGTTTAGAAGCTGCAAAAATAAGAGTGAGCACCTTTTTATAGCACAGAAATAAATGGCAGAAATTAATAAATTCAAGTGTAAGTGCAAAAAATGAATTGCAACAACTCTAACTGGATTTTATGTTTGGTGCAGTACGTGAGGGTGATGCCAGTGGGGGACACAAAACCTTAACTGGATTTCTGGCTTTGTACCCAGAAAATCTTAAATTTTTATTGATAATTTCCCTCTTGGAGAAGAATTTTGTGCTCCAGGCCAAAGTTTAGAAGCTGCAAATACAACAGCGCGCACCTTTTCATAGCGCGGCAATAAACGGCAGAAATGAATAAATCCAAGTGTAAGTGCCAAAACTGAATTGCAATAATTCTAACCGGATTTTTCGTTGCGGCGCAGTACATGAGGGCGATGCCATGGGGGGCACAAAACCTTAACTGGATTTCTGGCTTTGTACCCAGAAAATCTTATTTTTTTTATTTATAATTTCCCTTTTGGAGAAGAACTTCATGCTCCAGATGAGAGTTTAGAAGCTGCAAAAGTAACAGTGAGCACCTTTTCATAGCACGGAAATAAATGGGAGAAATTAATAAATTCAAGTGTAAGTGCAAAAAATGAATTTAAACAACTCTAAATGGATTTTGTGTTTGGTGCAGTACATGAGAGTGATGACGTTGGGGAGCACAAAACCTTAACTGGATTTCTGGCTTTGTACCCAGAAAATCTTAAATTTTTATTGATAATTTCCCTCTTGGAAAAGCATTTTGTGCTCCAGGCGAGAGTTTGGAAGTGCACCAAGCTGCAAATACAACAGCGCGCACCTTTTCATAGCGCGGCAATAAACGGCAGAAATGAATAAATCCAAGTGTAAGTGCCAAAACCGAATTGCAATAACTCTGAGTGGATTTTTCGTTTGGGCGCAGTATCGTGAGGGTGATGCCATGGGGGGCACAAAAACCCTAATTGGATTTCTGGCTTTGTACCCAGAAAATATTTTTTTTTTATTTATAATTTCCCTTTTGGAGAAGAACTTCATGCTCCAGATGAGAGCTTAGAAGCTGCAAAAATAACAGTGAGCACCTTTTCATAGCACAGAAATAAATGGGAGAAATTAATAAATTCAAGTGTAAGTGCAAAAAATGAATTGCAATAACCAACTGGATTTTGTGTTTGGTGCAGTACGTGAGGGTGATGCCAGTGGGGGACACAAAACCTTAATTGATTTCTGGCTTTGTACCCAGAAAATCTTAAATTTTATTGATAATTTCCCTCTTGGAGAAGAATTTTGTGCTCCAGGCCAAAGTTTAGAAGCTGCAAATACAACAGCGCACCTTTTCATAGCGCGGCAATAAACGGCAGAAATGAATAAATCCAAGTGTAAGTGCCAAAACTGAATTGCAATAACTCTGAATGGATTTTGTGTTTGGTGCAGTACGTGAGAGTGATGACGTTGGGGAGCACAAAACCTTAACTGGATTTCTGGCTTTGTACCCAGAAAATCTTAAATTTTTATTGATAATTTCCCTCTTGGAAAAGCATTTTGTGCTCCAGGCAAGAGTTTGGAAGTGCACCAAGCTGCAAATACAACAGCGCGCACCTTTTCATAGCGCGGCAATAAACGGCAGAAATGAATAAATCCAAGTGTAAGTGCCAAAACCGAATTGCAATAACTCTGAGTGGATTTTTCGTTGCGGCGCAGTACGTGAGGGTGATGCCATGGGGGGCACAAAACCCTAATTGGATTTCTGGCTTTGTACCCAGAAAATATTTTTTTTTTTTTATTTATAATTTCCCTTTTGGAGAAGAACTTCATGCTCCAGATGAGAGCTTAGAAGCTGCAAAAATAACAGTGAGCACCTTTTCATAGCACAGAAATAAATGGGAGAAATTAATAAATTCAAGTGTAAGTGCAAAAAATGAATTGCAATAACTCTAACTGGATTTTGTGTTTGGTGCAGTACGTGAGGGTGATGCCAGTGGGGGACACAAAACCTTAATTGGATTTCTGGCTTTGTACCCAGAAAATCTTAAATTTTTATTGATAATTTCCCTCTTGGAGAAGAATTTTGTGCTCCAGGCCAAAGTTTAGAAGCTGCAAATACAACAGCGAGCATCTTTTCATAGCGCGCCAATAAACGGCAG
The DNA here is from genome assembly GCF_901933205.1 of Camarhynchus parvulus. Lineage (NCBI taxonomy): Eukaryota > Metazoa > Chordata > Aves > Passeriformes > Thraupidae > Camarhynchus > Camarhynchus parvulus. The sequence continues at coordinate 1,744,419 of NC_044594.1, read as the reverse complement.
AAACGAATAAATCCAAGTGTAAGTGCCAAAACTGAATTGCAGTAACTCTGAGTGGATTTTGTGTTTGGTGCAGTACGTGAGGGCGATGCCATGGGGGGCACGGTGCCCTCAGGCCGGGCCCTTCCTGCCCAGCAGCCCCGGGGTCGCTGTCCGCCTGGGCATCGCCAGCAGCGCGGAGCTGCGCCTCAGCCCGGACTGGGCAGCGACGGCCGCGCTGAGCTCGGCGCTGCTGCTGCTGCTCGCTGCCAGCCTGGCACCGGCTGTGAGTGAAAGAAACTTTCCTTCGTTCATTTGGGTTTCTTTTTAATTCATCCCGAGTTTTTTTAGAGAGTTTTTTTTGGCGAATTTTATTTGGAATTTTTGTGGCTTTTAGTTTGAATGTTGGGAATTTTATTTGGAATTTTTGTGAATTTTAGTTTGAATTTTGGGAATTTTATTTTCGAATTTTTTGTCAATTTTAGTTCGCATTTTGGTGATTTTATTTTGAATTTTTGTGATTTTTGGTTCGAATTTTGGTGACTTTTATTTTGAATTTTTTGTGAATTTTAGTTCGGATTTTTTTGACTTTTAGTTCGAATTTTTTTGACTTTTAGTTCGAATTTTTGTGAATTTTATTTCGAATTGTGTGAATTTTAGTTTGAGTTTTTCTGAATTTTATTTTGAATTTTGTGACTTTTATTTTGAATTTTGAGAATTTTATTTTGAATTTTGGTGACTTTTATTTTGAATTTGGGGAATTTTATTTTGAATTTTTTGTCAATTTTAGTTTGAATTTTGGTGACTTTTATTTTGAATTTTTGCGAATTTTATTTTGAATTTTTGTGACTTTTATTTCAAATTCTGTGAATTTTAGTTTGATTTTTTCCGAATTTTATTTTGAATTTTGTGACTTTTAGTTTGAATTTTATTCTGAGTTTTGTGACTTTTAGTTCGGACTTTATTTTAAATTTTATTTCGAATTTTTATTTTCATTTTGAATCTTATGCTTATTAACCTTATTTTTCATTTTGTGAACACTATGTTGTGAATGTGAATTTTATTTTTAACGTATTCTGAATTTTATTCTGAATTTCAATTTTTATTTTCATTTTTGATTTCTATTACCTTTATTTTTAATTTCTATTACCTTTATTTTTATTTGTATTACCTTTATTTTTATTTGTATTAACTTTATTTTTATTTGTATTACCTTTATTTTTAATTTTTATTACCTTTATTTTTATTTTTATTACCTTTATTTTTATTTGTATTACCTTTATTTTTAATTTCTATTACCTTTATTTTTAATTTCTATTACCTTTATTTTTATTTGTATTAACTTTGTTTTTAATTTTGTATTAACTTTATTTTTAATTTTTATTACCTCGATTTTTAATTTTTATTACCTATTTTTAATTTTTATTACCTTGATTTTTAATTTTGTATTAACTTTATTTTTAATTTTTATTACCTTGATTTTTAATTTTGTATTAACTTTATTTTTAATTTTTATCACCTTTATTTTGAATTTTGTGACATTTTTTTTGAATGTTGTCAACTTTATTTTAAATTTTTGCGAATTTTAGTTTGAATTATACGACTTTCATTCCGATTGTTGTGACCTTTAGTCGGAATTTCACGAATTTTATTTGGACTGTTGTGAATTTTATTTGGAGTTCTGTGAACTTTATTTAATTTTTAGAGGGTTTTGGTTGTTTATTTTATTGTAGTTTGTTTAATTGAATCCGGAATTTTGCAGCTGCTGTGCCGGGGCCTGGGCTGGGCCCCGCGGAGCCGCCCCAGCCGCGCGTTCCGGAGGCGGCAGCTCCGCCGCAGCCTGGACGGATTTTCCTGCACAATTCCCGCCGTGTTTGCCTTGAGAAAACCTCACCCCTCGCTGCTGCGCCGGGCTGGGCCAGGTCAGGCCACCAAAAAAACCAAAAAACCCCCCAAAAAACCCCAAAAAACCCCCAAAAAACCCCCCAAACTCCCCCCCAAAAAACCCAAAAAAAACAAAACCCAAAACCAAAACAAAAAAAAAAAAACACCCCAAAAAACACAAAAAAAAAACCCACAAAAACCCAAACCCACGCCCCCCAAAAAACCCCCAAAAAAAACCCAAAAAACCCGCCCAAAAAACCCCTCCAAAAACCTCCAAAAACCCCAAAAACCCCAAAACCAAAAAACCACCCCAGAAAACCCCCAAAACCCCCAAAAACACCCAAAAAACACCCAAAAAACCCCCAAAAAACCCCAAAACAAAAAAAAAAAAAAAAAAAAAAAAAAAAAAAAAAACAGCCAAAAAAACCCCAAACCCCCCAAAAACCCCAAAAACCCCAAAAAACCAAAAACCCAAAACCCCAAAAACCCCCAAAAACCCCCAAAAACCCCAAAAAATCCCCAAAAAACCCCAAAAAATCCTAACCCCCAAAAAACCTAAAAATCCTAAATAAAACAAAGCAAAAAGCCCACAAAAACCACTAAAACCAAATCAAACCGAACCAAAAAACTAAAAACCCCTAAAAACTCCCAAAAAACCCTAAAACCCCCAAAAAACCCTAAAACCCCCCAAAAAACCCTAAAATCACCAAAACCTCCCCCACACCAAAAAAATCCAAAAACCCCAAAAAAACGCAAAAAAACCCAAAAAGAATCCTAAAACCCCAAAAAACCCTAAAACCCTAAAGAGATCCTAAAACCCTAAAAAGCCCTAAAATCCCTAAAAACCCTAACCCCCCCCAAAAACAACAAAAAACAAACAAAAAATTCCTAAAAAAAAAAAAAATCCCTAAAAACCCAAAAAAACCTTAAAAAACCTTAAAAAATCCTAAAACACCAAAAAACCTTTAAAACCATAAAAACCCTAAAAACCCCTAAAAACAAACAAACAAATCCTAAAACCCTAAAAAACAAACAAACCAAAAAACCCTAAAAACCCTAAATACAGAAACAAAAATCTTGAAAACCCAAAAAATCCCCTAAAAGCTCCAAAAAATCCTAGAACCTTAAAAAACCCTAAAATCCCAAAAATCCCTAAAAACCCCTAAAACAAAAAAAACCCTAAAAACTAAAAACCAAAAACCCTAAAAACCAACAAACAAAAAATCATAAAAACCCCCAAAAAAACCCAAAATCCCCCCCAAAAATCCTACAACCCCTAAAACCCCAAAAACAAAAAAATAAAAAAAAGAAAAAAACCCCAAAAAAACCCAAAAAAACCAAAATCCAGGTGGGTTCTGCACAGAATGGAACCCAAATTCTGAGCTCAGGCTGCTGAATTCGGGGAGTCCCAGGAGTTTGCGTTCAGAACCAGCTTAAAATTAATAAAACATAAATAAAATTAATGAAAGGATTACAAATTAATGAAATTAATTAATGCAAATTCCGATTTCCAGCCTCTTTCCCGAGCAGAGGGCGGCCCTGGCAGCCTGAGGATCGAATGGACCTGGAGGATTTTAACACCAAAGTTTTCTTTGAGCTGCTGCTGAGGCAGTCCCAGTCGGTCACCGCCACCCTGGGCCGCTTCAAAGAGGAGGTAAAAATTCGTATTTTCAATCAAAATAAAATTTATTCGTAATGAATTCATTTTTCTGCTGCTGCTTTTCACGTAGAAAAGCCTGAAATTGAGTCTTTTTCTCTCTATTCCCATCACTTCATCATCAAGACTATGAGGTAGAATTTTTATTTCGAGTTTCTTTAAATAAATCTGTCCTCATTTTATTAAATATTTTCTAAAAGTGAGGGGTTTTAAGTTAAGAAGAGGAGTTTTAAGACAAAATACTTTTATTTTCTTAGGATTTTTCCTCTTGGTGCTGAACTGACAATTTTTGGGAAGAGACTTCACCTTCCAGCTTTGACTTTTTATCTGTAAAATGAAAAAAAAATTGGATTTTCTGCACTGGAGAGCTGCAGGTTAAGCTGAGGAGAGGCGAATAAATTATTTGATGAGCGGGTTATTAAAATTTTATTGTAAATAAATTAATTTTGCTGCTGAAATCAATAGGAGAGCAGTTCACAGCCCAAATCTGAATCCGCCTGTGGCGCTCTGGGAATTCCAGGTGAAGGTTTTAAAGACAGCAGAGGGAGCTGGATCACAGTGAGCATTTATAAATAAATAATTGTATTATCAAAACGATTAAATAAAAATAATGAAATAATAAATAACGGGGGAAAATCATCATTCCCCAAGCCGTCATCGATGTGTTCACACCAAAAATTGTCCCCAGAGTTTGGGGTTTCGTAAAAAAAAGGAAAATTTCACCAGCTCCAAATTATCCCTTCACTCCTAAAATCGGCTTTTTTATTTTATTTATTAATTAATTTTTATTTTCTTTTTTGTGCCTCAGGTGAAAGTTGTGTATCAGAGGGTAATGAATGAAATCTCCTCGCTGAAGAACCTTTGGCTGAAGGCTCTGAGCATCCCAGCCAAGGGGGAGGAAGAGGAGGAGGAGGAAGAGGAGAGCACAGTGGGAAAAGAGCAGGTAGAGCTCAGCTCAGCAGGAGTTAGAGGTGGAAAAAATGAAATTTGTACATGGAACAGCAAGTTGAATTCATACATGGAATAAATTGGATTTATACATGCAAAGGTGAATTGAATTTATACATGGAATAACAAAAAAAAAAGTTGAATTTATACGTGGAGCAGTAAATTGAATTTATACAGGAAATAGCAAAAAAAAAGTTGAATTTATACATGGAACAGTAAATTGAATTTATACAGGAAATAGCAAAAAAAAAGTTGAATTTATACATGGAACAGTAAATTGAATTTATACAGGAAATAACAGCTTGAATTTACATATGGAATGGTGAATTAAATTTGTACATGGAATAAATTTAATTAATACATGGAACAGTAAATTGAATTTATACATGAAATAACAACTTGAATTTACATATGGAATGGTGAATTAAATTTGTACATGGAATAAATTGAATTTATACATGGAACAGTAAATTGAATTTATACATGAAATAACAGCTTGAATTTACATATGGAATGGTGAATTGAAATTAGTACATGGAATAAATTGAATTTATACATGGAACAGTAAATTGAATTTATACATGGAACAGTAAATTGAATTTATACATGGAACAGTAAATTGAATTTATACACGGAATAACAACTTGAATTTACATATGGAATGGTGAATTGAAATTAGTACATGGAATAAATTGAATTTATACATGGAACAGTAAATTGAATTTATACACGGAATAACAACTTGAATTTACATATGGAATGGTGAATTAAATTTGTACACGGAAAGGTGAATTGAAATGAATACACAGAATAAACTGAATTTATACATGCAAAGGTGAATCAAAATTAATACCTGGAGTAACAAGCTGAATGAAATTAATACATGGAATAACAAATTGAATTTATGCATGGAATGGTAAATTGAATTTATACACAGAAGGAAAAATTGAATTCTCTTCTAGAAATTTTAGGCACAGCCACGTCAAATGTCACTGTTAGTGCCGCAGATATTTCATATTTTACAGGCTGCAAAACAATTTGTCCATAAACAACAGGTGACACCCAAAACCTGCAAGGGATCAGAGCAAAATAACATAAAAATTTATATGAGAAAGGCGTTAAACATAAGGCAATATTCAAATCATATTTGCAACATTTCCACGAACTTGGAGGGTGTGAAAAAAACGGAGAGTTTGGGACAATAACCACTGGAAAAGGCTTTGAAATTGCTGCAGGATTTATTGGATTTGGGACAAATCTATAATTTAAGATTTACATAAAAAGGCAGGGGATGCCAGGAGGTTTAATTTCACAATTTTAGATTTTTTGATGGACATCAGAGAGCCCCATTGCTGTTCCAGGCGCCTCTCTCTGGGTCCCCTCGGGGATTTGGGAACTCCCAGAGCCCCAGGCTCCATGGCATCAGTAAAATCCCAAGCGATCCACAGGAATTCATCCCCCAAAAACTGATCCCACTGCTCCACTCCGTGCTTCAGATGCTGCAGGAAAACAGAAAAAACAATTTACCACCTGAGAGCCCAGGTAAGAGAAAAGCCCTGCCACTCCCCCTTGTTTTATTTGTACATCATTTCAGCGTAAAATCCACAAGATTCTCCTACAAATCAGATTTTGGTCCCGTTTTGTTGAGGAGCTCCGTGGGCTTAATGAGCAAATTAAATTGGGGGAAATTCACCCCAGGGTGGGATGAGCTCGCAGCACCTCCTCTGCAGGGTAAATAAAAACTGAAATCATTCTGACTTTTCTTCCTTTGCCCACCACCGTTTCACCTTGCCTACAAAATTCCCCGTGCCAGAAACGTTTTCTCCAAAACCACCATGAGAAAGGGATTGTGTAATAAAAGAACATTTCTGGGTTTCTCTGAGTGAAGGAGCCCCCAAATCACCTGAATTTGCAGCTCTAAATGCCACTTTTCCACACCTCGTTTATGATTAGATTCTCTAAGAAAAGTAAAAATTTAGACATTTCCTTCATTACCTTTATAATAATTCACAGCGCATCAGCAGGGATTCATGGTGCTTTGAAAAAGATTGAAATAAAGATGAGAAATGCTCAATAAAACATATAATATATGCTCAATAAAATCAATAGACTAAAATTGTTTTATCCACTCGTATTGCTGTGTTACCTCTTGGACAAAAAGAAAAGCAATTTTTTAAAATCTAATTAAATTAATTAATCTAAAATTCTACTGTTCTTGCAGCAGAATCACACAACAAGTGGCTAATGAAGAAAAACCAGAATTTCCTTCCCCTCCTGAGCAGCAGTGGGAGGCACAGCCTTGCACAGAAGGCACAGTGAGCAGAATTTCTTATTATTTACTATTTAATCTTATTATTTCACTACCTTGTACAGTGAAATTTGCCTCTCTGGTTGGCTGCTGTGACGATGAAATTTTAATACTGCCATTTCTTCTCTCTCAATTTCAACTTTTCCCTGGTTTTTTTAGCCCTGGAGAGGAAACTGTGAGTTCTCTGTCCCCTTCAGAGCTGGAGGATAAAGCGGATGCGCTGACTGAGGAGCTGCTGCAGATTGCAGAGGACGAGGAGCAGTTTTTAAACAGCAAAGGCAACGAAGATCTGCTCTCTTATTACCTTGAAATAACCAGCCTGGAGAAGGAGAGCTTGGTGAAACAAATCGATGCTTTAGAAGAGGAAATAGCCCAGGGCAGAAAGTCATGATGCTCAAAACTCCCTGGTTTGATTCCTGCTCTGGGAGAACAGAGATGAGGGATGTGGGACTCAGGCAGCTCCTCAAAATGCAGTTTATTACAAAAGGCAGTTTATTCCATCCAAGGTGTCACAGCAGTCCAGGGTGACAGAGCTGTGCCCACAGCTGTCAGCTCCAGCTGCAGGCAGGCCTGGAGACCTTTTAATTTTGGTTACCTTGCATTATATCCTTTTCTTTTGGTCACAACGCATTCTATATTTTTCTTTGCTGAGCCTCTTCATACAGCAGAACCAATCTATACCTTAACCTTTATCTATAACCTATCATAACTACTGTAATTACCATATTCATGTTACTGTTCTCTAATCACTAAAAGTCAGTACATTACAGTTTAAACTGGAAGTTGTTTTTCAGTTTTCTTGCAGTAGAAAATTATTTTTCTACTTGCAACTTTGCTGCCTTGTTTGCCTGTGCTCTCTTTCTGCTTGGTAAAAACATCTTCTTGTTCAGGGTGGGTTTATCCTTTACTCTAAGCCATAAAAACCCCTTCTAACTAACACACCCTTTGCCTCCTTGGTTATCCAGTAAGATTGGCTCAGCAATTCTTTTCTTCTGTATCAAAACTTGCTTTCATTTCTATTCCTTCTTCAGATTCTACATTCAAAAATCTTTCTGCTAAGCACACAGATCTGTGAGACTTTCTTGTCAAATTTTCATCCTTCCCAACACTTCTCCCCTGCATTGGGCATTCATTAGGCTCCAGCCCAAAGGAAATCTCTATTTCTGCTTTAATTCCAGTGTGTCCAGCCCAAAGGAAATCTCTATTTCTGCTTTAACTCCAGTGTGTCCAGCCCAAAGGAAATCTCTATTTCTGCTTTAACTCCAGTGTGTCCAGCCCAAAGGAAATCTCTATTTCTGCTTTAACTCCAGTGTGTCCAGCCCAAAGGAAATCTCTATTTCTGCTTTAATTCCAGTGTGTTCCTCCTCTCCATCCCAAAGGCTCACTAAATCAGGAGGGCCAGCAGTGCAGGGATTGGAGTGACACGATTTTGGCCAGAGGAAATGACATCTCTGGCCACATCCAAGTGCTGAGAAGAAATATTGCAGCAAAAGCCCCGACTCAGAGTTTCCAGGAACAGGAGCAGAAAATAGAACCACTCAATTCCTAGTGTGAAATAAATTATTCCTTCAACTAATGCATCACTCCACGAGGTGTTCTGAGGCCTCTGCAGCTGAGAGCTGCAGTTTTCTGATCTTATGACACAGCAAAAACTGCAGATATGCAGATAATTAACTTGGGTTAATTATAGCTGTTTAATTACATTTAAAATGGAAGAAATATTCTTTTCCACCATTGAAGCAACTTCTGAAATTGCCTTATTCAGCTCTGTGCTGCCACCCACCCGGAATGCACTGTCCAGGACCATTCCTGCTCTTCAACCTGGGGAATCCATCTGTCCTCCCAAATTCCAGAGCCAAACCCCAAAACATGAAATATTCAATATTTCCCAATACCAGCTCAGCCTCCAGTGTAGATAAAAAGTGAGGGAAGAGCAAAGTCACTCAAAACTCTTTTTTCCCCCCCCAACAATACAAAACTCGTGGGTGCACAGCAGAATTTAAATATTTTTGTGAGTCATTAAATACCCCAGATATTTCTGCTGGTGATATTTGGGTCTTGGCTCCTGACACCTCTGCCAGAAGGAAGCAAAGTGTTTTTCAAAGCAGCTTGGGGGTGTTTTTATCTTCCTTCCCCTGCTGGTGTTTCCACCAAAAAACTCCTGAACACCCTTCAAGGCACCACCAGCAGCTGGCTTTGATAAAAAAACATCAGCAGATTTATTGATTTATGCATTTCCTTTTTAACTCACAAGCAGGGTCTCACATTACATCTTCAATCTTATGTTAACATCAATTAAAACACATTTAAAATCCTGGAGAAAAAAAAAAATAAATCCCCCAAAATATTCATAAATACGGAGTCAGAGACAGGGATCAGCCAGAAGTGCTGTTTTTATGAGGTTTTGCAGTGCCAGCCTTCACCCCCTCACAAAATCAGGGCTCCAAAGTCCCAGAGGAGCCCTGGCTCTACCTCTTGGTGTTGATCCAGTGGTACCTGTCCACCCGCGGGCCAGCGAAGGTGGCCGTGGGTCTGTAGGTCCTGTAGCCCCTGTGCTGGCCAGGGTGGGAGCCCTCGGCCAGGTGGGGCTTCCTGTGCAGGTACTGCCACCAGGGCTGGGGGGGAGCCTTGCAGAAGTCACCAAACTGAGCAGCAAAAACGGGGGAAAACAAGGTTAAAGTGTGCTGGGGAGGGAGGGGGAGCAGTCAGGACACCCCAGTCCCACCCCACTCCTTCCTGAGGAAGCTGAGCCATCCTTCTGCCTCCTCCCAAAGCTCATCCCACCCACAGCACTGCTGAGGCTGGGAAAGCCTTCCAAGGATCAGCCCAGCTCCGCCCTAGGCCATGTCCCCAAGTGCCACATCCTTTAAACACCCTCCAGGTGACAGCATCAGGGCTGGTCACCACCCCACGGACAAAACTCCGTTCTTCAAACACTTCATACACTGCTCATCCCGCCCACAGCACCGTGGAGGCTGGGAAAGCATTCCAAGGACAAGCCCAGCTGTGCCCTGAGCTGTGTCCCCAAATGCCACAACTTCTAAACCCTTCCAGGTGACTCCATCAGGGCTGGTCACCGCCCCGCGGAACAATTCAATTCTTTAAATAGTTAATACATGTGGAGTGGTATAATGAGAATTAGTTAGCAAGAAATGGGGCCACAATTCCTAAACTTTGCTTCACAAAGCGTGGGCAAGCGTGACATTGAAAACCAACTTTTATGGGACAGTGACACCACGTGCCAGGGCTGGAAAACCCTGCCAGGGGAGAAATCAAACCTGAACCTCCCCTGGAGCAGCTCAGGGCTGTTTGCTCCCATCCTGTCCTTGGGAGAGAAGCCTGACCCCGCCTGCCAGAAGCTCTCTGGAGGGATTTTAGGGTGAGGAGCTGCCCCAGAGCCCCGGCTCACCTGGTAGATGCTGTTGGGGTTGCTGACGGTGGGGATGGCTCTGGGCTCCCTGCTGAAGCTCTCCTCGTCCGAGGAGCTGCTGGAGTGATAGTCCAGGGCTGCCCTGCCCACGGCCAGGCTGATCTGCTGGGGCAGCTCGGGGTTCTCCTCCCCACCAAAGTGTGCCACGGTGAAGGGCCGGCTCCTCTCGCCGTACCTGCAAGGGCTCACCTGAGTGCTGCTGGCACTGACAGATTTCCTGAAAAAACCCTTGGCCAGGATTTTCCTCCTGGGAAGCTGAGAAGCCTCAGAGAAAAAAATAACAATGATCTGATTTGCTTCTCCTGTGTGTTGCTGCTTTGGAACACGTTTGGAGATTGTTTCATTAGTTTTTACTGTGAGTTGTTTTCACCCTTCGGTGAATCAGTGCCAAGCTGTGTCAGGACTCTGGAGAGCATCACAAGTTTTCACTATTATCTTTTTAGCCTTATGTAAGCATCCTTTCTATATTCTTTAGTATAGTATAATTTCGTATTTAACATAATTTAATGTATAATATATATTTATATATATCCTATATCATCTACACGATAATATCTATCATATACTCTATATTTTATATATCATATATAATATAAATATATAATAGATATTTTATATAATACATTAATATACACTATATATAATATATAGTATATATACTATATGCTATATATAATATATACTATATATTATATATTATATATACTATATATAATATAGTATATATACTATATATAATATAGTATATATGTAATATATATTATATAATATGCGTAGTATATTATATAATTATATATACAACACATTTAATATATTCCATATACTAGAATATAGTATAGATATTATATAATTTATACATTTATATTATATACTTCTATTAATGTAAATATAAATATATAATATAATTATATAATATTAATATATTATATAATTTAATATATATCATATTAAATTATAATATACTATAATTTAATATAATATAGCAGACTATATCATAGTATAATATAGTATTATAAAATAACGAATTAGCCTTCTGAGAACGCGGAGTCAGATCCATCGTTCCCCACGAACCCAGCGCCAAGGCACGCCCTGGAGCTCACCTGCAGCACACCTGGAAGGGATCCACCCACAGCGTCATCTCCTTGGGCAGCCCCAGCAGCTCGAAGTCCACGTCGCTCTGCACACACGCCTGCTCCAGCAGCGGCTCCCGAGCCCGGTGCCTGTTGATCCTGATGCACCTGGGGACAGCAGAGACGTCACTGCGGATGGCACTGCAGCCCTGCAGGGTCTAATCATGCAGAGCACGCCCAAAATCCCAATTTATTGTCTCAGCACTTTTAACTTGTTGATGCAGGCTCTCACTCGCAGCCCCAAACAGCAATTCAGCCTCACGAGTTGATTCATCAGCTCAAAGAGGACTTCGATTTTAGTTCTCTTCAGTAGCTGATGAGGCAAGTCCCTGCTTTGAGTGTTTAAAACAAAACCATCCCAAAAGTCGCTGTAAGACCACCTGAATTCTGCATCCTGGGAGTCAGGGGCTACTTGAGACATTTGTCTTAATATTTCCACCTCAGTTCTCTAATCCCACATTTACAGGTAGAAAAACCATTTCCACCTCACTTCTCTAATCCCACATTTACAGGTTAAAAAAATATTTCCACCTCACTTCTCTAATCCCACATTTACAGGTTAAAAAAATATTTCCACCTCACTTCTCTAATCCCACATTTACAGGTAAAAAAACCATTTCCACCTCAGTTCTCTCATCCCACATTTACAGGTTAAAAAAATATTTCTACCTCAGTTCTCTAATCCCACATTTCCAGGTAAAAATAAAAATATTTCCACCTCAGTTTCCCACCTCTAATCACACATTCACAGGTTAAAAAAAAAAAAAGTAATTTTCACAAATTAATAATTTTTCCTTCATGCTTAAGGGATATCTTGGTGGTTCCCTCTGCATTATTTATTTCACTTTAAGGCCTCTTGGATGCCAACCTGAGGCTCCACATTCTCTCCTGAGCCCCCCTCACCTGAAGGCCTGCCCTCGGGAGGGGTTGTCCAGGTACCAGTGATTTTTGTACTTTTCAAACAGCAGCGTGGTCAGCTTGGCTGCAAACTTCTCCATTTTGTGCTTGCTCAGCCTGTCCTCCCTCTTCACCAGCTTGGTGATGAAGAAAACCGTGGCAGCAATTTCATCTTTCATCTTAAATTGGAGCACAGGAGGTGCTGGAGCAGGGATGGAACAGCACAGCAGAGATTTAATAACATTAAGGCACTGTCAGCTTCCAAAAACTGATGCTGCAAAATCCACACAAGCCAGGAGAGAAAGAGCCTGGATGAGCCTGACTGCCAAACAGCATTTTAAATTTAGTTTGGGATATTAAAACCACTCTAATGCATTACTAGAAGGTATCTGCACTAAGCAAATTAGAAGATAAAAAAGAGTTTTTCTTAAGACATAATAGCTCTTATTTTTCACATACATTATAAGCAGCAGACCTTACAAAGAGAGAGCTTTTATATAGAAAAAAAAAAAACCAAACAAAATACCACCTTTTCACAGCAGAGACAGTAAAAACTTGAGATAAACTTCACAAACAGCTTAAAGAGGCACCAAAAAAAACCAGATAAAACCCCCCAGGGCCCTGGATCAGTCACACAGGAGCAACCCCAACAGCCAAAAGCTCCCTCCCTCTTTCCCTGGTAGAGCTGGGTCAGGTTTTTATGGAACAGGACCCATGTGGAGCTGAGGAATGTAAGAATCTTCAGGTGTGCAGGAGCTGCAGGTGTGTGCTGGATTAATTAACAACCTGTTCCAAAGATATTCCCAATCTCCTTGGCTTCATTCCTGCATCAGCTCCTTCTCTGAGCTGACAAAATTGGGAAATGTCAAAAAGCAAGGTTTTCCACTTTAAAATTAGGGGTGATGCACATAACTTTAAATGTCTAAGTTCTTCTCAGTACATTTAATCCACTCTGGATTTCCTAGACAATCCCAGACTCACAGATTGGGATTCCTCTAGGGATGATTTTTTCTTTCTGGCAAAGTCTGGATATTAAGTCTGATTTCTTTGATTTCACATCATTTTTCCTCAATATCCTAGTAAAAGCCATGACCTCTTCCTCTCGCCTTTGATTTCCTTTTACTCTTGAGCTACCCAAGCTAAAGCAGCAGCAGCCGTGGTGGGGAGTGCAGAATTCCCTCATCATTCCTCACCCTGGCACATTTCAGCCCCAGGAATTCCTGGACCAAAACTGGCGTGGCCATAAAAGAGCAGCCAACAAACTCTGCTCCCGCTCATCCCCAGCTGCATCCAAACAGGAATTCCTCTCATCCCAGCAGATTTAGCAGAACCCAGCATGGACAGTTCTGAGGAGATAAATGAGATGTTTGTGCCTTTTGGAACATGATGCTGTTTTAATCCTTATTAGGAACAGGGAAAAAAAAAGCCAAACCACTAAAAACCAGCGCCTGGATATCCATGGGACTGATCCAGAGCTCTCTGAAACCAGGGAAATGTGTCCAAAGCCTTGAGTGGGACTGGAATGGGCCCCCAGCTGGGCAGGGGCATTCTCAGCCAGATTAAATGAGCTGTCCCTGGGTCAGCAGGCAAGCCCAGGCTTGAGCCCGGCAGGGACAGACCCAGGGACAGTTTCTGTAGTAACTGCAGCCCAAACCAAGAGCAAACACTGCTCCCCCAAGCACACTCTGTCTGGAGCCACCCCTGCAGGACTTTTATGCAGTTTTCCTGCTTTAAAGGAATAAAATGGGAATAAAGAAGCCAAGTGCAATCGCCCCTCTGCAAGGCATTTGATTTTTGTGGGTGATGGAAGGCAGGCTGTTCCTCCAGGTAAGCAGCTGCAGTTTGTAGATATTGATATAAAAATCAGAAAGGCTGAGTGATTTCCATAGGGAAAAACATCTTTGGTGACAATCTCCTGAGGGAAATGCAGCTTGCTTTTGTTTGGTCACTGTCCTGGTCACATCCAGAAGTACCAATCCCATGGACCACTAAATCAGAGGCAGAAGAAACCTCCTACCTGGAGGTTACAAATTTACACACCTGCACTTAAGCCATGCAGTCTCTGTAAAAAGAATTATTGTGGACTGGAGTGAACCAGAAGCTGATTCTGATCACCACCACAAAAATTGTGAGGGTTTGAGTACTCCATATTGCTAGAATTTGATTTAAGATTTAGTGATTCAAGTAATAAAATAAACCTAAAAACCCCAGTGGTGTTGACCCAAGATGTTCTAAAATTAAACAACAAAGGAAAGACTGCAAAGCCCCCTGGGTTTATTTTATGGAGTCTAAGAGCTGTTGCCATAACTCTTAAAATTTTCTGAGTTTGCTTCCTCTGTGTGTGTGTGCCATGATTTTCAGAGCTGGACAGATCCAAGAGCAGTGGCTGGGCAGACCCCAAAAACCAGGGGAGAGGTGCAGGAGGTGGCACAGCACGGGACACTCACCCCGATTCTGGGCATTCTGGGGATTCTGAGCTCTTCTGGGGATTCCTGGTGGGAATTACACCAGCCTGGAGCCCCAGGGCCACCAGCTGGGACTGCCACCAGTGCCACCAGGGCTCACCCTCCCCTGGGGCCGTTTGGGTGGAAATTCCAAGCTCTGGGTGTGTTTCCCATGTTGGCTTTGCCCATGGAAACCTCTCTTGCAACAAAGCTCCCACGGCTGGGGCCACCTGAGCTGTCCCCAGGTCCCTCTGGTGGGGTGGCCATGGTGACAGGAGTACACAAAGCTCCCAGGCGGGGCTGGCCTGGGGACACTCGGAGCCAGGAGCCCCAGGGGAAAAGATGGAAGCAACTCAGGAGAAAAGGTGGGAACATCCCAGGAGAAAAGGAGAGAACATCTCAGGAGAAAAGGTGGGAACATCCCAGGAGAAAAGGAGAGAACATCTCAGGAGAAAAGGTGGGAGCATCCTCAGGGAAAAGCTGGGAACATCCCCAGGGAAAAGATGGGATCATCCTAGGAGAAAAGGTCAGAAGAAAAGATGGGAAAATCCCCAGGGAAAAGATGGGAACATCCCAGGGGTAAAGATGGGAGCAACCCAGGGGAAAAGATCAGAAGAAAAGATGGGAACATCCCAGAAGAAAAGATAGGAACATCCTTAGGTGAAAAGATGGGAATATCCCAGAAGAAAAGATGAGAGCATTCCAGAGAAAAGGTGGGAACAACCCAGGAGAAAAGGTGGGAGCATCCTCACGGAAAAGATGGGAACATCCCCAGAGGAATTCTGCCAGGGAAAGGCTCCTGAGGAAGGGAACAGGGAGGAATCTAAATACTAAATATAGATACAAATATAATACGTAAATATATTTAAACTATATAAGTATATGAATATGAATATAAATATATATTTATTGTATATTTATATACATCTAAATATGTATATTAGATGTATATTTGCATCTAATAGAAATTTATATCTAATATATATTTACCTCTAATTTATATTGGGTACATATGTAAATATGTGTGTTTACATATAATGGAAATACACCTCAAATATAAATATAAATATAAATATAAATATAAATATAAATATAAATATAAATATACCATATACATATACATATACATATACATATACATATACATATACATATATACATATAAATATAGATATGAATATAAATATTTGGAATTTAGCAGAATAAGGGTGATATGACCAATATTTTCCATTATTGCCAATTCTTTATTATTTTAAGAGCATTTGAGGAGATGGAGAATATGAATATAACTATTGGAAGTTTTTTCTTTCGTTGCAGGTTTGCATTCCACGACTCCAGGAGAAGTGCTTGGTTTGCAGGCAGTGTAGTTAGCTGATTGTCTCCATCATCCCACAATCACTAACCTCACTGCCATCAAAACAAGGCACAGCATTCCCTGCTCCAGCCTCGGCCTGGAAACTCCCAATTTCCTACTGCAAAACCATCAATAATGGGATTTATCTGCAGCTTTGTTCCCAGAGTTTTACCTGCCCGTGTCAGTGTGTGCTACATGTTGGTAATGGGAAGTGAAACCTTGGATTTCTTGAAGTTGGTGCTAAAATCTTCAGGAATTTTCCTGGACCAAGAATCCTGTTTTAAATGATTAATTTACTGTATACTTAATTTTTAAGACAAACCGACTGGCCTGTGAATTATTCTAGGTTGCATCCTTCAGCTTCTCTGCCAGATATCAATGATTTTCTATTTTTTATTCATGTTTTATTAAGCAAGGCAAGTGAAGGGAGTTCTGAGCAATGATTAGACTCAAATGCAGCATGGTGCTGTGTAGTAATTTGTATTTTAGTGTTTTAATTACTTTGCCTTTGCACCCTTGAAATGGTCTTTATGTTGTGTTCACTGCAGCTTTTATAAGTAAAAACTCCTGAAATGTGGAGTGGATATTAAACTCACTGTAGGTATAATCACCACTTAGCTTAAGTAAGATTTTTAATTGGAGAAAATAATGATTAATGCCAGAACTTGCTGTAGGAGGGGATTTTGGAAAGAAAAATAGGGGTGAAATGTAGGAGTGTGCTCTTTGTTGATGAAGTGACAAAATTATAATTTGTTTTTTTCAAAAAGGAAAGAAGTTTCTCTCCTGGATTAGGCGAAAAAAGCCACCTCAGGCTTGGGGGATTGTGGTGGTGTTTGAGGGTCCCAGGATTGGGAAGAGATGAGAATCTTGACTCCATGTTTCAAAAGGCTGATTTATTATTTTATGATATATATTATATTAAAAGAAAATTGTATATTAAAACTATAGTAAAAGAATAGAAGAAAAGATTTCATCAGAGGGCTTGAAAGGAATAGAAAGGAATGATAATAAAATCTTGTGACTGACCAGAGAGTCTGAGACAGCCGGACTGTGCTTGGCCATTAATTAAAAACAACCACATGAGACCAATCAAAGATGCACCTGTTGCATTCCACAGCAGCAGAAAACCATTGTTTTTCTTTTCCTCTGAGGCTTCTCAGCTTCTCAGGAGAAAAGATCCTGGCAAAAGGATTTTTCATAAAATGTGTCCGTGACAGGAGACTTCACCTCAAACTTCAGGATAGTTAATTGCACAGGAGCCAAAAAGTCCTGCTTGGGCAATTAACTAAAAAAGGAGTGAACAAAGAAACTAATTGCTTTTGTAAGGTGTTTTCTTTACCAGGAGCAAGAACTTCTGGTACTTGGTTTTCTGTTTGTTATTTTGCCTTCTATTAAACCTTTTTTGTTTCTAACACTGCAGCAGAAGCCATTTTGCTGATTTTTA
The DNA here is from genome assembly GCF_901933205.1 of Camarhynchus parvulus. NCBI lineage: Eukaryota > Metazoa > Chordata > Aves > Passeriformes > Thraupidae > Camarhynchus > Camarhynchus parvulus. The sequence continues at coordinate 1,726,947 of NC_044594.1, read as the reverse complement.
TGCCTCCAAGGTTAGCTGAGTTATCTTAGGTGTGTTATATTGGTTATATTGAGTTATATCTATATATAGGTGTGTTATATTGGTTGTATTGTGTTATATCTACATATAGGTGTGTTATATTGTTAAGTGTATTATATTGGTTATATTGTGTTATATCCATATATAGGTGTGTTATATTGTTAGCTGTGTTATATTGGTTATATTGAGTTATATCTATATATAGGTGTGTTATATTGTTAGGTGTGTTATATTGGTTATATTGAGTTATATCTCTATATAGGTGTGTTATATTGGTTATATTGTGTTATATTGGTTATATTGTGTTATATCCATATATAGGTGTGTTATATTGTTAGGTGTGTTATATTGGTTATATTGAGTTATATCTCTATATAGGTGTGTTATATTGTTAGCTGTGTTATATTGGTTATATTGAGTTATATCTCTATATAGGTGTGTTATATTGTTAGGTGTGTTATATTGGTTATATTGAGTTATATCTCTATATAGGTGTGTTATATTGGTTATATTGTGTTATATTGGTTATATTGTGTTATATCCATATATAGGTGTGTTATATTGTTAGGTGTGTTATATTGGTTATATTGAGTTATATCTCTATATAGGTGTGTTATATTGTTAGCTGTGTTATATTGGTTATATTGAGTTATATCTCTATATAGGTGTGTTATATTGGTTATATTGTGTTATATTGGTTATATTGTGTTATATCCATATATAGGTGTGTTATATTGTTAGCTGTGTTATATTGTTAAGTGTGTTATATTGGTTATGGTGTGTTATATCTCTTATATAGGTGTGTTATACTGGTTATATTGTGTTATATCTCTGTATAGGTGTGTTATATTGTTAGCTGTGTTATATTGTTAGCTGTGTTATATTGGTTATATTGTGTTATATCCATATATAGGTGTGTTATATTGTTAGCTGTGTTATATTGTTAGCTGTGTTATATTGGTTATATTGTGTTATATCCACGTATAGGTGTGTTATATTGAGTTCTATTGGTTATATTGTGTTATATTGGTTATATTGTGTTCTATCTCTATATTGTGTTATAGACCTCCGAGAGCTCATTAGACCTGGCTGGAAGAAGGGGCAGGAGCAGTGACAGGCTCTGCCCTCAGCCTGGCTGCCAGGCAGTGTGGTTAGCTGATTGCCCAAAGCAACAATCACTAGCCACACAGCCAGGTGAACAGGTCTGGAACGCTGGGAGCAGGAATTTGGGAGCAGGAATCAGAGCCCCAGCAAGGCTGGGCACACCAGAGAGCAGCACCAACAGACAGGCAGTGAAATAAAACATGACCTGCTCTCCTGCCAAGCCAATTTTCCCAGTGATCCACCTCATTTACAGCTCGTTTCTATTGAAAAACATGAGGATAAAATGGATTTTTCGGTTTTTTCTGCTCCAAATTTGCAGGTTTTGACTCCCATTCTGACTGGGCCCACCAAGACCTCTGTTCTCACATGTCCCTCCATTTATTCTTGTTGAATAAATGAAATTAAAGCCTTTAGTGGCAATTGTCCCCATCCTTGGAGAAGCTGGGCTGGAGTGGAAATGGCCTGAAAGAGGAAGGAAACTTCTGCTGGAGCCCCAGTTATTGACTTGGTTAATTACTGTGTCTCATCATATAAATAAAGCAAACTCAGATTTTCAGCCTGCCTCTGCAATTCTCCCTTTTTTTATTCCTAATTCTAGTAAAGCACTCCCCATTTTCAGGGAAAAGCTGGGTTTGGGAACTGGAAGTCGACAGGAGTAGAAATGGCCTGAAAAAAGATGGAAACTTCTGCTGGAGCCCCAATTACTGAGCTGGTTAATTAGTGTGTCTCACCATCAAGAGAACACAAATAAAGCAATTTCAGGCAAACCATTAAACACAAAAATTGCATTTTCAGCCTGACTCTGCAATTATGATTTTTTTTCCCCTAATTTTAGCACAGCACTCCCCATTTTCAGTGGAGAGCTGGGTTTGGGAGCCAGGCCAGGCAGAGCAATCTGCAGGAGGTGCTGAGCTCTGCAAGCCTTTCCTGCGAGTCAGCAATCCCCCCTTCCCCATCAATAATCCCAAAAGGAATCTCATCCATCACCAGCCATTAGCCTGCTCTGAATTCTGCCTGCAGCCAGCAACAGTTCACTGAGGCTCCCCTTCTTTTTATTTTTTAATTTTTTTTTATTTTTAATTCCTTGGAAGGTTGGACTTGATGGGTTTGGAGGGGTTTTCCAAGCAGGGATAAAAGCCAGGGTTTGCAGCTTTGGGCAGCCATAAAGACTCATTTTAAGCAGTAAATGGCTTTACACAAATATAGGACATCCCAAAAGCATCCCATAAGTCTAAGAAAATTCAAATTAATGCAGTGGATAGAATAAGAATAATGTTCAGGTTATTATCAGTCACGGATATTGCTTAGTGTTCAAATCCAGATTTCAGATTTGATTGAGATGTGAACAAATCCAAAGGAGCAAACCCTGGAAATTGTATAAATTGGGAAGAGAATGTGGGTTCATCCAAAAAATTCCTTAAGCAAAGAGGATCCTGCAGGCTGGGGAATTCCAGGCCAGGCACAGGAGGTAAATGAAGTTTAAGTGAGCTAAAAGAAGTTATTAAGGACAATTTTCTACATCAAAACCACAAGAAATAAGGCAGTGAGTCTAAATTCCTCAGTTTAATATGAAAGGAATCTTGACAATCTGGCCATTGTTATTTTTTTAATTTTTATTTTTTCCATTGCTGTCTCCAAGTTTTTACTTGCTGAAACACAAACACTCAGTTTATAACCAAATTACCAAACTGGCCGCTCTGCTCCCTAAAAAGCTCTCAGAAACTGGATTTGAGCAATAAAGCAAGAATTCCATTTGGGGATTTTTATTATTATCAGCAGTGAAATATAGATTTACTGATTTATAATGGTTTGGCCTGGCCTGGCCGGATGTTTATCAGGAGAATAAAATCCAGAAGAAAGAGGTCTGGATTCTATTAAGGCTTTTCCTTCCTCCTGCTGTAATTCCCAGGATACAAAGCAGAGACAAACGAGCTGAAGGTTAAGAACCAAATATCTGAATTAACACAATTTAATTCCTCAGTTGTACAGAGTAGCGCTGAGATATTAAAGCTGATAAGTGCAGAGATTGGAGAAATAAGCTGGAAAACAAGATTTCAAAAGGTACTTTCAGGAATGACGTCTTCATTTTGGACATAAAAGCCTCCATTTTTCCTTCCTCCTTATTTAAGCTTTTCAGTTGGTTCCTATTAAGCACTTCCTCTTCTCAAAGTTTATTAAAATGCTGAACTAAGTCTGTCTGCTTGGCTCAAATTCTGGGTTTTATTTCCCTGCGTCTAAACACTCAGATTCTATTTAGGGGAAAAATATGTCCTGGATAAAATTATTATTATTACTATTACTATTATCATCATCATTACCATTCTTTTTATTATCATCATCATTACCATTATTTTTATTATTACTAGTACTACGACTACTGCAATAACTACTCTGTTTTATGCTGTACTAATACATATTTTTACAAGATTTAGAAATGAAAAGGCTCCTGCTGTTTCTCTATACTCCTCTCCTTTATTTTCTGTATATTTCCCATTTATTTCTCAATAGCGGCCAAGAGAAGGAAATGGAAGCTTCACCATTTTTTAATTTTGCTTTCATTCTGGAAGGGGTTCAGAAAGGCAGGGAACAGAGCGGTTGTGGAAGAACTTTTATTTTTCTGGAAAAGCCAGGAAACATCAGAGCCTGCTCCTGTTTCCCAGGCGTGACACACCCTCAAAGCCAGCAGCTTTCCAACACTTCCCTCTGGAATTCCTGAGGGAATTCCAGCCTGGACTGAGCTGATTTCGTGGCATTTTAAGGATTTTCTTCCCCTTAAAATTCCAATTTCAGAATCAGCTTCTTCCCTTAACCTCCCAAGAGCAGCTCAAAGTTTTAAATCTTCTATAAAACCATCGATCTTCTATTTTAAAGCATCAGTCCTGGCTTTTCTCTGCCTGAACAGATTCACTTTGCTGCTTTTCCTGGGAAAATGTCAGCATCTCTTGCATTTTTTCCATATTTATCATTGGTTTGTGCATTCCAGAGCTTTTCCTATTTCATTTTGGTCTTTTGGGCATTACGGTGGGCATGACAGATGAAGGAAAGTGGTGAGTAAGCCACCTCTGGAAGAACTGACTTCCCTTTACATGTGTTGAGAGATTAATGGCAGTTTCTGGTTTTATAAACTGACCAGATTTATGGTCAGTTGTTGCACAGATCATGATTTAAAATCTCAGCTTTTCCTTTTCCTCCTCCTGTATTGAACACTACAGGTTGGTTTGGCAAGGAATTTGCTGCTTGTTTCACTGTTTGGGGCATTTTTTGGTCCAGGATATGGCAAAGCCTTTCTGTTGCTCTGCTCAGTGTTCTGTTTAACCAAAATAATGCATGTCTGAGTCTCACATGCAGCAAATGTGCAGCAATTTTGCAATTAAAATACGTGACAGCCTGAGCCATAAACAGAGCTGGATGGAGAGCCCGGGCTGCAGGAATCAGGTGCAGAGCAGCTTCCCAGGAATCCATGCAGGAATCACAATTCCCTTGCTGTGCTTCCCTTCCCAGGGCTAAGAACACCGAGATTTTGGAGCCAATCCCAGGATTTTGCACTTGAAGTGTTCCTTGTGGTGATCCCTTCCTACTCAGGGTAGCCAGAATATTTAGAATAGATTCAAGAATATAGAATATAGAATGTAATATAGAATATACAATGATTCTGTAGTTAGATTTAGAACAGTTAGCTTTTGAAAATAGTCAGTTTGATTTAGAAAACTGGGATTGGGATGGATTAAATTGGCTGGAGTGGCAGGAAACCATAAAGCTCATCCTACTTCTCTGCAGCAAATCAATCCACAACGGGGGAAAGAGAAGGAAAAACCTTTCCAAAAAAACCAACGAAACAAACAAAAAATCCGAATAGTTAGATTTAGAAAACTTTTCTAAATCTAAAAAAATCAGGGATGGATAACAAAGTCAGTGGTTGGCTGGAGCAGCAGGAGACCCTAAAGCTCATCCCGCTTCTCCGCAGCAAATCCACAGCTGGGAAAGCGAAGGAAAAACCTTTCCAAAACAAACAAAAAAAAAAAAATAAAATAATCCGAAACGGGCAGCGCGGGGCTGGATCCGCCCGTGGGTGGCTCCTGGTGGGCGGGGGGTGGGATGGGGCTATAAGGCGGGCTCAGGGGGACGCGGGCAGAGCGATGCGGGGCTCGGGGAGCGGCGGCCGGACAAGAGCGCTCAGCGCCGGGACAACGCCGGCTCCGCGGGGCCGGGGCTGAGCCGAGGAGGAGGAGGGAAGGAGGCAGAGAAGGAAGGAAGGAAGGAGGAGCTGTCGCTGTCGCTGTCACTGTCGCTGTCCCGTCCCGGCGGAGCGATGCTGGCGGCAGCGGCGCTGTGCGCGGCCGCGCTGGGCTGCGCGGCGGGGGCGCGGCTGCTCAGCGGTAAGAGGGGCTCAGCATCGCCGGGGATCGCTGTGAGATTGTGCGGGGACCCTCTCTAACCCAAAAAGACCCCCCCGGCCCCGCCACCCCCGCCTCTGTGGCTGGGAGGGTCGCGATGCGCTGTCGCGACATGGGCAGGGATGCTGTCGCGACATGGGCAGGGATGCTGTCGCTTGGCGGTGGTGCAGGGGGAGGTTGGGTTCGGTCGTTCTGGGGGTCTTCTCCAACTTTTCCGGCCGGTTTTCCCCGCCGCCCTGCCCCGGGGAGCTCGCTGGAGTCAGATCCCGAGTGAGGAGCACAAGGAATCCTTTCAGGCCGGCTCGGAGCTGCACATTCCGGCTCCCAGACCGAGCACTGAAATGCAGCCAGGAATCAGCTCCAGCTAATTTCCTCTGCTGAAAGCGATGGCGAGCTTGGCTGATAAGGCAGAGACTTTCTTCCTCTGTTTTTTTTAATGAGGAAAGAATGTGTTTGTGTATCAGGGAAGAGCTGAGTGCAGTTTTTGTGACAGTTTTGAGAGTTGCAGGTTTTTAACGACACTGTGCTGTCTGTGTTTTCCTTTTTGCCTCTCCCAGCAGCAGTGGACATTTCCCTCAGAAGAGGTAAGGGGCTTTGCCTTTTTCTCAGGGTGTCAAATTGCCAAGAGAAACACAGGCTGTGCTAGAAATGAATTTTTTAATAGTGCTGTTGGAGTAAAAATCCTGCTCCTATTGTAATCCCTGTGCAAAATGTTAGCAAACTCCATTTCTGGCTATTCAACTGCTGAAAAATTCCAGTGTGAGCGGTGTTTAAACTCCCACTCCTCCAGTGACCAACATAAAAGGACAAAGCAAAACCAGCAATGATCCCATGGCAGGGTTTATAGTGACCTGTCCTTGCATTATCCATTTGTTCCAAGCACACCACAAGTGTTGCTGAATGTTTCCCTTCTGTAAAAACATGTAGGTTAGCAGATTGTGCCTGCAAAGAAATATTTACTGAGCAAAACAAAGCTGTTTGTTTCCACAGTCTAAATATTGGGACTGCTCTGCTGAAAAAAACACCCGAGTGCATCATTTTGGATGATGTGTCTTTTCACTTTGATCTTCCCTCGGAACCAAAATAAGCTCTGCTGCTTCTGCATGAGACAGTCCTTGGCTTGTGACAGCCTGAAAACAGACATTGTTTACTCCCTGGGCGGGCAGAAACATTGCAGAGCTGGAAATTGGGCTGTGGGAACTCATCTTGTGATCCCCAGTACAGACGCTGGAAATGCAAGAGTTTGAGGTTGGATGTAAATCAGAAATTCTGCCCTGTGAGGGTGGGGAGGCCCTGCCTGGCCAGAGCAGTTGGGCATGTCCCATCCCTGGGAGTGCCCAAGGCTGGACTGGGCTTGGAGCAGCCTGGGATGGTGGGAGGTGTCCCCATGAGAGGGTTTTAAGGTCCTTTCCAACCCCAAATATTCTGGGATTCTGTGGCACTGCAATACCCATTGAACTATTGCATATTGATATATTATATCTATATTATATCTATATTGCATAGAGATATTATCTATTACATCTCTATATCTATATTGCATAGAGATATAATATGCAATATAGATATAAATTTATCTATATTGCATCTTTATATATCTACATTGCGCTGAGATATATATTATATATATAGCATACCTATATTATATTTATATTACATATTGATATATATTATTTCATTTAGATATATATTGCATAAAAGATAAATTCTTGCTATCTCTGCTTGTATAAGGAAATCTCTAATTTTGACCATTTAACTCCTTAAAATAATGATTGTTTTAAAAGCCTCTTGGAACCCTCGCAAGGGAGCTTTGTTTTTTAAGAGGTTGCAGGTGCCAGCTTGCTCTGGCACAGTTTCTTTGGGAGGAGCTCACAGGATCTGCAAATCCCAGAAAAATCATGAGAAGAGCAGGGCATGAAAGGACCTAAACTTTGAGATTCAACAATAAAAATGTGGAGGTGCCATTTACCAGCCCAGTAATACAAGAAACTTTTACCTGTGTTGTGTTTTCCACATAAACAGCACAAAACTCATCCAAACTGATGGTTTATTTTAATTTTGGTGCCGTTTAGTGCCATTCCCGTGACAGTTTTCTCTTTCTCCCTGCAGGGCAGACGGTTTGCAGGCGTGGGACGCAGAAACCCTGCTACAAAATCGTTTATTTCCACGATGCCTCCCGCAGGACCAGCTACGAGGAAGCTCACCTGGCCTGCAGGGCTGACGGGGGACACTTGGTCAGCATCGAGAGCCCGGCGGAGCAGAGACTGATTGAATCCTTGATCAGGAGCCTCCTGGCCTCAGATGGAGACTTCTGGATAGGGCTCAGGAGGAGGAAGGAGGAGGGGGACAACAGCACTGAGTGTCACAGCTTCTACTCCTGGTCAGATGGGAGCTCATCCAAATTTCGGTGGGTACCTGGGAGTGGGACTGGCAGGGCCCTCAGGAATTCAGGATTTTGTCCAATAAATCCAGGCAGGGACGTCCCAGCTGTCACTTGTGCTCCTTCTGTGTTGTATTTTCTGAGAGCCCCGCTGTTGGGAGGAATGATGACTCTGACTCCATGTTCTCAGAAGGCTGAATTATTATTTTATGAGCTATGTTATATTAAAGAATGCTATACTAAACTATACTAAAGAATACAGGAAGGGTACAAACAGAAGGCTAAAAGATAATAATGAAAAACTCGTGACTCTCTTCTCAGAGTCTGACACAGCTCCAATTGGCCATTAAGTCAAAACAATCCACATGAAACCAATGAAACAATGTCCAACCACATTCCAAAACAGCAAAACACGGGAGAAGCAAATCAGATAATTATTGTTTTCATTTTTCTCTGAGGGCTTCTCAGCTTCCCAGGAGAAAAATCCTGGGCAAAGAGGATTTTTCAGAAAATGTGACTGGGATACTTCTGCACCCATCCCATCACCCTCCTGGTGCTGCTCCATGGGAGTGGCTGCTTTAGGCTAAATTGATCATTTTTGGGGGCTAAAAGGAGGGGAAACAACAAGTGGTGTGGCCTTAAAATCTCTGATTAAGCAGCTACAAATGACCTGAAAGTTCCTACACTGCAGATCCCATAAAGTTTATACCTGCTGTCCTGAAAATGAAAAAATTTATTCCCCTACTGAAGATTCCTGCACTGCAGATCCCATGAACTTTATACCTGATGTCTTGAATAATAAAAAATGTGATTCCTTTCCTGAGGGAATAATATTTTTTCCTGTGAGACAGCAAAATATTAGAGCTGCAGAATTTATTGCAGCCGTGGAAAACTAAAGTTTTCACAGCAATTTTTAGATTTCTGCCTCCTTGTCTAAGGAACCACAGGATTTGTTATAATTAAATTATAAAAGCAACAACATTGACACCAATTTGCATCCTTATATCAGACATGTAAAACCACCTTGAAATTTTGACCTTTTTGCTCTGGGAGCAGCCCATGAGGCATTTCAGTCACTCAGAAATGAACAAATAAAACCAGGTTTTAGCATTATTTGATATTTTCAAGTCTCTCCTGTGGCTCGGATGTTGGGGGTGGATAATGGGAAGCTGGAACCAGAATCTGCTGCTAAGAAACAGGCACAGCTTTCCTGCCTTCCATTGGTGAGACACTCTTCTTTCTGCTGAATGACAAAGCCAAGGAAAACACCAGGGGAGGAAGGAAGTGAGGGAGGAATAGAGCATTGGAATGGCTGGAAAAACTCCATTTAAAATGGGTGTTCTCCCGTGCTGAGTACCTCGGGATATCTGGAATTATTTATGTCCTATCCATAATTTTTGGCAGGCAGAACATTGCTCATTGCAGAATCAGTGGGGATTGAACAATTGGCAAAATCAGGGCACTTTTAGAGGTGTTTTCTGAGCTGCATAAAATATCTTTTCACCAACAGTGATATTACAGTGCTGCCTCCTTGCTGAGCACTGCCTGGAAAAGCAGCACAGGTAGCTGGTGGTGAGGTTTATTCTTAGAAAACAAAAAAAAAAAGAAATTATCTGCAAGACTGTGGCGGTGCATTTCTGACAGAGGAAGCCAGGTTCTGCTTCAGATTTTTCATTTTTCTTCATTAAATAGGTGCCAAAATTCTGCAGGCGCTGAGGCTGAGAGAGCAACAATGATGATTTTTGCACAGGTTTAAAATTAAGTGTTAAAACTGAGTTCCTCTGCAAGGCTCAGTGAACTCAGGAGAACTTCGACTTTTTCTACACAATTGCAGCTCATTTTGAGTTACTTTAATGTTCAATAAATTACTTTGTCTATGAGAAAATAGTGAATTCCAAACCCACATTCTTAAAGATGTACCCAGGGACCAGAACTGAATCCTCGTGTCTGGTTTATTCCATGCTTTCCATGCTCATTGCCACTACATTTAAGAAATAAATTTGTTTTAAAATAGTTATAAAAATCTGTTAATTGCACTAGCTAAGACCTTTTGGTAATGCTGACTGGGACAGGAAGGAGGGAAGGGAAATTGTGAGGAGCTCAGCCCTTTGCTCGCTGATATTTGTCAAACACCTGTCTTGCAGAGGTTGGAAAAATCTGAATTAAAAGAACAAATAACTGCATTTCATCCCTCCCATTTTACATTTTCAGTGGAGGGAAATTTCCCTTCAGAGGGAAATTTCACCCTTTGCTCACTGAATTGTGGAACGTGCTTGTAGTTGAATTGAATTAAAGAAGACTCATCCCTTTTCTTTTCAGTGGAATTTCGCTTAGATATTTCCGTCAAGAACGGCGTTGTGAGGAGCTCAGCCCTTTGCTCGCTGATATTTGTCGAACGTGCTTGCGGAGTTTGAAAAAAATCTGAATTAAAAGAACAAATAACTGCATTTCATCCCTCCCATTTTCCCCAGTGGAGCTGCAGGCTGTGCCATAACCCCTCTAACTCTGCTTTTTTCCCCCCTCCAAGCCGCTGGCAGGTGGCCCTGAGGTGGTTTTTGTGTGTTTCCCCAGGAACTGGTACGTGGACGAGCCGTCGTGCGGGGCCGAGGTGTGCGTGGTGCTCTACCACCAACCCTCTGCCCCGCCCGGGGTGGGGGGCCCCTACATGTTCCAGTGGAACGATGACAGATGCACCATGAAAAACAACTTCATCTGCAAATATTCCCTGGGTAAGGAGGCTCTGTGGGGTTGCAGGGCCCCGGGAGGAGGAATGAGGAGCGCGGTGGCCGAATACGGAAATTATAGAGGGGCTTGAGAGGTGGCCTGCAAGCCAAGCTGAATTAATAGAATAAATAACAATTGATGATTAAATAACGATTGATGATTAAATAATAATTGATGATTTTTGAGTATATCCACAGCAAGGAAGGAGACAAGGCTGGGAACAGGTTAGGAAAGATACATGAATATTTTTGTAAACTGGACTATGTGCATCAGTAGATGTGTATGCGTGCCTTATTAAATTTCTGTTAAACTCACAATTTTACACAGCAATTGTGTAAAACTTACAGAAATTTCTCTAAGTTATGCAGAAATTCTGTTTTACAGAATTTACAAAATTTCTGTAAGTTTACAGAAGTTCTGTGAATTTACAGAAAATTGTTAATTGCTTTGCACCAATGAATATAATAAGTTATTGTGGTACAGTTAATGATTTAAGATCAGGCTTTGTTAAGAGTATAGAAGCTGGGGAACACTCAGAATAAAAACTTTTTCTCCTTAGATATTGAGTGTGTGTGTGTGTGTCACATCCAACCTAACAGGGACAGGAAACCCTCCCTCAGTTTTTAATTAATGCAGCAAATGAGGAAAAAATCCCAGTGTCTGTAGCTGCTTGTGGTTGGCATAAATTCCCTGGGGGTTTTTATGAGGGGTTTGAGGTCTCAGATCGGGGGAGAACACAGAAGAACAGTGCTCAGGTTGGAAATTGTGTGTTTCACTCATGGGGAAATTCTGCATTTCTCTTTTCTTCCAGAGAAGCCAACAAGAGCTCCAATAGACAATTCCCGAAGAGGTGAGTTGGACATTGCTGTTTGGGAATTAAAAAAAAAAATTATTGAAATATTTTAATCATTAATTATTTCAATGATTAATTATTTAATTATTTTTTTTAAAAAATTATTTCCGCTGCTGGCTTGCAATGGAAATACTCTGCCATTCATTGCCAAAGACACCCAAAAAGAATCTCCCCTGCAGTTTGCACTTTCCCTGTGCTGTTCCATGCTCCATCCTGCAGGGAAAACCCTGCTGCAGGTGATGCAGAGTTGGGTGATGCTGCAGGGATTGAAGTGCAATATCCCAGTGCACCTCAAACATCTTTGCAGCTCCCAGCCTCTTCAATCTCCTCACAGCCTCACATTTTATTATTAAAAAAAAAAAAAAATCTGCAGAATTAATGAAGCTGCTTCTTTCCAGCTGTGGCAACAGAGCCCTGGAAGCCAAAATTCGCAGAGGAACGCTGGAGGAAAGGTGCCAATGGAACAGCTGGGAGAGCCAAAGGTAAATTCTGCTCTCAAAACCTCATTTCAAGTGTTTGGCTCAAAATGTGGAAGGCTGAATATAGAAAGCAACCTCTGGAAAAAAAACTTCCTGCAAGTGTTTCCCATGACAGAATAAGGAGGTTGCTCTGGAGGTAAAAATGTTCAAAATCCAAAGCTGTGCCAAGTATTTTGGGTGTGAAAAAGCCACTTTTATTATTTATTTATTGTGAATTATATTATATTTATTGTGAGTGTTATATAATGAATATTATGTTATTATTGTTAATTTTATTATTATATTTATTGTGTGTTATATAATGAATATTATATTATCATTGTGAATTTTATTATTATATTTATTTTGAATGTTATATAATGAATATTATATTATTATTGTGAATTTTATTATTATGTTTATTGTGAATGTTATATAATTAATATTATTATTGTGAATTTATTATTATATTTCTTGTGAATGTTTTGTTTGTACACCTGTGATTAACCATGAAAAATTTGCAATTTCTTCTCATGACCCTGCTTCATTTTTACCCCCAGAACCTGTTCAGGGCCTTGCCTTCATCCTTATTTCCAGCGTTCCTGTGCTGCTTCTCCTGCTGGCCATCACAGGCATCTCCTGCTTTTGGCTGCTCATGAAGAGGTGAGTGGCATTTTTCTGTTCTTTCAGAATGAGCAGTGACACCTTGTCCTGTTCACAGCTAATTTCACCATCCTGTAAAAAGCTCTGACAGGAGTGTTTGCAGCCAAAGAAATGCTGAAAAACTGGGGTTGGTGCTCCAGGCTGAGTTAATTGGAAATAAAACTCTAAGTAAATCACATTATGTTCTTTTCTTGCATTCACAGACATAGCAGGCAGGGAAAAATATCACCAAGATTACAGTTTTGATGTGTTAACCCTTCTACTTTTTTATTAAAGTTTTGAATTTCAGAAGTTCCCCTTCAAAAGCAAAAAAAAATGCAGCAATGGAAATAAAAGAATAAGAATTTGGAGCAGAGAATGTTTAGCAATGTCCTCTCCTTGCTTTCCCTGTGTGCACAGCAGCTTGGGGAGGAATGCTGGCTGGGATTTGGGAATGTCAGGAGGAGTTTTGTTGCCCCAGCATCTGCAGGTCCTGGCCTGGGATTTCCCAGGAGAGCCAGCTGGAATAAGGAATGTCCTGAGCCCAGCTTTGCTCAAAGCCCATCACCAAATCGCTGTCAGAGCTCTGCTTTGTGTTTTCCTCTGTGCTGTTTTTGTGGTTTTTCCTTTTTGCCCTCCTAAGGAGACAGGAGCTGCTGGATGTGGGCCTCAGCAGGTCCTGCCCTGGGATTTCCCAGGAGAGCAGCCTGGATTGGAATAAGGAATGTCCTGAGCCCAGCTTGGCTCAAAGCCCATCACCAAATCGCTGTCAGAGCTCTGCTGTTGGTTTGTGTTTTCCTCTGTGCTATTTCATGGGTTTTTTCCTTTTGCCCTCCTCAGGAGACAGGAGCTGCTGGATGTGGCCCCGAAGGGTGACAGGACGTGGCTGCCCCAGCCCGGCAGGGACAGCCCCAGGCTGGACATCTCCAGGGTGATCCACAAGCAGTCTGAAGCTGACCTGGCTGGGGCCAGGCCTGGCACAAAGAATTCCTCCTTCCGTGCCCAGGAGGGGCTGCAGAGCCCCTGCAGGGACCCCCAGGACACCTCCAGCAGGGGCTGGGTGACGCTGGCCAGCACGGAGAGCGGCTTTGTCACCAACGACATCTACGAGCTCTGCGGGGACCGTGTGGGCAGGAGCAAGGAGTCCACCTGGGTGGACAATGAGATTTATGGATATTGAGGGAATGGACCCAAAAAAAACCCACTGGAATTTGGATTTTGGGTGTCAACGTGACTTTTCTTGCCCTCTCTATGCACTTGTTCAATAACGCAGTATTGCTATAGGACACAAAATAAAACAACATGTGGTGGTGTTCGCAGGAGTCCCAGGACAAGGGAAGAGATGAAAATCTTGACTCCATGTTTCAGAAGCCTTTATAAGATATACTATATTAAAAGAAAATTATATACTAAAACTATACTAAAAGAATAGAAGAAAGGATTTCATCAGAAGGCTTGAAAGGAGTAGAAAAGAATGATAATAAAATCTTGTGACTCACAGAGAGTCCGAGCCAGCTGGACTGTGATTGGCCATGAATTAGAAACAACCACATAAGACCAATCACAGATGCACCTGTTGCATTCCACAGCAGCAGATAACCATTGTTTACATTTCGTTCCTGAGGTCTCTCAGGAGAAAGGATCCCAGCAAAAGGATTTTTCATAAAATACGTGACAACAACGTGGACACGCGACTCTCCAAGGTAAAAAAGAGAGAAGTTTCATTTCTGACTCCAACATTTATAGATTTCCAAAAGTGACAGTGGATTGGAGGGTGAAAGTGACACCTCTCAATGATACTGGACAAACCAGCAGCCCATCAAATTTCTCCTCCTCCGTAGAAGAATGCAAAACAATCAGTTATTTCCATAAAGTGTGTGAGAAAGTTCATTGCAAGAATGTAAACATCAGAAGGCTCAGAAAAACTTTAAAAAATCAGGGTGACAATGGTGTGTGTGTGGTATTGTCCTGGTTTTGCATTGTGCCCTTATTCTTCTATTTTCTGCAAGAATAGGGGTTTTTAAAGATCCAAACTGAAAGGAATGTACAGACTTTGCTTTGCGCCAAGGCCCCAGGAATGGCTCGTTAACACCCCCCATTCCTTTTTGTACCAAAGATATGCCTTGAAACTGAAGGACAATCCAAAATCCTTATTTATTTATAGACCTCCTCCTCAAAGGTGCTAAAAGTTCCCTGTAGTGTGTGATGGAGCTTCCCTGGAGATGCTGAACATGGCAGGTTGGGCAAGGAATCCCTTGGTTTGCTTTGCTTGCGTGTGTGACTTTCACTGTGCCTATTAAATTTCTTTATCTCAACCCATGAGTTTGCTCATTTTTCCTCTTCTAATTCCCTCCCTCATTCTGCTGGAAGGGGCAGAGACCAAGAAGTGGAAGGGGAATGGCCAAGCAACCAAAGAGTGCCCGGCAGGAACACAAATATTTCACACCTTTTGTTCTGCAGGGGATTTTCTGGCTCCAGGAGAGCAACATTGCTGCAGGCCAAGACTATGAAGCACCTAAAATGTGTTTTGGTTGCCTGAAAATTTGCTGTTCTCCATTGCATGTCAATAAATAAATAGGAAAATGAAAAAAAATCAATTCATAAGCTGGAGGAAACAAAGGTTTGGCAGAAAGGTGTTTTAAATGTGGCTGAAACAACAACAGAACTGAGTGCAGGCATAGCCATGGATCTCTTCTGCCAAAATAGGCAGGAAGAACTTTCCAGATCTCTGAGCTGTTGCTGACTGCTGCAAACACTGAAATATTTCAGTTGTCACAGCTGCTTCTCACTTCCTAAATGTCCCAGGTGCTGTGGCTGCAGTGTCACAGCGGCGGTTCCTCCACAAGGACATGGGGCAAATAAAGCCCTGAAAGGAGAAATCCCTTTAAAAAAGAAATAATCTTCTATCTGTTTTGAAAGCGGCATGGAGTGGGCAACAATTTCTCCTGAAAAACAGGAGAGTGGTCAGGGCTGGGCACTCACAGTATCTGGAGTTCCTAATGCAGTAATTAATGCAAATCAAGCAAAATTCCGTCCCCTTTTAATCTTGTATTCTTGGCCTTCTTGTTTTGTTTTGGTTTTTTGTTTTTTTTCTTTTTGGCAGCTATTAAGCATCTTTTAGGCACTGAAAAAGACGAAACTGAGGGGGAGAACTTGTCAGATGCTGGAGCTCAGCTGTGTAAAGCCAAATTTTGGCAGCCAAATGTGCGATCCGACCTCTTGAGCCGCCCGTTGGGCTCGGGCAGTGACCTGAGTGTGCTGGGCGCTATTAAAGCGGGGAAATTTTATAAAGTCGTATAAATTTTATAAGTTTGACCCCTCCTTTGGGGCATCCCAGCTGCGGGAGGATGCGCGGGAGCAGCGACCACACGAGGGCATGTGCGCTCCACGTTGCGTCCTGGAAAATCCGCTCAGCCCGGTTTGGGAGGGGTTTGGATCCCTTTCCTTGGAGCAGAGCAAAAACCATCAGCCTCCGCTGAAAGCTGCCCCGCAGAGGATGTTTTTTTGTGGGTGAAGTTCCTCTCGCTGCGTTTTTAAGCCCTGTTCTTGCGACCTGAACTTTCCGGCTTTGTGGTGGGGTTTCTGCAGAAGTTTTCTCTTCCGAGCACCAAAATCTGGCTTAATCGTTCATTTTCATTAATCTGGCTTAATCATTCAAATCTGGCTTAATCGATCAATCATTCACCCTCACCAGGATGAGCCTTGAAAGTGGGCAGGAAGCAAATAAATGTTTGCAGGCTAAAAAACTTCATTTAGGATGACGTGACTGAGAAGGAGTATTAGGTAACATTCTGTAGGAAAAAAAAAAAAGTAACTTTTGACACGCCGAGTTTGGATTTGAAGAAGAGGTGAAAGAGGAGTGAAATTTGGCAAGTGGCAGCTGGGGATGACACCATTTGCTGTTCAAAGAGGATTCTGGAAGGCTCTCTCACGTAGCCATCAATCACTGAAAGGGTGGATGTCTGACTAACCCCAGCCATCAGTTACTCACTGCCAGAACTTCGGCAGGGGATAAATAGAGCAGCAGCAGCTCCCTGCTTCTCCATGGCAGCCCGAGCCAGCAGCGTCATCCCCAAATGTCACTGCTTGGAGGAATCTCATCAGCAGTGAAGGACAAGCATTAATTTCTGCACAGAGACCTTCAGTTCCCTCTGCAGAACAGTCATCGCTGCTTGACACTCAACAAAAGTAACTTTTCACAAGGATGAGGCAGCTTTACGTGTAAAACCTGCCTAAAAAGGGAAAGAATGACACAACTTTGTTCCTTGCATTCTTCCACTCTTTTTTTTTTTTTTTTTTTTTTTTTTTGTGTCCACTCTGTGTGCTCATCAAGCTCTGTGGCTGATTCAACAGGCACGTGCTGTGCCATCAGCTTTGGGATGGGCCTGGTTTAGTCAGGGGAACGAAAAGATTCCAGGGGTGATTCCTGGTCCCCAAATGTCAGGAAGGTACCAGTCCTCCGGCCTGGGATGGAGCAGGGGAGAGGGAGGGAGAGGCATGAACTCAGAGAGCAAAGATTGCTGAAACAAACAGGGAATTTGAAAACGTAAGTGCATCTTTTAAACGCTCACTCAGTAAGTGCATCCTTTAAATGCACACTTACATCCTAAAGCAGAATCAGTGGACTCAGCCCTGAAAAGGAAATTCAGCACTGAAAAGGAAATTCAGCAGAAAGGGCCTTAAATTTCTCCACACATTCTCAGCTCTGATGGTCCTCAGACCATTTCAGGTCAAAGGGACCAACAGAGCTTCCGAATCTGCCTTTCCAAATGTGCAGGAAATAAAACAGCAGAATAACTCCCTGAGAAGGGACCTGCAAAAATCACCCTGTGCATCTGCCTGGCCACCTCAGGACATCACAAAAGTCATTTAAGGGCTTTATTCAAACACCCCTGAGACACTGCCAGGCTTGGGCCACTGACCGCCTCCCTGGGAAGCTTTGAGCACTCTCTTGGTACAGAAATGCTCCATAACCTCCAGTCTGGACCTCTCCTGACACAGCTTTGAGCCATCCCCAAGTGTGCTGTCACTGGGAGAAGGGCTCAGCACCTTCCTCTGCACATCCCCTCCTCAGGAAGCTGCAGAGAGCCTGAGGTTGTTCCTCTTCATCCAAAAACGAGCTGGGTGTGCTCGGCTCACAGAAGGCTGAGGGGATGTCACCAAGGTGTATAAACAGCTCCAGAGGGTGTCAGAGGATGGGGACAGGCTCCGTTCGCTGTGACAGGATGAGGAGTAACAGCTAGAAATTTTAAAAAAACCCAAGTTCCACCCCAAAACGGGTCAGAACATCCCACGGAGGCTGGCTGGAGACACCCGAGGCACCCGGCCGAGGGCGCGGAACCGGGAGATGCCAGCGCGGAGGGGTCGCTGCGGTGGCTTCCGAGCCGTGGGACACAGCGCGGGTGTCGCGGCTGCCACCGCCAGGCACTGGCACTGTCCCAGCGCGAGTGGCCCTGTCCCAGCGCGGTGTCCCGGTGTCCCTGTGCCGGTATCACTGTCCCCGTCTCCGGTGCCCCGGTGTCCCGGGTGTCCGGGTGTCCCGGTGTCCCGGTGTCACTGTCCCCGTCCCCGGTGTCCCGGTGTCACTGCCCCTGTCCCTGTCCCGGGTGTCCCGGGGTCCCGGTGTCCCGGTTGTCACTGCCCCTGTCCCTGTCCCGGGTGTCCCGGGTGTCCCGGGTGTCACGGTGTCCCGGTGTCACGGTCCCTGGTGTCCCGGGTGTCTCGGGTGTCCCGGGTGTCACTGTCCCCTCGGTGTCCCGGGTGTCCGTCCTGTCCCCGGTGTCCCTGTCCCGGGTGTCCCGGGGTCCCGGGTGTCCCGGGTGTCCTGGGGTCCCGGGTGTCCCGGGTGTCACTGCCCCTGTCCCTGTCCCGGGTGTCCCGGGTGTCCCGGCTGTCACTGTCCCCGTCCCTGTCCCGGGTGTCCCGGGCTGCCGGTGCCGCGCCGTGCCGGGGCGGGCCGTGCCAGCGCGGTTGCCATGGCGAGGCCCCGCCCGCGGTGACGCGCGCGGTGACGCCGCTCGGTCGCTCGGTGCCTCGCTCGGTGGCGGGGGGCGGCGCGGCCCCGGGGGCGCCGCGCGGAGCCGGAGCCGGAGCCGCCGCCGCCGCCGCCCCCGAGCCCAGCATGGTGATGGCCGAGCCCCGGCGGCCCCCGGCGCTGCTGCCCCGCGGGCTCGGGCCCGTCCGCGTCGGCTTCTACGACATCGAGGGCACGCTGGGCAAGGGCAACTTCGCGGTGGTGAAGCTGGCGCGGCACCGCATCACCCGCAGCGAGGTGGGCACGGCGCGGGGGCGCGGCGGGGCCGCGGGGGCTGCGCGGGGCCGGGGCCGCCGGGGCCGGGGCCGCCGCTTTTGTCCCTTCCGGCACCTCCCGCGGGGACGCGGAGCCCCGGCCGCCGGCCTGGGGGGGTTCTCCCGCTCGCATCCTCCGGGGAAGGGCAGGAGAGCGCCTGCGAGGCCGCGGGGGGATGCCCGAGGATGGCACCCGCAGGATGTCACCCCCCTCCCCTTCGGGATGTCGCCCCAAAGATGCCACCCGCGGCGTGTCACCTCCGGGATGGTGACATCGCCCCAGGGTGGTGGCATCGGCGGCAGGGTGGCACCCCGAGGATGCTCCGGTGCTGCTCCAGCAGCGCTTTCTGCTCCCTGCGAAGGGTCAGACCTTGCGCTGTGCCTGCCGTGGTGCCCTGGGTATTTTGGGGTTTCCTGACCCGGGCGATGCTGGGTTATCTGTTTCAGCAGAGGAACTTGGGGTGTGTGTGTGTGTGTGTGTGCGCTGAATTCTCCAGCACGGCATCCTCCAACTTCACCAAACCCAACCATTTTTAGCCCCTTTGTTTCACCGCCCCCGTGTATTACCCGGTGATTATTGTTAATACCTGGTGCTTTACCTAAAACAGAAATGATTGTCAGTCGGCCTGGGTAAAAATGCAATCGTGTTCACTTAAAAAAAAAAAAAAAAAGGAAAGAAAAGAAAAGAAAAAAAAAAGGAGGTATTTGATGAGAGTAATGGCTCTGGAAGATCAGCTTCCTCTTCTGCGTTGTTTTAGGTAGTTTTAGTTGCTACACCTAGAGGTGAGCTTTTTGTAAGGCTCTCCTCTGGTCGATTTCATTGTTGACTGAAGAAGAGGTTCCTGCTGCTCTGTACTTGACCAGAGTCATTAAAACCCCGTCCCAAGCACGGACTGGAAGGGCTGCAGGTATCCATCCCCGTGAGCTTGTGGGGGGAAATCATCCCTGAAGGAATGGGAGCATTCCTGAAATCTGGAGCTCAGCAGAGCCCCGCTGCTAACAGGGCTCTGGCCACGCTGTGATTGATGAGCTCTGCGTCGCAGGGACTGAAACAAAGTTCTCCTCTTGCCTCATTTCTCAAGTTCATCATCAGCTCGGTTCTTTCCGAGCCCTTCCTTGCTCCTGCAGAAGAGCCAAGCGGTGCCAGCGCTCCCTTTCCAAGTTTGGTGCCATGTGCCAGAATTGCAAATGCTCCACTTGAAGATGCTCGGTTGTCGTTGCTCTTCAGCCCTCGTTTCCTTGGCAGGCTTTGTGATGGAGATGAAAACTTTAATCTTCGTTTTTATGGTCGTTTTAGAAAGCCTGTTTGTTTAGCATTGTTGGAAATAACAAAGGTTACAGAAAACACAGAGCTTAAAAAGCTCCTCAAGTCCTGGATGATTCTCTCATCTGTGTCCTAAGGAACTGAATTCTGGTATCTTGATTTTTTTTTTTAACCAGCTTTTCTGTCCAGCCCGCAGCCTTTTTATATTCCGTGGGATTTTTACAGCAAATTTGCCTGTGCTGGAGGATTTTTTAATCAAGGTCTTTGATTTTTTTGAGTCAGCTCTGACTTCTGCAGCGAGAGATGCAAGAGTGTTTTTCTGGAACTGAATTGCTGACTTGGTTGCTGGAAGTATTTACACAATCTTTGAGGAAGGGGAACCCTGTTAAGATCACTTCTGGTGATGTCAGAGGAAATTAATTCCAGCCAAATACTCTTTGGAATAAGCACTTCCAGCTTGGAGCAGCTCACCTGATTGTTGGATCCCTGAGCACACAGAGTGGAAATCCTGCTTGGTAATGACTCCAGCCTGAAGGGTTTGCATATTTCAAGCTTTTTCTAGACTGTTGCTGAAGTTCCAGTGGAAGAATATTCAGTTTTTAGGTCCTGGAAGGGCTGTGCTGGTGCACCCTCAGGTCTGTGCTGCAGGAGGATGCTGTGATGCTGCTGAGATTTGCTCAAAAATCCTGTTTTAAAAGGAGTCCTCGTCAAAGTTTCTCCTGAATCTCCTGATTTGAACCCTTTAGATTCAGAACCTGTTTGTTGTTGGGGTTTTCTAGCACTGGCACTTTGAAATTGTGTTTTATATGATTTTGACCTTTAAAATATTTGGTTTTTTTTTAAACACAACTCTGCCTAGCCAATAACCATCAAATTTTAAAAAATGGGCTCTTATTACCTTGAATGCAGCACTTACGGGTTGTGTACAATCCATCCTTTCCATGGAAAGACTACAGGTGAGAAAATAAAATCGTTGCCATAAATTGTGAGCAGAGGTGGAAATTAAATGGAAACAGACATGAAGCAGAGAAAACACAGGGTGTGTGCAAACAAAATCAGAAATCATAACGTGAATTAATGCAAGTTCTAAACAACCATACAGAAGTGTCAAAGTTGGGAAAAATGGGGAGATTAATAAAGATATTGAGTGATAAAGATATCATGAATAAATCAGTTAATTAGAGATATTAGGAGTCGAGGTGCTGCCTGACCCTTTTTACTGCCAGTCCACCCAGGTGTGGGACTAATAAAGATATTAGGTGATAAAGGTATCAGGAATAAATAAATTAATTAAAGATATGTAGGAATAGAGGTGCTAACTGACCCTTTTTACTGCCAGTCCACTCGGGGGGGGGGATTAATAAACATATTAGGTGATAAAGATACCAGGAATATATAAATTAAAGAAAGATATGTAGGAATAGAGGTGCCTGACCTTTTTTACTGCCAGTCCATCCAGAGGGAGATTAATAAAGATATTGAGTGATAAAGATACCAGGAATAAATAAATTAAAGAAAGATATTTAGGAATAGAGGTGCTGCCTGACCCTTTTTACTGCCAGTCCACCCAGGTGTGGGACTAATAAAGATATTAGACAATAAAGATATCAGGAATAAATAAATTAATTAAAGATATTTGCAATAGACCCTTTTTAGTGCCAGTCCACCCAGGGGGGATTAATAAAGATATTAAATGATAAAGATATCAGTAATAAATAAATTAATTAAAGATCTGTAGGACTAGAGGTGCTGCCTGACCCTTTTTAGTGCCAGTCCACCCAGGGGGGAATTAATAAAGATATTGAGTGATAAAGATATCAGGAATAAATAAATTAATTAAAGGTATTAGGACTAGAGGTGCTGCCTGACCCTTTTTAGTGCCAGTCCTCCCAGGGGGGGCTGAACCCGACCTTTGCCTGCCTTGTTTGGGTGTTTGGTGCCATTTGAGTGGAGGCCACGTGGCTTTTCCCTGCCACGCTCCATCCTTGATCCTGCTGCCCAGAAATCCTGTGATCCCGGGGCAGCTCCTGCTAATGAGGCGTGGAAATGAGCAGAGATTTTCCTGGGGAGGAGGAGAGCAGGGAGCAGGAATGATAATTGGGGAGTTGGGAGAAGGTGGGGAGATTTGCTTCCAGTGAAATGGGATGGGAATGGAATAGGGAAAAGGTTTGGAGTGTAGGGGATAGAGAAAAGATTTGGAGTGTAGGGAATGGGGAAAGGTTTGGAGTAGGTGTGGAATATGGAAAAGGTAAGGAGTTAGGAAAAGGTTTGGAATGTAGGGGATAAGGAAAAGGTTTGGAGTGTAGGGAATAGGGAAAGGTTTGGAATGTAGGGAATTGGGAAAAGGTTTGGAGAAGGTGTGGAATATGGAAAAGGTTTGGAATGTGGGGAAGTTTGGAATGTAGGGAAGTTGGGAAAAGTTTGGAATGTAGGGGATAGAGGAAAGGTTTGGAATGTAGGGAATGGGAAAAGGTTTGGAGAAGGTGTGGAAAAGGGAAAAGGTTTGGAATGTAGGGAATAGAGAAAAGGTTTGGAGTGTAGGGAATAAGGAAAAGGTTTGGAATGTGGGGAAGTTTGGAGTGTAGGGAATAGGGAAAAGGTTTGGAGCAGTGAAGGTGCTGCTTGGAAAAAGCAGGGAATTTGGGAACCCACCCCTAATTCCTTAATTAACCCCTTCCCCAAGGCTTAATCCCCTGCAGAGGAGCTCTGCTCGCTGCTCCCCAGGGGAAAATAAAACCTGGCTCTCCCTGTGCTCCCAGATGTGCTTTCACACAGGGAATTTGTGGTTTTCTCTGGAAAAAAGTATGGAAAATAAGCCCCTGGTTTGATCTGTGGCACCAGCTCAGGTGTGCTCAGGTATTTGCAGAGTGAGTAACTCCAGCAGAGACAGCAGCTCCCTGTGCCACACAACAAAATACGGAGTTTTTCCAGACTGAAGGAAGCTGTGTTGGTTAATTTTAATGCATTTTATCTATTTTAAGAATGTCCTGGGTTAACAAAGCTGAATTTCTGTAACCTGCAGGGACAAAGCTCTGTTTGAATGTGAATTTGTAACAGGAGGTTGTGTTGTGGTTTTGGTTTTTTTTTTGTTTCATTTGGGTGTTTGCTTTTTGCCTTTGTTTTTCCTTTCAAGAATTAAATGAATAAAACAGAAACAATGGAAAGTGACAGTTGGAGTAGCTGAGGAGCAGAAGAACTTTCATCTTTTCTTGACAAGCATTTCGTCCTCACTCCTTGGCAGCTGCAATTCCCAGATGTCAGGGGAGGATTGAGCAAACTCCCATTCCCTGGGCCCTCAGTGGAAGAGGGAAGGAAATAAGAAATAAGTGCAGTTCCTTGGGTTTTTAAATGAGGAGGAACCATGAAAGCTGCAAAGATACCTTGGAATTTAACTCCTTAAGCAGCAAAACCTGGTGGCAGGGGGAGATCAGGGATTCCCTTTTGGTTTTCCTTGTCAGGTGAAGCATGTGCTGACATTGTATCTTGAAATTTGGGATTTTTATTGTTTGTTTCAGACTGTTGCCAGTAGTTTTTGGCAAGCTGCATGTTTAGGAACAAAACACGCTTTTCACATAGGAAACTGCTCGGTGCCTTGAAGGAGCTTCTCCACCTCTAAGAATTACATCCCTTTTCCTGTCATCAAGAGACAGCTGAGCTCCAAAAGGAGCTGCTGAATTCCCTGCTCCTCCTCACATCCTCAAGAAGACTTTGCTGGATTTTAAGTATTTTCAAGTGGTTCTTCTGTAAAATTCCCTCCTGGTCCTGGCAAGATGAGGATGCACAATGAGCTGAGGTGTTTAATCTGCATTTGAGTGGAGGAGCTGCTGCTCTCCTGTGGTATTTTCATTTTATGGACAAATTTCCTGCACACTTGGAGTTGTACGTTTTCCTGGGAGTTGGGGAAAGACAGGAGACTTTTAAAGAAGGAAAATCAGAGTGAGCTGAGGTAAAAAAAAATAGTTAATTGTGAACTCAGGGGGTCCATAATCAGTGTTAGCAGGTATAGCCATTTTATATTCCTGCACACTTGAAGTTGTACACTTCCCTGGGAGTTATGGAAAGACAGGGGATTTTTAAAGAAGGAAAATCAGAGGAAAAATCAAAATTTATCCATTTTATGGATAAATTTCCTGCACACTTGAAGTTGTACGTTTTCCTGGGAGTTGGGGAAAGACAGGGGATTTTAAAAGAAGGAAAATCAGAGTGAACTGAGGTAAAAAAATAGTTAATTGTGAACTCAGGTGGGCCCACAATCAGTGTTAGCAGATATACCCATGTTAGCAGGTATATACATTTTATGGATAAATTTCCTGCACACTTGAAGTTGTACGTTTTCCTGGGAGTTGGGGAAAGACAGGAGACTTTTAAAGAAGGAAAATCAGAGTGAGCTGAGGTCAAAAAATAGTTAATTGTGAACTCAGGTGGGCCCACAATCAGTGTTAGCAGATAATGAGGCTCGCCTCCCGTGGATTTCTGTCTCCAGCTCTCCCCTGTTCAATAGTTTGTGAAATGCTGTCATAATTGGAAGCATTAGTGGGACTCACATTGTTTGCTCCTGCTTCAGCATTAATACATTGGCATTCAGGCTGAATAAACACCATTTCTATATTCAGCACTATTTAGCATTTTTACCCTTTGCATGTGCAGGGGCTGAATTTTCACTTTCTTCTTGGTTTCAACTTTCAGTTTCTTCTGTTGAAGCTTTTTAATCCTTTCAACACCTAGAGTTATCTTCCCTTTGCATTTATTGGCTAAAAACACGGTCAGCAGGGCCAGGATGTGTTTTGTGAACTAACTGAGATGTGTTTCCAAGGTTTGACTGATAAATTCATCTGCAGAGTTTTTTCTCTGAAGGGATGAACTGCAGATCCCCTTTTATAACAGCATTTGGATTAATTAAACATGTCACAGCTGCCATTGCATGGATCCCCTAGGTCTGGATTGTTTGTGTGGAGCCAAGTTTTTCTCTTAAAATGCCATTTTTGTGGGACTCAGATTTGTCACCTTGACTCCAGAAATGGGCACCATTAAGAAGATTTTAGTCACTGCAAATTGTTGATTTAAGAGCATCTGGAGCACTGGCCTCTCTCACCTGTTCTGTACCTTCCATTCCATAGAAAATCTGGTTTTTTTTCATGGAAAATCTGCTTTTTCTCATAGAAAATGTGCTTTTTCTCACTGAAAACCTGCTTTTCCTCACATGCTGCTGTGGGTGGGAGCCCTGCAGCCCCTTGGAGGGACCCCAGACCCTTCCAGTGCTGCCCTGCTGTATTTTTCAGCCTGGGATTTGCATTTCAGAACTCCCCAGAAAGGCTCCAGTTACCTGGGGCTACATTTTTCCCTTCCTAACGAGGGTGAACTCACATTGGGGAAGTATTTAAACCTCATTTTTGCTCTTGGTCTACAGGTGGCAATAAAAATCATTGACAAATCTCAGCTGGATGCTGTGAACCTGGAGAAGATCTACAGGGAAGTGCAGATCATGAAGATGCTCGACCACCCACACATCATAAAACTCTACCAGGTGGGCTCAGAGGGGCTTTCTCCCTTTTTTTTCCTTTCTTTCCCCCTTTTTCCCCCTTTTTCCCACTTTTTTCCCTCTCTTAGTTCCGCTAAACAAAAATGAAGATCCCACTTAAGACCAGTTCAGCTTTAAATTAATTTTATGCAGAAGAAACTTCTAAAATATTTCAAAAATAAATGATCTTTAATTTAATGGTCTATTTAAAAAATAAAACTGGTCTTTAAAAATATTGATGTGCCAGGTAGAGGTGGAGCTTAAGGAGTTAAATTTGCAATTTATATATTTGCAATTTATTGTTTGATGATATCTCCCCTCAGTTCCCTTCTGAATGAATGACACCACTCAAAAGTGGCAGAGGAGAGGCTGAAGATCAGCACTTGGAGGGATGGTGATGCTTGGGTGGTGCTCACTCCTTCAGTGACTGGTTAAAAATGCAATTTATAAATGAGTTTATTTTTAAAATAGCCTTCAAGTTGTCTCCCTGGTTTGCTTTTATTTGTGAGCAGTCTCTTGGGTCTTTCAGGACAATTCATAAATAAAATGCAGAACCAAATTCACAAAGCTCTTGCCCACGGACAAGTTCAGCTGATGCTGAAATGTTTCTCTGAGGTTGTGGAAATAAACCCAAAATACCTTGAAATTGTCCTGAAATCTGAAATGACTTTTTGAAGAGGGGGATTTTTCACTCTCAGTGAAGCTCTTGATTATTTTGTTTGCACACATTGGAAGATTGTGACAATTCCAGGTGTGAGGCAGAACTTTCACAGCTTTAGGAGAGAGCCATAAAAATAAAGATTCTTTTGGGTGATTTTTGGCTTTTTTGCTTTTCCCACGAGCCTTCATGTGTGATTTCTGCATCCACAGGTGATGGAGACCAAAAGCATGCTGTACCTCGTGACAGAATTTGCCAAAAATGGGGAGATTTTTGGTAAGCAGGAGAATATTTCCATGTTCAACTTGTTAGTGCATTCCTGGTCTCTGTATAAATAAGGATTTTTTGGGTCTGTTCTTAGATTGAATATTTCTGTGCACCTGCAGAGTTAAAAGCCTTTTAGTTTTAAATTCTATTTACTCTGTTTCAGTTGGTTTCCACTGCCTCTTGTCCTTTTGCTGGACTTTGTCTTGGGACAAAATCCTTTGGCTGTGAATCCAAAATCACCGCTGGCTTCTATTTCATTATAATAAAATCCAAATTATAGAAAATTATCTACATATATACACATTATATGTATTATATAATATACATCATTGTATATATTCAATATGCATTATATAATACATATAGATTGCATATATACAATATTCATTATATAATATAATATACATTATATATAATATAATATACATTATATATAATATAATATAATGTAATGTAATACAATATATAGAATATTCTTATCTATAATATATATAATATAATATACATTATATGTATTATATAATACATATACAATACATCAATATAATTTAGTTATAATATGATAATAAATATACAAATAATATAATATACTAAAATTAAAAT
Organism: Camarhynchus parvulus; assembly: GCF_901933205.1. Classification (NCBI taxonomy): domain Eukaryota; kingdom Metazoa; phylum Chordata; class Aves; order Passeriformes; family Thraupidae; genus Camarhynchus; species Camarhynchus parvulus. The sequence continues at coordinate 1,699,776 of NC_044594.1, read as the reverse complement.
AATTTTTATTGAGACTAAAATTAATTTTTAAAACTGATAAATTTTAATTTTTATTATACAATATAAATATATCGGATTATAATAAAATTATTTTTATTATACTATATAAATATGATTTTATATCTATTTTTAGACATTAAATAGAATAATAATAAAATTATTTTTATTATTATACAATCTAAACATTTATAATTTTATATCTATTTTATATATTTTTAAAAATATCATTATAATAAATTTTTTTTAAAGCCCCAAACCCTGCTGGTTAATGCACAACCCCTGCAGCTGCAGGAGGGACAGGGCTGATCCCAGAATCAGGGATCTGTTCTGGGTTTGGGATCTCTCAATAAATGCTGACAGGGCCATAAAAGCCAAGGCCAGCTTGGCTTCATGAATGTTGGGGAAGATGGAACAGGAAAGCCTTATCAATATGATTGCCTGGCAAAAGATTTTGAGAATATGGAAACTATAAGCGAGATTGAAATGAAAGCAAGCTTTGAGACATTTTAGTTCCTAAACCACTGGGAAACAATGGTGTGTCTGGCTGAAGGTGATCCCCTTTTGATGGAACAACACCCTCTGCTTGCAGACAGCTCCAAGGGTCAGAGCAGACCCTACAGCTTGGCAGAAGGGGCCCAAAGAGGAGTTTTTAGGGTTTAAAATGTAACACAGGATGGTAATGTAATGTGGTTTAACTCTCCTTACAAGGTTAAATATAACGTTTGTGCACAAATTAGAGATAATGGCAAGCAAGTGGTTTCAGAGCTTTGGATGAAGGGGACACAGAGGTTCTGGGGCTCTGAGCAGGCTGCAGGCCTGGCCTTGCTGTCCAAGGCTTGGTGAGGAAAGAGCTTGTTTAAAATGTAACACAGGATGGTAATGTAATGATTCTTATAGGCTGTGTGTAAATGCTGTAGGATTTGTATCTTGGACTAGATTGGTTAGTGAGAATTAGAATATTCAGCACAGAAGAAGATTTATGGTGTTGTAACGGGAACTTTGCTCTCCTTTTCCCCTCTTGCTTTTATTCCTCTCTCCTTCTTTGGGGCTCCTCTTTGGGCCTGCTCCGAGCTGAGGCTGGCAGCTCCCAGCAGGGCCCTGCACCCAGGCCCTTTGCAATAAACCCCAAATTCCACGACCAGAAGAAGATTTATTGTATTGTAACGGGAACCTCACCCTCTGATCCTCTCTTTTACTCTCTCATTCTCTCTTTACCACACTCTTGCCTTCTTTATCTTTACCTCTCTCTTTACTTCTCTCGGGCCTGCTCCTAAGCTGCAGCTGGCAGCTCCCAGCAGGACCCTGCACCCAGGCCCTTTGCAATAAACCCCAAATTCCATGACCAGAGGAAGATTTATTGTATTGTAATGGGAATAAACCCTGCTTGGCAGCTCCCTGCACCCACATCCTTTGCAATAAACCCCAAATTCCAAGCCCTGGCTTCAAAAATCTCTCATCTCCATCCATCCTTGACCGTCCTACCCCGTCACTCCTACCATGAACTCATTCTGCGGTGCCAACAAATGCTGGATTAACAGCTCAGGGCTAATTGAGTTTGTGCCTTTGATATCTGACTTCACCTTGCTGTCATATGATTTGTCAGTCACTCTGTGCCTGGGTGATATTTAGCTTGCAAATATTATGATCTCCCCTTACTGCCAGGCTTTTGTTTGTTCTTGTGCTTTGCCAAGTGAAACCAGCTGAGAGTGTGTGAGGTGGGGTGGGAGCTCTGAGTTTTCAGAGCTGCAGCTCCCACAGACCAGCTCTGACCACAGAGAAGAGTTGAAATGAAAATATTGCCAAAGTTACAAAGCCCCTAAATGATATTTCAATTAAAAATCCTATAAAACACAGGCTAACAAAGCTCCCTAAATGATACTTGAATTAAGTCCTATAAAATACAAGCTAACACAGCCCCCTAAATGATATTTGAATTAAAAGTCCTATAAAGCACAGGCTAACACAGCCCCCTGAATGATATTTGAGTTAAAATCCCATAAAACACAGGGAACAATCCCATCACCAAGGCACGTTTGGAGCTGTGCTGGGCAAGGTGCTGCTGCTGGGATCTGATGTTCCACAAGTGCTGCAGAAGATAAAATTAATCACTCTAAAATTAATCCCTATAAAATCTCTGCTCTGGCTGCTCCTTGGCCATTACCCGCATTCTTTGTGGGGTGTTCTGAACCCATGCCAGCCCCTGATTCTCTGATTTTTCCCCCAAAACAGGGCTCTGGAAGCTGCTCTCTTACCCAGCTGCTGCTGCTCCCCTTGTTTTTGTTCCGGAGGATAAATGGAGTTTTTGGTTTCAGGGCTGCCGTTGCTTTTTACAATGTAATCCAATATGAAAACAAAATGTTCTCTCTGCCTGTGACGCAGTGGAGAGGGGAGAGAGGTCAGCATGGGCACCTTTGGGGCGCTGGTTTTATTCCCAGAAATTAAAAAAAAAAAATACATTTATCCACCGCACAGCCACTGCTGAGGCTTCAGAGGGTGAAGCGTGATGTGAAACTTAAGAGGAATTAAAGTGTGAAGTGTCCAGGATGATGAAGTAAATTATTCCAAGTGTTCCTAAGAATTGCAGTGTGAAAATATTGTGGAAATATTGACCAGGTCGCTGTAGAAGAAGGAGCAGAGAACAGTTTCCTCTTTTTTTCCATTTTTTTGGAGGGTTGAGTGGGAGAGCAACAAGTTGGAAACTGGTTTGAGTGCTAATTATTTGGGAGAAATTAAATTTCAGTGTTGTTGCTTGCTGCCCAGTCCATTTAAACCTGAATTGTTTGATTTATGATGATTTGAGCTCCCAGGTTGTGAAAATATTGACCAGGTAGCCATAAAAAAAGGAGCAGAGAAAAATTTCCTTTTTTTTTTTCCATTTTTTGGTTGAATGGGAAAGCAACAAACTGAAAGCTGAAGTTCCTTTGTGCTAATTATTGGGGAGAAATCACTGAGTTTCAAGCTTGTTGCCTAAATCCATTTAAACCTGATTTCCTTGATTTCTGCTGCTTTTATTTCTCAGATTTCCATGAGTTCTATTGTGAAAATATTGTAAAAAATATTATAAAAATAGTGAGCAGGTAGCTATAAAAGGAGGAAGAGAGAAAAATTTCCGTATTTTTCCATTTTTTCAGAGATTTGGCTGGGAGAACAACACACTGGAAGCTGATTTGAGTTCTTTGTGCTAATTATTGGGGAGAAATCACTGAGTTTCATGATTGTTGCTTGCTGCCCAGCCTGATTTAAACCTGATTTATTGGAGTTCTGCTGGTTTTGTTTCCCAGATTACCAAGAAAAAATTATGAAAAAATATGAAATATTATGCAAATGAAAATATATGAAAATATTGTGCAAATATTGACCAGGTAGCTATAAAAGGAAAGAAAAATTTTCCTTATTTTTTCCATTTTTTCGGCGGGTCGGTTGAGAGATTAAGAGCCTGGAAAACTTTGATTTTCCTTGTGCTAATTTTTTGAGGTGAAACCATTAAAAATCAGCATTGCTGCCTGCTGTCCAGGCTGATTAAAAGCAGATTTGTTAATTTGGCGTGGTTTATTTTTATTTCTCAGATTACCTGGCCAGCCACGGGCGCCTGAGCGAGGCCGAGGCGCGGCGCAAGTTCTGGCAGATCCTGTCAGCAGTGGAATATTGCCACGGCAGGAAAATCGTGCACAGGGACCTCAAAGCTGAGAACCTCCTGCTGGACAACAACATGAACATCAAAATAGCAGGTATTCCACTTTATTTTTATGTATTTTTTAAATAAAACCTCTCCCGGTGCTGCCTGAGATTCTGTCGTGGTTTTCCATGTGAATTTTTCTCCATGGTGGGTGTCAAAGTCCATCCAAATTTCCAATTTTAACATCCAGGAAAAAAAAAATTATTTAGTTATAAATATTTTATAATAGTTATAGACATCAATATATATATATATATATATGTAATTTATATTTATATATATAATATATATAGACATTGTATATAATATAATTATATAATTTTATATAATGTCTATATATAATATAGACATTATAATAGTTATAGACATTATAATAGTTATAGACATTATCTATATAATATATCTTATTAATATATATTATATATTAATAATAATATATAATATAGATAGACATTATAATATATATAGACATTTTTTATGGCTGTCTTCAAAGCTGCCAGATGTTCAGGTTAAAACAGAGTTAATCAAATAACTTCTTTCAGCATTAAAAAAAAAACAACTCAAAATGGAAGCTTATTGATTTTTTTTTGTTCCTTTTTGCATGCATGATTTCACTTTAATTATAAATTTAGACACAGCAGATGTTGCTAGCAATAGAAATCATTTTCATTACAATTCCACGGATCCTTCCATGCTGACTTTAGCCCAGAGAGGCTGGAGATGGGTAAAATAGAGAATTTCTTGATTTGTTGAACTTCAGCCTTCAATAATAGGGGAGCAGGGAGGGAAGGAGGAGGAATTCCCCTTTGTCCAGCTGAGATGGCTGAAATGATGAAACATTTTTGGGTTATTTTACCTTTTCATTTCCCTGCTGGCATTTCTGGCATGGTGGAAGGGTTGTGGAGCATTCCCCTGGTGGGTTCATCAGTGCTGCCATTTCTGGGGTGCTTTTCCTGTGCTCATTTCTGATTTCACACTTGAACCCACCTCCATGACCCAGATTTCCAGAGTGACCTCTACTTGTTTTCCTCTCAGCTCCTGCATCCAGGGCTTTTCCTGCCCTGGGTGTCCTGAGCACTGCAGGGATGCAAATCCCCTGGGAGAAATTACCTCCAGAGCATCTCAGGAGAGCCAGGAGCTGTTCTGGCACTGGGAATTCATATTTAAGTGATAATTTGGGGTATTTCAGCTCTTTTTATGCTTCCTAGGAAAGGCTCTGGACCTGTAGTGCTCTCTCAGGAGCTCCAGTTTGGTTGCTCCGAAGTGAACCAGGGTCCCTTTCAGAATTTCCCTGATTTTCCATGCTGGACTGAACTCCTGCCTTGTGAAATTTGCAGGCAACCCCAAAATGGGAAGAGATGAGAATCTTGACTCCATGTTTCAGAGGGCTGATTTATTATTTTATGATATCTATGATATTAAAAGGAAATTATATATTAGAACTATATTGGAAATGGGATTGAGGAGATTCCACCTGCTCTGCCCTGCCCCAGCTGCTCTCCTGCTCCACTTCTCCAGTGCACAGAGTTAATTACAGGTGGGCTGCATGCAAATGAGCCCATGAACTGGTTCCTCCATGGATCTCAGTCCTTATCAGGTTGATAAGAACTCCCTGTGTCCAGCCTGGCTGCTGAAGGAAAGTTCAGGCTGCTGGAAACTTTGTAGTGATTTGTGCCGAGTCAGTTGTTGGAGTTTTCACTGCAGAAGAGAAGGATGACGAACTGCACAGGGTTTATCTGGGGTTTTTGGAGTTATCTGGTCTGTGCAGATCCCTGGGAACAGCCTCTTCCAGTTGTTCATCTTGCTCATGGCTCGTTTATCAGGCTGGGGAAGGACAGAGGGCAGCCAGGATCCCAGCTCTGATAGCTGGGATTTTCCTGTGGTTTGAGGTCATGTAGGAATTGAAAAAACCAGCACAAAAACTGATGAATTATTTTGATAAACTCTTCTAAGCTTCCAGTGGGCCTCTTGGTTTGTTCTACTGCTTCCAAGATTTTATTGAAGCTTTTTAGTCCTCAAGAACACAAATGTTTTTATCAAACACTGAAACATGCACAAAGTCACCTCGCTTGGTTTGTTCTGCTGCTTCCAAGGCTTTTATTGAAGCTTTTTACTCCTCAAGAACACAAATGTTTTTATCAAACACTGAAACATGCACAAAGTCACCTCTGTATTTCAGCCACCAGGAGAATAAACTAACATTCAGAAGTGTCCCAAAACCTGTGGGTTCATAAGATTGCCACCTCTGATGCCTGAGGCTGGACTGAAATCCAGTAGTTTTGTGTTAATATTGCTCTACAGGGACAGGGACTGGCAGAATTTAAAGGATCTTTTCTCTCTAACTGGACAATAAACAGAGGATGAGTAAAGAATTGAGGTGAGAGCTTTGGTAGGTTTATTTTGTAAAAGATAGGAGGTGGTTGGGAGCAAAGCCCTCAGATTTTAGTGTAAGTAGCAAAACTGAAGGTATCAATGACATAAAATGTCCATTGAGAAGGGGGAAGGTGAGGAATTCCCTGCCAGGTTTAATGTGGAATTTGTGCTCAGCACTGGCAAGGCAATTCTGCCTGGTTATTCCCAGAGTTCAGCAGCTGCACTGGTGCTGTGTCCTTTGCATTTGCTGCTTCTTGAGGGCATCATGTGAGGCATTTCAGCTCCCTGAGCTCTCTCTGAGCTCCACCTTTGCCGTGCAGCCAGAGATCCACCAGTGAAACCCAAACCCTGCTCAGAATGGGGACCCTGCTCCTGTTTTTGTCCTTGCAGCCCCAGACTGAGGTGGCTGCAGGAAATTGTGACACCGTGCTGCTTGCAGCAGCCCAGGTAGGCAGGGACTGTTATTTTGAAGGAGGCTGGAGCTGCTGCTGGACAGGGAAATGTGCATTGACGTCAGGAGAGGCTGCTCAGCGCTCAGCCCCTGAAGTGGGTCAGGTTTGCTGCTCATACCTTGCCTTTATCAGCACCTCTGTGCCCATTATCTGCCAGGCTCACATTTCTCCTCCAACAAAAGCTCCCTGTGGCTCTCTGCAAGGCAGGCAGATTGAGTTCTGCTCCTCCTTTTAGGAGAATGGATTAATTATAGCTCTGGAGCTCCTTCTGGGAGGCTTCTGGAGGCACCACGGAGAGGCTCTGCCATCCTGCTGGAGGCTCAGCACAAGCTGCAGTGGCTCTGCCATTTCTCACGTTGCAAATGGGGCTGAAATCTCAGGCTGGGTTTTTTCCATTTTTAAGGGGAAAACAGATTCCGCTGGCGTGATGTGCGCTCGAAAAAACGATACCTTCGAAATTCAAGCTTGTTCTGAAGGGGGTAATGAGATTGAGAAACCAAATACCACAACTGTGCAGAGCCAATATTTGCAGATTGCACAAACACAGAGTTTATTCAACTGAACACAATGCTGCAAATGATGGCCTTTTTTGGGTTTTTTTGTTGTTTGTTTGGTTTTTTTTATTGTAACGTGCAGATTCAGGGAAATGTTAAGGAGATCACTCCATTATATAATCTCAGTCCTCTGGTAATGAGCCCAATTTCAGTCCTTTTAGAATTCTGTGGCTGGCATATGTTTGTTTTATTTTGGATTTTTTTGAGGGCTGGCACATTTTTTCCCTCGAATATCAGTGATGTTTCCTCTGGAACGAGACATTTTTGGGGTTAAAAATGACTACTTTGGGTCCAGAATGGCTGTGACAGATCAGCAATGGCAAAAGAGGAACAAGGTGGAAGGGGGAGAATGAGAGATTTTTTGGTGCTTAAATGAATCCTGGCCACTCCAAAAAGTGGGGCAACTCAACTGACAGCGCAGTAATTAAAAATTGAGGAAGCCCCATGGAGCAAGCATCCAGGATCCTGACTAAATCCTGATTTTTTTTCTTTGAAAGGGTTTTCATGGATGTTATCCATGCTGGGGTGCTTACAAATTGTTTCCCAGCCATTTGTGTGGGGAGAATAATGGAGACAAAAGGGGTGAGCACAAGAAGTTGTGTACCCTAACAAATAATGCTCATCTCCCCCACCCAGGGAATTATTTTGTCCAACAGCAGAGCAGAATTGGATTTTTTAAAGCTAAGAGCCAGTTGCTGACATACAGAGCACTGGTTTTAATTCCTGTATTACATGAAAAAGCCCAGTGCCAGTCAGGAGGTGTCTGGCAGTGCTTTGTGCTGCTGAAATTCAGATCTGAAGGGTTCTGGTGTTTCATTGGTCATGAAAAGGGAAGGAATTGGAGCTTTAGAAGTGCAGGGTTGAGGCAGAGTGGGGCAATCATGGCCCAGGTGTACAGGACAGCACTGCAGGCACAGGGGCTGGTGAGGAATTCCCACTCACTGTGGCTGCTCCTTCTGGTAGCAATTCACAGCCTCTCATTCATGGATTTTCTAATAAAACTCAATCGTCTGTGCTGTCACATCAGAGCCAGCCAAGAGCTGCTCTCCAGCCAGTTCAGCACTGCAGTTCTGCACTTCTCCTGCTCTGAGGGGCCAGCAGCACCTCCAGGATGTGTCCCTGCTCCTGAGGTCCTCTTGGTGACCAGAAATAAAACCTGTATGTGTCACAAAATTCATCATCTAAGGATAAAAACACAAACCTGAGGCTTCTCTTATTTTGGCATTTTTGCTGCTCAGATTTCTTCATGTTTCTCTTTGGTGCCCAGAAATAAAACCTTTATGCATCACAAAATTCATCATCTAAAAACATTAATAACATAAACCTGGGGCTTCTCTCACATTGGCTTTTTGCTGCTGAGACTTCTTCATGTTTCTCTTTGGAGACCAGAATTAAAACCATTATGTGCTACAGAATTCATCATCTAAACATAATAATAACATGAACCTGAGGCTTTTTGCTGCTCAGATTTCTTCTTGTTTCTTTTTGGTGCTTTCTTCAAAGAGGTGGCTTTAAATCCCAGTCTGGACAGGCAAAGAATGTCACTTTTTTTTTTTAGGATTTGCAATCCTTGTGCTCCCAAGCAGGTCATGCTTTCTTTAGCTGTGCTTACAAATAAATGTTCTTGTACTTGTGAATCTGATAGGAAGATTTATGAGGGTGGCACCCGAGGGAGAGCTGCAGCTCTGAGATAAAAACCTGATGTTTATCTGCACTACGAGGATGTTGAAAACCTGACAAATCCGAGATAAGTGAGGGGAGAAATCAGATTTAAGGGCACCTACACGGGGTGGCAAAATGCTCCTGTGGGGAGCAGGAATGGCTCCGTGCCTCCTGAGGCGTTGTCACCGTGGCCAAGGCAGTTCTGAGGGAAGAAAAAGGGAATAATGATAAAAAAAATCACAACAGCAGTCTGGCTGTGATAGGGGAAAAAAGGGGAAAGGTGAAAGAAGGGAAGAGGGGAAAAGGGGGAAAGGTGAAAGAAGGGAAGAGGGGAAAAGGGGGAAAAGGGAAAAAAGGGAAAAGGTGAAAAAAGGGAAGAGGGGAAAAAAGGGGAAAGGGGAAAAAAGGGGAAAGGGGAAAATGGGAAAAAAGGGGAAAAAAGGGAGGAAAAATGAAAAGATGAGAAAAGGGAAAGGGGGAAAAAGGGGAAAGGGGAAAAGGTGAAAAAGGGGAAATGGAGGAAAAAGGGAAGAGGGGCAAAGGTGACACCATGCTGGGGGTTACCAGAGGGATGGGGGGATTTGGGGTGGGTTCTGTTGTCCCCCCTGTGTTATTCCAGCTGAAGGCTTTGCAGAACTGCAGGGGCATGAGGGAGGGAGGGCAGCAGGGCTGTGCTGTCCTGTTCCACCCCTGGCTCCTGCTGAGGTTTGGAATCTGAGCCGGCCTTGGCCGCCGGGCCCGATGACGTCCCTGGGCCGCGGTGGCGTCACCGTCCCTGCCCGTCAGGGCTCTGTGTGACACCCTGGGCTCTGCTGTGACACCCTGACCTTCAGAGCCTGCCTGGCAGCCAGCCTGGCTGGCAGCAGCCTTTGATGGTGCCCAGGTGCCAGAGTTCACCCTGCAGGGTATCGGGTGTGCTGACCCTGGTCCCCTCTGGGGCTGGGACACTCGTGTTCTGCACGTACCAGGGGTTTAGGGCACTGCAAGGTGCTCAATCCCAGCTCCAGAAACCAAAGCTGTCCCCAAAATGCTTCATTTTTGACTGGTCTTGCAGGTAGAGATGCATTAAAGGCTGCTGGGAAAGCAGCTCCCAGTCCTGTCCCCCAGAGCTCCGTGTCAGCAGCCCCAGCTCTGCTCTGCTGCTCCAAACCAACTCCAGGGTGACTTTTTCTGATTTTTTTGTTAAATCTCTCTCTGTTTCTCTGCTTCTGAGGGATCTCCCGTGGTTTTCTGGCTCCTCTGAGCAGCACAGGCAGGGTGAATGGGATGGTTCAGCAGAGCCTGTGATAACCACAGCATTTATCAGCTCTGGGATCTGCTGGTCAGCATTCCAGCAGCCTGGGAGCATTCAGAGCTGGATCAACAGCCTGATGTCACCCTGTTTGTCACCTCACAGCATCCCTGTTTGTCACCTCTGATCATCCCTGAGAGCATTCAGAGCTGGATCCAGAGCCTGAACCCTGTTTGTCACCAAACATCATCCCTGTTTGTCACCTCCCGGGAGCATTCAGAGCTGCACCAACAGCGTGATGTCACCCTGCTTGTCACCTCACAGATTTCTGGGAACATTCAGAGCTGCATCCACAGCCTGATGTCACATAGTTTGTCACCTCCCAGGAGCATTCAGAGCTGCATCCAACATCCTGAGCCCTGTTTGTCACCTTCCAGCATCCCTGCTTGTCACCTCAGATCATCTCTGGGAGCCTTCAGAGCTGCATCCCCAGCCTGAGCCCTGTTTGTCACCTCCCAGAGTCCTGTTTGTCACCTCATAGGAGCATTCAGAGCTCCACCAACAGCCTGATGTCACCCTCATTGTCACCTCCCAGGAGCACTCAGAGCTGCATCCCCAGCCTGATGTCACCCTGCTTGTCACCTCACAGTGTCCTGTTTATCACCTCAGAGCATCTCTGGGAGCACTCAGAGCTGCATCCCCAGCCTGAGCCCTGTTTGTCACCTCCCAGGAGCACTCAGAGCTGCATCCCCAGCCTGATGTCACCCTGCTTGTCACCCCTGTCACAGCAGCACCAGCTCGAGGGGAGAAGCACCAGCCTCTGTCTCTGAGCTCCTTTCGCTTCTCACCCCTGAATTATAAAAATTCTGATTAATGTCAGACCACAGCTGGTCCTGCACAGAGCCATAAAAAGCAACACTTAAAAGAATGTTTTATTTGTGGGCTGCAGGCAGCCCCAGTAGCAGCTAAAGTCTGTCTGTCCTTCCCAGCTTAAGTCCCCGCGCTTTCCCATCCTGTTGCTCTTGGCACAGCTCCTTCCTCCCAGCTCCAAACCTTGTCAAAATTCGTTGTGTGTTCAAGGCTAGAAAGCACCTCAGGAAAGCCCAGGAAATCTCAGATTATCTCTTAGCGAGTCAATAATCTCCTTTATCTGCTGGGACTGTCAGTTTGTTGAATTTTAACGATGGCTTTGTACAACTGTACTTAAAGCTGCTCCAGGTTGGGAAGGTTTTGCGGTGTTTCAGTAATTCCACAACACAAAACCAGCAAAAAGCAGAGAACATCCAGCATCCCAATATGGGGTTGAGATTGTCCCCCCAGAAGGATTTGGGATGGAATCACAGAGGGGCGTGCCTGGAATTATTCTTTGCGCTGCAGTGGAAGCTTGGAGTGACTTTTCCTTTTCCCTTCTGTTTTTTTCCCCACAGATTTTGGCTTTGGGAATTTCTACAAGAGCGGGGAGCCTCTGACCACGTGGTGTGGGAGCCCCCCCTACGCAGCCCCCGAGGTCTTTGAAGGGCAGCAGTACGAGGGACCCCAGCTGGACATCTGGGTACCATCATCCTGAATTGTAACTGCATTCCACTCCCCTGCTGGGAAGCTGGAACCGATATTTGATTGTTCTTAAGATGCAGATTTGGAATATTTCATTTTTCTTACCTGCAGATCTGGAGTATTCCATTTTTCTGAAACTGCAGATTTGGAATATTCCATTTTTCTGAAGCTACAGATCTGGAATATTTGATTGTTCAGAAGCTGCAGATCTGGAATCCTTGATTTTTCTTAACCTGCAGATCTGGAGTATTTGATTTTTCTTACCTGCAGATCTGGAATATTTGATTGTTCAGAAGCTGCAGATCTGGAATATTTTATTTTTTAACCTGCAGATCTGGAATCTTTGATTTTTCTTACCTGCAGATGTGGAATATTTGATTCTTCTTAAGCTGCAGATCTGGAATCTTTGATTTTTCTGAAACTGCAGATTTTGAATATTCAGTTTTTCTGAAGCTGCAGATCTGGAATCTAATTTTTCTTAACCTGCAGATTTGGAATATTCAATTTTTCTTAAGCTGCAGGTCTGGAATCTTTGATTTTTCTGAAGCTGCAGATCTGGAGTATCTGATTTTTCTTCACCTGAGAAGGTGTTGGTATTTGAAATAAAATCACCTTCACTTCTGAGTTAAGGATTCTGTGAAGGTGCTCGGCTTGCAGCAATCCCCAGTTCAGTTTTTCACAGGGTTTTCTTTTGTAAAAAAAATCTATATTTAATTGTAAAATCTCAGCATTTTTACAAAGTTAGGAGCTCTACACCTGCTTTTCCCCCTTGAGAGACCCAGTGCTGTGCCAGGCTGCTGTGGTTCTCTCACTGGGATTTTTTTTGGCAAGAACATTCCCACTGGCACTGCCAGTTCATTGCATCCTTCCAGGAATAAGCAATTGCAGCAGAGCTCTTGCCCAGAATTTCCCCTTTTGCTCACACTGAACAATCCCCTAAACTCAGTGTTCATAGAAACTCCTCCCCACAGGCTTGAAATGGAAAATATTACAAATATTGCAGTTTTTCACTTTGAGTGGCTGCTGTGTGAAAGTTGCTTTTGTTTGGGCAAGGCTGAGATTAACAGTAAATTAAATAAATAATAAAGAAATATAAATGTAATCATACTAATAACAAACATATAAATAATATAATAAACAATTCATAAATATATAATAATATTCTATTAAACATATAAATAATATAATAAATAATAAATATAATAGTATTAGTAATAAATATAAAAATTATATAATAAAAATATACTAAATATGCCATAATATTAACTAATATAAATGATACATAATGTAAAAATAATGTCTTAATAATAAATAATAATAATACATGAATAATAAAATTAATGATAATAAAAATATTCCAATTTCTCAGCTGAAGTTGGGGTTCACTTCTCAGTCACCCATGTGCAGCTCCCTCCTTTGCATCTAAATTCCCTTTTTCTGCAGAAAATATTTATTTCTGCAGGAACAATTGGCTTGCACTCTCAGAGACGCTGCGTGGAGCTTGGAACTGAGCTGAAAATTCCCTTTTTTTCCCCACAGAGCATGGGGGTGGTGCTCTATGTGCTGGTGTGTGGAGCCCTGCCCTTTGACGGACCCACCCTGCCCATCCTGAGGCAGAGAGTGCTGGAGGGGAGGTTCAGGATCCCTTATTTCATGTCAGAAGGTAACACTGGAATGGTTTTATTCATTTTGGTGTTGTCTGAATAAATTCTGGGGTAACCACAAGGTGGGCAGGGGGAATTGCACTGCTGGCCGTGACGAATTTGGATTTTTCTCCACTTTAATGTGATTTTTAGTCTTGTTTTGAGAGGTTTTTAGCAGCAGTGAAGCAGCTCTGGGCTTGTATGTGGCTAAGTTTAAAATTCTTATTTTTATTTTCCCCTTTCCAACAGAGTGTGAGCACCTGATCAGGAGAATGTTGGTCCTGGACCCCTCCAAACGTTTGAGCATTGCTCAGATCAAGGAGCACAAGTGGATGCTGGTGGAGGTTCCTGCCCAGAGGCCAATCCTGTACCCAGCAGGAGAGGAGAACCAGCCCTCCCTGGGGGAGTACAACGAGCAGGTGCTGAGGCTGATGCACAGCCTGGGCATAGACCAGCAGAAAACTGTGGAGGTAAAACTCGGATGGGGGTAAAACACACATAAATGGGGGTGAAACATGCTGAAATGGGAGTGAAACGTGCTGAAATGGGGATGAAACATGCTGAAATGGGGGTAAAACATCTCAAATGGGGGTAAAACACACTGAAATGGGGGTGAAACACTTAAATGGGGGTGAAACATGCTGAAATGGGGGTAAAACATCTCAAATGGGGGTAAAACACACTGAAATGGGGGTGAAACACTTAAATGGGGGTGAAACATGCTGAAATGGGGGTAAAACACACTGAGATGGGGGTGAAATACTCTGAAATGGGGGTAAAACTCAGATGGGGGTAAAACACGCTGAGATGGGGGTGAAACACACTGAAATGAGGGTAAAACATGCTGAAATAGGGGTGAAACATCTCAAATGGGGATTAAACACGCTGAAATGGGGGTAAAACTCAGATGGGGGTAAAACATACTGAACTGGGGGTGAAACATCTCAAATGGATGTAAAACACACTGAAATGGGGGTAAACCCCACTGAAATTGGGGTAAAACACGCTGAAATGGGGGTGAAACCTCAAATGGTGGTAAAACCTCAAATGGGGGTGAAACACACTGAAATTGGGGTACAACATACTGAAATGGGGGTAAAAGGCACTGAAATGGGTAAAAAACACCTCAAATGGGGGTACAGCACACCTGTCCTCAGCCCCAGGTGTGAGGCGAAGCCCCAAAGGTCCCATGAGGTGTCTTCAGGAGAGAAACTTCTGGGCTTTTTTACCTTTTTAAGCCGACAAAGAATAATTTGGCCGCTCCATCAACAGGGGGCACATTCCTACACTGTGCTTTATTTTTTTATTTTATTTTTTATTTTTGCAGTCCCTGCAGAACAAGAGCTACAACCACTTTGCTGCCATCTATTACCTGCTGGTGGAGAGGCTGAAGTCGCACCGGAGCAGCTTCCCCGTGGAGCAGCGCGTGGACGCGCGCCAGCGCCGGCCCAGCACCATCGCCGAGCAGACCGTGGCCAAGGTCAGCTCCCTCCTCACCCCTGGGCTCCTCTGCCTCGTTCCCCTCCAAAATCCCTCCCTTCCCACCCTACAATCCCTCACTGCTTGGTAGGGTTTCATCCTGAAGTTTAAAATGCTTAAAATGCCGGCCCGGCGCCATTGCTGAGCAAACCATGGCCTAGGTCAGCTCCCTCCTCAACCCTGGGCTGCTCTGCCTCTCCCTCCTCAACCCTGGGCTCCTCTGCCTCGTTCCCCTGCAAAATCCCTCCCTTCCCACCCTACAATCCCTCTCTGCATGGTGATGTTTCATCCTGAACCTTAAAATGCCGGCCCAGCACCATCGCCGAGCAGACCATGGCCTAGGTCAGCTACCTCCTCATCCGTGGGCTCCTCTGCGTCATTCCCTTCCAAAATCCCTCCCTTCCCACCTGGGATCCCTCACTGCTTGGTGTAGTTTCATTCTGAAGCCTAAAATGCAAATACTGCATTTTAAATATTGCTGCTTGGTGATGTTTCATCCTGAACCTTAAAATGTCGGCCCAGCACTATCGCCGAGCAGACCATGGCCTAGATCAATCCTGGGCTGCTCTGCCTCTCCCTCTTCAACCCTGGGCTCCTCTGCCTCATTCCCCTCCAAAATCCCTCCCTTCCCACCCTACAATCCCTCACTGCTTGGTGTCGTTTCATTCTGAAGCCTAAAATGCAAATATTGGGTTTGGCTTTAGCGAGGATCTCATTGCTCCTGTCCCGGTGACGCCTTGGGAAGGCTGACCTGGAAGATTCCCTTTGGGATATTTGGGTTCTGCTGAGGTGAAACTCAGCTTCAGTTACGAAAACACAGGTCCAGGAACAGCGTGGCAAAGATTAAGCCCGGGTTTAAGTTTGGTTCTTGTGATAGAAAGTCATGATATCGCAGAGAAAATTATCACTTTTAAGATGTATTAATGATCAATTTTAAGATGTATTAAAAGCAGGATGAACAAGGAGGAATAAAACACCTCTGGGAGGGGGTTCCTTGTACTGAATTCCTGCATTTTAGAGCCACATTCCCACTTTTTTCTTCAGTTACAGCCTCCCAGTTGTCCCAAGGATAATTTGTTTTCACACGTGGTGGCACCACAGCTCCTGGCTGAGGGTGATTGTTTCCTCTTGGCCAGTGGTGTGGATACTGCACTCCAGGAAATAAAGGTTCAAAACCAGGAGAAAATATCCCTGTTCTCCTGATTTTTAGGAAATTTCCCAAAAAAGAGTCATTGAAACCATTCCTGAGCCTCCTGGGTAGCAGTCAGGGGGTTTGTACTCAATATAAAAAAGGAGTTTTAAAGCACCAGAAAGCCCCAAACTCTGTCTGTGCTGCTGGGAATAAGTCAGCTTCAATAAGTACGGAGCTTAATTCCATTTGGGGTTGGCCTGGCTGTTTGGGGGTGGTAATGTTGTTTTTTTCCCAAGTTTAAAGGCTAAGAATGTTCTTCATCCTGAACCAAGCAATAAATCTCGCACTTCTGCTTTGGCACTGGGCTGCACATTGTTCCATCCGTGACTTTGGACGTCGCTCCCCACCTCAGAGTGTTCCAGTTTTGAGTTTTTCAGTTCTGTTTTCCAGGCCCAAGCCGTGGTGCCCTCGGTGAACCTGCATTCCCCAAACCCAAGGCTGCTGCAGTCTCCAGGGCTCCCCTCAGCCTCAGGAGCAGAAACCTTTTCCTTCCCTCCCTCCAGCTGCCAGGGAGAGGCAGCTTTTATGGAGGAGGAAAGGGTTGAGACGCCAAAGGTACAGCTTGAAATCACCCTATTATTTGTTTGTTTGGGGGTTTTTTCCAGAAATCATTCCAGCTAAAAAATATTGTTTTCTTTTAAAAGCACAGCAGTGCTTCCTGAAATTTAAGTATTTAAGCACCAAGAGCTGTAGGTATTCCAAATTCTCCTTCCCTGTGACTCCCCAGAGCTGTGTCTTTTCTCATCATTCTTCTGCCTCCTGTTCTTTGCTCTCATTCCATTCTCACCACACGGCTTTTGGAAAGGGAAAAAAAAAACCCAAAAAAGTGGATTTCCTTCCCTTGTTCGTCTAAAATGTATTTTCAAGAGCTCTGAAGACTTTTCCTTCTTACACAGAGGGGTCCTGGATGCAGCTGAAGTGTCCAAAAGGAGCTCCAGCAATTAAGAGAGGGGAAATAGCTTAAAATAATTACATTTCTGAACTATGTGACTCTCATAAAACCTCTGTTGTTTTCTCTCATGTTGCACCACGTTATAACTTGAATTTCAGCATATTTATCCTGCCTGGTGCCAGCTGGGGTTTGATTTCCTGCCTGCCAGTTTGAAGGGTTTATTGCTGCCTGGTTTGTTCCCAGCATCAGGAGTGTGGCCCTGGTTCTCAGCTCAGCCTCCTTGTGTGGTCTGTGGCAGCTGGAAAGCACAAACCAGTTCAAAGGCACTTCAAAATGAACATTTCCAGCTTTATTTCGCTTTATAGCTGCAGTTTGGCCAGGGTAGGTCAGCAACTGGTGACAGCAGTGAGGTGGCAGGGCTGAACTCACTGGGGAATATTCCTAATTTTTGTAGGACATGATGAGCACTAAAGATTTCCAGGCTCTGATCCCTGGAAAATCTGCAGGGGCCAACGTGGGATGGGTTCTGCTCCTCCTTTCTGCCAGATCAGTGCCAGGCATTTGAGTGGGGAAGTCCCAAATGGGAAGGAAGGTGTTAAAAAAAATTAAATTTGGAGGTAAAATCCATTCAGTCAAAACAGAGGCAGCAGAGCCAGAGTTCTCCCGTGCAGGAATCATCATTTTCCTGCCTTTAAATTATTTATAGCTGTTTCTTGATATTTTCCTACCACATAGTTCTGTCTCAAGACCATTTGTTAAGAGTTGCTGTCCATGCAGTGAAATCTCTTTTCCAAACACTCCTCCTTTGCAAAATACCAAAGAACTTGGAGGAAAATTCAGGAATGGCTCCCAAAAAACGGCTTTACATAAAATCAGCTGCAGCAGTGCCAGGTTTTGTGGTAAAGGGTTGTGGCTTTTCCATCCTTATTTTAACCAGTGTGATCCCAAATGTGCAGCAGGACAGTAATTACAGGACAGAGGCTCCAAAAGCTGCAGGACATGGAAATATTTATAAATAAATAAATAACTATATATAAATATATATATATATTTATATTTATATTATATTTATATTTATATTTATATTTATCTCTTTATATATAATATAATATACAATATAACAACATATATAATATATAATATATAATATATAATATATAATATATAATATATAATATATAATATATAATATATAATATATAATATATAATATATAATATATATATATAATATATAATACATAATATATAGTATATAATACATAATATACAATATATAATATATATTTTATATGTATATTATTTATATATAAATAATACTAATATAAATAAATGGAATGTTGATGAAATATTTTAAATATATAAATAATAACATATTTAAGTATATTAAAAATAAGTAATAAATAACAATAATTAAATGTATAAAAATAATATTTTTCCCTAAAACCCATATAATTTCATATGGCAAAGAATTAGTTAAGGTGCATGGCAAAGTGGCTTGGAGAATAAAACCAGAATTAAAATCCCAGGAGCAGTTTAGGTTGGGGAGGTGCCTCTAAAGGTCTGATTCAAAGCTGTGGGAGGCTGCTCAGGGCTTTATGAGGCTGAGTAAATCCAAGGAGGGAGATTCCCCAGCTTCTCCAGGCAACCTGTGTTTGCAGGGGAACAGCATTAATCAAGTGGAGTTGTGCTGGAAAAAAGGTGCATTTATGGAGTTATTCCTGAGCACAGCCCTGCAAGGATGAAATGCAAGGCTGGGGTTTTTCCTGGTGTTTATCTGAGCCTGATAAATGAGCACAGGAGGTATTGGAAGGGGGGAACAGCAGTATTGCACATTCCAGAAATATTTTATACTTGTGGCTAAGCTGGCAAAGTTTTTAATAACTCAAAAAAAAAAAAAATCCAGAAAACCCCAGAAAACCAGTCCTGGAGAGCACAGAACTGTGGGAATAAGAATATTTAATTTTAGAGAATTGAGTGTTAGGGGAATGTAAATAGGAAATGAAGAATTGTACATGGCAGGCCTTACTTAACTCAGCAGAGTTAAAAATCCCAAGTGCCCTCAGGCCAGGGAGTTCCTGCTTGTGAGGGTGATTCTTTGGGTATGGAACAAAGGTGAGCACAAAGAAAGGTGGGCACAGAACAAAGGTGGACACAAAACAAAGGTGGACACAAAGCTGGGCACAAACAGAGCTGGGCACAAAGAAAGGTGAGCACAAAGGTGGGCACAAACAAAGCTAGGCACAAAAAACTGGGCACAAACAAAGGTGGACACAAAGTTGGGCACAAATAAAGGTGGGCACAAACGAAGATGGGCATAAACAAAGGTGGGCACAAACCAAAGCTGGGCACAAAGTTAGGCACAAAGCTGGGCATAAACAAAAGGTGGGCACAAAGAAAGATGGGCACAAAACAAAGAAAAGTGGGCCCAAACAAAGTTGGGCACAAACAGAGCTGGGCACAAACAGAGCTGTCCCTGTGCCCCCAGGTGAATGGCTGCCTGCTGGACCCCGTGCCCCCCGTGGTGATGAGGAAAGGGTGCCAGTCCCTGCCCTCCAGCATGATGGAAACCTCCATTGATGAAGGAATCGAGGCCGAAGGAGAGGCAGAGGAGGACCCAGCCCAGGCCTTCGCTGCCCTGCAAGGCAGCTCGAGGGGGCAAGAGGAGGCACACCCTGGCTGAGGTCACCAACCAGCTGGTGATGGTGCCAGGCACAGGTACAGCTCAGCTCAGAGCTCATTCTCTCCCTCAGCACTCAGGCTGATCACATGGGGTGAGGGTTTATGAGTGATGAGTACAAGACAGTTTGTATTTACTAGAAAAGACAAAGGGAAAAAACGCCACAAAATAACCCAAAAATCTGCTGTTGAGACGGTATAAAATCAGAGCAGCAAATTTACAGGAGATCAAATTAAATGTGCAGCAACAACTGGGGAATCTGGCAAAACTGGGTGCTTTCTCAGCTGAATGTCCCCAAATCATTCCTCCCCTAAAGATGAGCTGGCAGAGAGCAGTGGGGAAATGAAACCCTCTGGACTCCAGCACCAGTGAGGTGACCAAGCCTGTCAGGCTACAGTTTTGTCAGGATTAAAAAAAACCTGAACCCTTTCCAGTGAACATCTGCAGAATGTCTGTCTGCTGCAAGATACTGCAAAAACCCAGCAGCAAATCCCCATTACTGTACTGCAGGTTTCACTTGACAATTCCTTTGTCCAAATTGATTTCTTAGTTGTTCAGTCTAAGATAGCTCCTGTTGGCAGGAGTAGCTCGAGTCAGTGGTGCTGATTCTCACTTTTATCCTGTTTTTTGGGGTTTATTTTTGTCCCAGGGAAAGTGTATTCCTTGGATGAGAACTCCTCCCTGGGCAGCATCGACTCGGAGTACGACATGGGCTCCGTGCAGAGGGACCTCAAATTCCTGGGCGAGACCCCTTCCCTGAAGGAGATGGTGCTGAGCAGCCAGCAGCCCCCAGGGGGGACCTCCCCATTCCTGGGGCTCAGGCCTGCCAACCCAGCCATGCAGGCCCTGAGCTGCCAGAAACGAGAGGCTCACAACCGCTCGCCCGTCAGCTTCCGCGAGGGCCGCCGCGCCTCCGACACCTCCCTCACACAAGGTAACTGCTCTGCTCAACGCCAGTCGTCTCTTCAGTAACCTGCTTGAAAGGCAGTGGCACCCAGGCACGGCAGGAAATGCCCTCTGTGCTCAGCTGTGGCTTGGCTATCACTCACTGTGCTAACCAGAAAATCGGATTATTCTGACAAGGGGTTTTTTTTTTTCTTTTCTTTCTTTCTTTCTTTTCTTTTCTTTTCTTTTCTTTTCTTTTCTTTTCTTTTCTTTTCTTTTCTTTTCTTTTCTTTTTTTCTTTTCTTTTCTTTTCTTTTCTTTTCGACTCTTTTCTTTTCGACTCTTTTCTTTTTGCCTCTTCTCTTCTCTTCTCTTCTCTTCTCTTCTCTTCTCTTCTCTTCTCTTCTCTTCTCTTCTCTTCTCTTCTCTTCTCTTCTCTTCTCTTCTCTTCTCTTCTCTTCTCTTCTCTTCTCTTCTCTTCTCTTCTCTTCTCTTCTCTTCTCTCTTCTCTTCTCTTACTCTTCTCTCTTTTCTCTCTTCTCTCTTCGCCTCTTCTCTTCTCTCTCCTCTCCTCTCCAGGAATTGTAGCATTTAGGCAGCACCTCCAGAACCTGGCACGAACCAAAGGAATCCTGGAGCTGAACAAAGTGCAGCTGCTGTATGAACAGATGGGATCAGAGGAAGAGCCTTCCCTGACATCAGCTGCCACCCAGCTGCAGGACCTCATTAACAGCCCTGCACAGGTAATTAAGCAGAAATCGAGCTCCATCTCAGTGCTGTGGGACAGATCAGGAGAGGATGAGGTGGTGTGGAGATCTGGGAAGAGCTGATTGACAGATTTAATGTCCTGTTCTCCTTTCTGCCTTCCCCAGACTGGATAATTTGCAGCCTTTGCCCACCCTCGTGGTGTCAGTGAGGGGCTCTACCCACTTCCCAAACCCAACAGCCGCTGCTTTCAGTCTGAGGGGTGTTTGGGATTTAGCAAAGGCCAGTGACACCTTTTCTTGGTGGAGGCACAACTGCAAGGAGCAGATTGCAGTTACACACAGACTGATGTGCAGAGTGAAGGTTAAACAGCTCCCAGTGAGGTGTTTTGAGTGGAACAGGAGCAGAGCAGAACCTCTGGCAGGGAAAACCCTCAAAGCGAGGCTTAAAGGAGCCTTTCTGGCCATGCAGCTTGCTCCTCTTCCCCCTGCAGGAGGAAGGCTCCCAGCAGCAGCAGCAGCAGCAGCAGGAGGCTCCAGCTGCTTTCCCCAGCAGTGCACAGCCCCCGCTGCTGTCCCGGAGGCAGAGCCTGGAGACTCAGTACCTGAAACACCGGCTGCAGGTACCCCTGCCCTCCCTGTGAATGCCACACTGCCCTCTCTGTCCAACAGTCCAATTTCTCCTCCTTCATAAAAGAATGGAAAACAATAAGTTATTTACAGAAAGTGGGAGAAGGTTTGTTACAAGAATGTTAACATCAAAAAGCTTAAAACATCTTGAAAAATCAAGGTAACACTGCCCCACCCTGCTCTGCCCCAGAAGGGTTCTGCATCAGCACCTTCTTAAGCCCTTGGGCCTTCCTCTTCCACACCCCCTTTATTTCAAACCCATTTTCCTATACCTTTAGTTCATTAAAAACTGGGTTTTTCCCCAGTTTTCCAACTTGCAGCATCTTCCGCTTGGGAAGCAGCTTTCCGTGGATTTTTATGGCATAACCTCTCCTGCAAAAATATTGCCTAAGGGTTAGGAGCCAATGGGCAGCATTATGGGTTTAGAGAGTGGCTCTGTGCACAGCTGGGCAGTTACAGGGGTAGAAAATATTTCTTGTGCTTTCTGGACTCATTCATTAAATCAAAAGGCATTTAAAGCAGCTCTGCTTTCCCTGCAGAAGCCCACTCTGCTCTCCAAAGCTCCCAACACCTGCCAGCTCTACTGCAAAGAACTGCCCCGGAGTCTGGAGCAGCAGCTCCAGGAGCACAGGTGAGAATCCCCCAAACTAGGCACAAAAATTACTCTCAAGAGTAACAAAAGAACTGGAACTCTCTTTGTCCATTTAGAAATAATCTGAAAAAGGAATGTTTCACTTCAAAACTTCTTTTAGAAGCAAGAACAAGTCCTGCCATATGTTTACAGATTTCTCTGCCTGATCTTCAGCTCCCAGATTCCACAGAGCAGTGAACAGCAGGTTTTGAAATACAAACACAGTGCATCTCATTCTGAACAAACTGAATTAAACAATGCATGGGGTTAGCTTAAAAAATTGATGGAGTTATCAGAGATGTGTGGTAACACTGAAAGGTGATAACTGTGATGTGCTGCAGCAGTCAATGAGCAGGATTGCCCGGGGATTTGGAGCTGTGTGAGTGGCCCAAATGGCCAAAATAACCATTTTTTCTGTCCTGCCTGCAGGCTGCACCAGAAGAGGCTGTTCCTGCAGAAGCAGTCCCAGCTGCAGGCCTACTTTAACCAGATGCAGATAGCAGAGAGCTCGTACCCGCGGGCCAGCCCGCTGCCACTGCCCTGCCCGGAGGAGCTGCAGCCCCAGCAGCAGCAGCAGCAGCAGCAGCAGCAGCAGCCCCAGCAGCCCCAGCAGCAGCAGCAGCCAGCGCAGTTCAGCCTGCAGCAGCCCCTGAGCCCCGTGCTGGAGCCCTCCTCGGGGCAGCTGCGCTTCGAGCCCTTCCTCAGGCAGTTCCCCAAGGTGCAGCTGGAGCCCGGCCCGTCGCGCCTGTCCCCGCCGGGGCAGGGCCAGCCAGCACAGCCCCTCCCGTTCCCCTACCAGACTTGTGAGCTGCCTGCTGTCCCCTCTGCCCCCCAGAGCACCGGGGCACTGCCTGAGAGCCAGAGCAGCTCTGCAGAGGCTCAGCCCAGCTACGACTCCCTGCCCTTGCCAGAACTGCCCGGACTCTTTGATTGTGAGATGATGGAGGCTGTGGATCCCCAGCACGGTGGTTATGTCCTGGTCAATTAGCACCCAGGGCACGCTGGAAGGACAAAAGGAGAAGCATGTGAATTTTTGGTTGGTTTTGTTTTTTTTTCTCCCCCTGTTCCTACCCCCCCTCCCCCGTCGAAGTTTTTCGACCCTCAGATTGACAGGGGAACTGAAAATCCACCTGGCTGGAAGGAAACTAAAAAAGCAGGAGGTGTTTGGCCCCAGTGGCAGGGGCTGGAGAACAGGGAGTTCAACAGCAGCTTCATCCCACAAAGTCTGCGTGGAAGGAGGCAAAAAAGGAGAATTTCAGAGGAAGGAAAAAGCCCCTTCTGAAAACATTCGGGGAGTTTGTCAGCATTCATCCACCATCCACTCAGAGAGGAGAGTGAGTGCACACCTCTCGTACTTCTTGGCAATAAAAGCAATAGTTTTCACTGAAATTCAGGGTAGATTTGGGTCTGCGCTGATGGCAACTGAAATCCTCTGGAGAGCAGCAGCACGAGGTGGAATCCGAGGGAAGTTGCACTTGGGTTGAACTCCTGCTCTGGAATTCCTCTGTGGCCAGCCCTGAGCGTCTCAGGCAGCCTCCACTTCCTCCTGCTGGCAGCCAAACAGGATTTCCCAGACCTGCCAAGGAGCTCTCCACTGTCTGCTGAAGGAATCTGGACCCGGACTTTGTCACAAGGAACCTGGGACTGTGTGGAGAGACCTCTGGGTGGGGATTGGAATTCTGGAGGATCAAGGATGAGCCAACAGAGACAGAAGGTAAGAGAGCCATGAGAGAGAGCAAGAGCTGCAGGAAATGGCATTAAAAACAAAAATCAAATCCACCTGGGTGGCTTTTAAAATCACCCCCTTTTTCAGGAGGAATTCTGCTCGCTGGAAAGGATCCACCTGTCCCTGGGTTGCATTTTAAAAACAAACAAGCAAACAAAACTGTGTTTTGAATTTGCAGTATGTGTTGCTGGTGGTTTCTTGAGCTTTGTATATTTGGACAATTATTTAGGGTTTTAGAAATTTAAGGATAAAAAAAAAAAACAATGAGCTTATAAAAAGTTAAAAAAAACACCCCTGTGAAGTGATAGTGCTGTGCCTTTTTCAGTTCTTTATCAGCCTATATGCTTTTTTCTGAAGAAAGTAGACAATACCCCATTTATGTCCCTGCTGTGGCCAAAGTCCCTTCAGAGCACACGTCCCACCATGTGGGACATGTTTTAACTTCCTCAGTGCTTGAATGGCTCATGTATATAGGACACTGAAAGTATCACAGCAATATTTCAGCATCAAACTCTTGATGTGTCAACCATTTCAAGGGATGCTCCAGCACCACCAGGAGCTGTGTCTCCACAACTTTCCACTCATGAAACCCAGGTCCCGGGAGGGGGAGGCTCGGGGAGCTGCAGGAAGCTGAGATCTCCACTTTGGGCTTTGGCTCTGACCCTGAGGTGGTGCCGTGGGCCAGGCCGGTGGCCAGGCCAGCCCTTTCCTGAGCAAACATTAAGCACAATTGCAGCTTCATCAAAGCACAAAGAGACAGAGAGGAACTGTGCTGATCACACCAGAGTTTGCTGGAAGGTTTGGTCTTTGATACTGCAAATCCCCAGGGCACAGGGAGGTGAAAATCAGCGTTTACAGCAATAAGACCACATTGAAACACGGAATAGGAGGGGTTTGGGCACCCTGTGTGAAGGGGAGGAGGGTTTAACAGGTGACAGAAGGCACCTGGTGCCTGTGTGGGCAGGTAGAGACAACTCTGGAACCTTCTGTGACACTGGCCCAGTCCAAAAGTGCTCAGCTTCTGCCTCTGCTAGCACAGGGATCCTCAAGGCCGCAGCAAAGGAGAGCTGGAGGAGCAGGGATCACGAGATAAAGATGGCCAGAAAGCTGCTTTAAAGAGAAAGGGTTCTGTTGTGTGGTTTCCCTTCAGAAGGAAATCTGTGTGACACAGACCCAGTGACACCTGGAGGGAAGGAGCCTGACAAAATCTGCAGCAGAGCAGAGCAGGAGCAAGGAGCAAACAGAGCCCTGGCCTTGCACTCCCCCTTCCCACCCCACAGCACAACCCACACCTTCTGCAGTGTGGAATCTGTTCCTGGGCAGGGAAAGCTGCTCCCAGTGCTGCCAGAACAATAACCACTTCCTTCCCCAGCCAGCTCCAGGAGCCTGCACGTTTCAGGAGTCAGAAGATAAAAATAATTCCGTTCTGGAGCTCTGCAATTCATTTATCAGGATGTGCCAACCGGTGTGAGCTCCTTGGAGCTTTGCAGGGCTGGGCAGGGGGAAGCTGCAGTATTTTTTAATGTAGTTTAGACTGACTCCTTCCCCTCTGCCAAAAAAGCATATTTAACATTTCATGTAATTTCCTTTAAGCCAATTAGGACTAAAAGGCTTCTGAAGCCTTCTCATACAGAGAGGATCCATTGGGCACCACTTCCCGCTCCTTTGAAGTGGCTTTTTTGTTGCAATCTCTTCTGTTCTAACATTAGAGAACTGTGTACACTACTGTTAGAGTAATTATTAGCTTTATTATCTTGTACTACAGCCTCCTTTGAAGAGACTTTGGTGTGATGTATATGGGGTACAAATTTCATACGGAGAAAAGTGCAATATGTGTGTGTGTGGTATGTTCTTTAATGTATTTTTTTAAGGATTTAGAGGGGTTTAGTCTCTGCTTTGGGATAAATGCACTAGTTTTGTGAGCTCCAGTTTGGCAAGTTCATCTGTAGTATTTACATGCAACTGATCTGCTGGACTCTGTAAAGCAGTTACAGTGTATTAATACAAAATAAAGAATACGTGCATTTCATTTTTTAAATTTCTAGTGAGCTAAAGCAGCGCCTGCCACTCTTGTCTTCATTAGGGTCAAGTTATTTTCTCTCTGAGGCACCAAAACCATGGATGTCTGCTGCAAACACTGGATTTTCTAGACGAGATTTGTTCCTCATGGTTCTGACACACTTGGGGTTGTTGGCACCACTGCCTTTTTGCCAAATATGAATTTTGAAAGACTGGAAAACTTGGTGCCACAGGGTTGCCACAGCACTTGGCACTTTCATTAATAGAAGGCTCGTTCAGAATTAATTAAAATGAGATCAAAAGCCAGTGGAAAGATCCTCAGCAGCTCTTGTTTTAACATCGCTAGTGACATTGCTGTGACCCTGGGACTGAGCTCAGTGCACACAGCCCTGCTCCTGAGCTGGTCTGGAAAATCCAAGGAAAGCCTTAAAATCATGTGTGAATTCAATGTACACAGCTCTGCTGCTGAGCAGGCTTGGGAAATCCAAAAAGATCCTTAAAATTGTGTCTGAATTCAGTGTACATGGCCCTGCTGCTGAATTGGTTTGGAAAATCCAAGGAAAGCCTTAAAATTCTGTCTGAATTCAGTGCACAGAGCTCTGCTGCTGAGCTGGTTTGGAAAATCCAAAGAGCCTTAAAATTGTGTCTGAATTCAGTGCACACAAGCTCAGTGCACACAGGCTTGGAAAATCCAAAAAGAGCCTTAGAATAGTGTCTGAATTCAGTGCACTCAGCTCTGTTGCTGAACTGTTTGGAAAATCCTGAAAGTGAGGAACATCTCAGGCTGACTCTAAGATTACAGCAGGAATTAATTCTCCTCTCCTCCCTTTCTCCCTCCACTGCTGGACAAAGTGCAAGAGTGGAAAATGAGGCATAAATCCTGCAACCCTGCCCCTGATGGGAAGGTGGCCAAGCAGGTCACTGTGGGCAAAGAGCTGCAAGCTCAGCCAGCAGAGGGTTTTGCTGATTCAGGTGATTTTCTGATGGGAATATTGCATTGGAGGGGAGGTCAGATGGCAGAGAGCTCATTTGAAATGTGACAAAAAGAAACTTTTAATTGGGTGATTCCCATAGGGCATCAGCTGGGAATTTGAGGCAAACCCTCAAAGGGGTAAGAATTGGGAAATGAGTGGAGAAATAAGGGAAATGTTTCTGCCCCTCAGTGCTTTGAGGATTCTGTTGCTTGCTCCTGCAGAGAATAACTCAGTGCCACTGCCTGGGGTTTGCAAGGCTAAAGGAATGGGCTCTGTGTGGGCTAAACCTGATATTCATCTGATTTTGGACAGGTTATCCTGATTCTTAGTGGTTAAAAATTAGCAGAACAAAAAGTGAATTATGGAAGAGCCCAGAGATGCAGGCAAACCAAGAAATTAGGTTAATTTGAGTGTAAAACCACAAGATTGAGTGGAAACTGAAACCAAGGAAGGAGCATCCTCTAATTTAATAAAAATGGCCCCTGATGAAAAATCGTACCTGCAGCAGAGAATTCTATCCAGTGGTGATAATTGAATAACCCCAGAAAACCTGTGCCTGCTGTTAGAAACCCCACAAATCTTACAGAGGACAAGAGTTAACCCTGGGGGTGAAATAAACAGTGAGTGGGGGGGAAAGACTCAGAGCCTGGAGCCTGACAGCTCCAAAAGGAACATCCAAAGCCCACACTGAGCCCAGGGTGACCATGGGGACACCAGCAGGGATGCCCTAAGCACAGGAAATCCCAAAAGGAGCGCACACACCCCCACGGCAGCACGCTCAGGAATGTGGGCACAAGGCTACAGCAGGTTTTATCCTCCTTTTATCTCATTTTAGAAGTTCTCTCTGCCCATTTTCCCAGGGTTTCCAACCCAGCATCCCTCCCAGGAAAGCTCCACTTTCCCCTGAGCTGTCACTCAGTGTTTGCTGAGTTTCAATGTGGGGCTTTCAGGAGAGAGATCTCTGCTCAGAAAGCTCCCTAAAGGTGGTGATTTCCTGCCAGGGAAATGCCACAACGTGGTTTTATGGAACAGCCCCTGCTGGGGTGACTTATCAGCAAATAAAGGCGAGGGGCATTTGATAAGGATCCGTGTGGGGCTGCCTTGCAGAGCAGCAGCAAAACCTCTCACACACAGGGAGCTAATGGAAGGTTTGTTCCCAAAATACCCCCAGATGGACACGCAGGGAGCTGAGAGGGCCCTGCCAAGGCCAGGCACATTCTGGGAGCTCAGAATTCCCTGTGGAGAGCAGAGCTGGGAGACAGCAGGGCTGAGTCAGGAGGGGAAATGAAAGCAGGGGCTGAATCACCTGGGTCTGCCTCCCCTGAGCACGGGGCTGGCAGTACAGGGGGCTGTTTCCATGGAAAACCTTTCAGCAGAGCCAGGCAGTGTTCCCCAGGACCACCAGCCCCCAGCAAAATCGTACAGAATGTCTATTGCTACAAAAAAATACCTTCAGCTTTCTGAAAGCTCGGCTCAGGTGCTGTCACACACATTGCATAGAGCAAAACCTCTCAGAAGGGGGAAAACCATCATTTTCCTGTTCCTTCCCCTATTCCAGGGCAGGCTGTTCTGTAAATGAACAATTCACATCTTGGTGACTTGGAGAAGCTCCTGGTTTGGGGAATCAGGAGCTTCAAATTCACCAAAAATCTCCTTTTTCATGGCAAAGGAGACGAGTCCTGTCCTTCAGCAAAGCAGAACACCCAGAAAAGGCAGGTGAGGAACTCTGAACACCTATAAAGGCACAGTTATCCACTCAGAAAACTCCTGGAGCTGGAAAAGGAGAGCCCAGCATCCCCCAGGCACCAGTTCCCAGCTTCCTCATCAAACTGGGCTCCTGGTTTGGGGAATCAGGAGCTTCAAATTCACCAAAAATCTCCTTTTTCACGTCAAAGGAGCCTGCAGGAGCTGAGTTCTGTCGTTCAGCAAACCAGAACACCCAGAAAAAGCAGGTGAGGAACTCTGAACATCTATAAAGGCACAATCCCCCTCTCAGAAAATTCCTGGAGCTGGAAGATGAGCCCAGCATCCCCCAGGCACCAGCTCCCAGCTTCCCCACCAAACTGGGCGTGCTGCTCCCAGAGGCTGAACCCAGAGCTCAGGAATTCCCTTTCCCCCGGACTCCCAGCCCTGGATGGGGTGAAATAGAAGCACAAACCCACAGAAAAAGTGGCTTTAAACCCCCCCACCCCTTCCCTGCCAGCCAAATCGGGAGAACATCATCATTAAGGCAGCAAATTAACAGCCCAGCCTCGTTAGCCCTGCTGGCGTCACCGGAGGGGCTGGTGGAGGGATAATTAATTATTGCCACTAATCAGGGGCTGCCAGCAGGAGCTGGGGCAGGGGCAGGGCAGGGCTGCGGGTCCCCATCCCTGCAGCGTTTCCTTGGAGCCGTTGCCATGGCAACACATCTGTCTGGGCCATCCCAAGTTCCAGGTAATTCAGGTTCTGAAGGGTTTTAACCCTTCCCCTTCCCCTCGGGTTTGGTCACAGAGATCTCACAGGTGCTGCTGCAAAAGGAAAGTGGTGCCCGATTTCCCCTGCCAAGGGATCCACCGGCTCTGGATGCAGCGAGGTCAAAAAAACATCACAAAAACAGCACAAAAACACCACAAAAACAGCACAAAAACACCACAAAAACACCACAAAAAACACCAAAAAAACACCACAAAAAACACCACAAAAAACACCACAAAAACATCACAAAAACACCCCAAAAACACCACAAAAAACACCACAAAAAACCACCAAAGCACCACAAAAACACCACAAAAAACACCACAAAAAACACCACAAAAAAACACAACAAAAAACACCACAAAAACACCCCCAAAACACCACAAAAACACCACAAAAAACATCACCAAAACACCACAAAAAACAGCACAAAAACACCACAAAAACACCTAAAAAACAGCACAAAAAACACCACAAAAAACACCACAAAAAACACCACAAAAAGCACAACAAAAAACACCACAAAAACACCCCCAAAACACCACAAAAACACCACAAAAAACATCACCAAAAAACACCACAAAAACACCCCAAAAACACACAAAACCCCCTGAAAATCCAGCAGCTCTGGCCCAGCAGGAATTGCCCAAAGCCTGAGTTCAAAGCAGCCCCTGAGAGGGGCATTTCCTGCTCTGAACCCCACAAAAAGGGTCCCAGAGCTCAGCCCCTCACTGGCCCCCACCACAATTCCCCATTTCCAGCCCCAAATCACCCTTGGCCAACAGACACAGATCCCAGCTGGGCCAAGTTCCTGTTAAAAATCAGCAAAACCTTGACCTCCTTTGGGACCACGTGCCTTCAACCCTTCCCCTTCCCAGCTCAACCCTCAACCTCTGCCT
This sequence comes from Camarhynchus parvulus, assembly GCF_901933205.1. Lineage (NCBI taxonomy): Eukaryota > Metazoa > Chordata > Aves > Passeriformes > Thraupidae > Camarhynchus > Camarhynchus parvulus. The sequence continues at coordinate 1,669,464 of NC_044594.1, read as the reverse complement.
CCAAACACACTCCTGCCCCCAAACCCTTCACCTTTCCTTAATGTTTATTGAAATAACCACATTTTTGAAGAGAGGCCAGAGCTTTATGAAGATCAGCTCTTTCTCAGTTCTTTGATGAAATTTATCCCAAATATTGACAATAATGACAACAAGCGGTGCTTCTCATGTTCCACAGGGCAAGGTGGGCTTGAAAAGCAAATACTTGGAGCGTCATTCACTTCATTCCAGCAGTGAAAACACCAGGGATTTTGGGGGAAGGCTCAGGAAAAGTCACTCTGCTCCCTGAGCTCCGAGGAGCCCCAACAATTCCATCCTGACCTGCAGCATTTAATCAAGATAAACGCAGAGCAGCAGCAGGAAAAGAAGGGTTCAGGAGCAGCTCATGCCAGTGTCACCCCTGACTCACAACTGGGGGCTGGGTAAGAGGAGCAAAGTGGAAGCAGCACCCTCCATTTCTGGTTTATTTTGAACGCGTTGCCTGGAACCCTGGCACGACACAGAGACATTTTTCCCTTTCCCCGGGGGATTTGTCCCAGAACACCAGCCTTTAAAAGGGCTGGTTTCTTTTCTATCAACCGTTCTTAGAAGCCACAATGGCACTTCTAATTATTTTTTTTTCTCCAAAAGAATTAATTGTAAACCGCCTAAAAATAAGACTCAGAGGGAAAGGCAACCTCAGCTCCTGCACTGTTCACTGAGGGATGGGGGAAACCTTTCCAGAGCCAGAGAGGCTCAAAAAGAGAAATAAAGAATAAAAAATAAAATAAAAACAAAGAAATAAAGAAAAAAATGAGGAACAGCCACACCTTTGAGCTGATAACCAAAAGGAGCTGTGATTAGGAGCAACCCTCTGAAATCAAGGTTTAAAAACCACTCTCACAGGGAAAGATTTCTCCCCAATATCCAAACTAAACTTCTCCTCTTTCACTTAGAAAGGTCCTCATCATCATGTTGTTCTAATTCAGACCAATCTGGGCTTTAACCTGAGAGGTTTAGGGAAATTAAACCCATTCCTATTCCCACTGGAAAGGCAAAACAACAACCTGGCTTGGGGGCTTTATTCCCCTTCCTCCCCTGCAAGGGTTTAAATAATGACTGAAAAGGTTCCATGGTTTCCCCCACAGATTCCAGGGTTCTTGTCAAGGTTTCCCAGGATTTATTCTCCTCACCCTGTGTGCCTCTCACTTTTGACTGCACCAGACAGGGATGAGAAATTATGGAACTGAGGTTTAGAATAAACCCCTCAAATAAGCCCAACGTGCAAAGGGCAGAGCAGAAATTAACCAGACCAAAACTGATGAATTGACCAAATAATTCCCACCAGGAGAGATGAATCCAGCTGGTGCCAACAGGTAAAACAAACACCTTTTTTTACCAATGATTTCTCCTTTCTGAGGCAGAACTAAACGAAGATAAACTGGTGCAAATCACCTCCAAAAGCAGTGTGGAGCCCTCCTGCACACCAGAACTTTAAATCTTCCTCCTGCAGGCGTTATAAATCCAGGGGAGACAGGCTTGGAGCCAGGCTCACCCAGTGAGGAGTTCCCCAGCACAAGGAATAAGTTTAATTTCCCTAAACCTCTCAGGTTAAAGCCCAGATTGGACTGAATTAGAACAACATGATGAGGACCTTTCTAACTGAGAGAGGAGAAGTTTAGGTTGGATACTGGGGAGAAATCCACAGCTGGAGCTGTGCCAGGGGACATTTAAGGGTTATCAGGGCAATGCTCTTCCCATTGGGGATTTTTTTTTTTTTGGCTTCAGCTCCGAGGGCACAGAGATGGATTTCACTTGGCCAAGCTGCAGAAAGCAATTAAGGAGCAGGCTGCCTTCCCCTTCCAGAGCAGGAGAAAAGTTTCCCGCTGCAGCCAAACAGCTTTAACAAATCCAACAGTTTGCCAGGGAAGATCTCTGCCAGGGAGGATCTTCAGGGCTCTGGTTAGAGAAGCAGAAAGGCAGCGCTGAGCTGAAAGGCAGCAAATGTCAATTCCTCTCTGGAAAAAACATTCTTTGGGATCACAGGAATTGCAGAAATGGGGAAATTAAGTGTTTCAGTAATTGAAAATAAAGAGACCAAGGACTTGCAGTGACAAAGCTCCAGGTAATGTGGCATAAAAATGGTGCACAAACCAAAAATCCTTCTGGACAGGGCTCTGGCAAAGTTTATCAGGACTCCTAAAAAACTGCAGAAAACCATCCTTGTTCCCTTCCCTCCTGGATTTTTGTGGGAGCAGGATTTCACCTTGGGGTTGAATAGATGATCCTGTGGCTTCCTCTCAAGATTTCACCTCGGGGTTGAATAAGTGATCCCGTGGCTTCCCTTGCCCAAACTCCAGCTCTTTTTGAGGCAGATGGGCTGGAGCAGATGTGCTGCCACGCCAACACATCTGTCTGGGCCATCCCAAGTTCCAGGTAATTCAGCTTCTGAACGGTTTTAACCCTTCTCCTTTTGCTCACAGAACTCTCACAGGTGCTGCTGGAAAAGGAAAATTGTGCCTGATTTCCCCTGCCAAGGGATCCACCAGCTCTGGATGCAGCAAGGTCAAAAAAAAACACCACAAAAACACCCCAAAAACACCCCAAAAACACCCCAGAACCACACAGAAAATCCTGAAAATCCAGCAGCTCTGGCCCAGCAGGAACTGCCCAAAGCCTGAGTTACAAAGCAGCCCCTGGGAGGGGCACGTCCTGCTCTGAACCCCACAAGAAGGGCCCCAGAGCCCAGCCCCTCACTGCCCCCCTGTCAGAGGAGAGGATGCAAACAGGACCTGGCAGGTCCTGGAAGGCTCCCCCAGCCCTGTCTTTAGGAACTCCCACGTGCCACTGCTGCACAAACGGGAGCTGCCGGTGTGGGAGACTCTGGGGCAGGATTCCAGCGAGGCAGGAGGAGCAAACACCAAAACCAAGAGAGCAGCAGCATTTCAACAGCTTGCCTGGCACAGTAAATATTGACTGGCTGAGGGGGAAAAGCCAGCTCATCCTCCTTTTTGGTGGCACAGAGGAGGAGCCCTCCCCAGCCACAAGAACACAAGGAAATCCCTCGGCAAACATTTCTGGAAGGTGCTGCTGGATCATTGATCTGCACAATCAGGGCAGAGGAATCCCAGAGGCTGCAGCAGCCCCCAGAGAGGAGCTAAAAACATCCAGGGGATTCCCATGGCAGGGAAATGGGTTCTCCACAGCCCTGGAGCCAGAGTGGAGCACAGGGAGCTCCAGCAGAGCAGGAAACCAAGCCCAGCTCCTCCCGGGGAGATGCTGGACCCTCCCTGCCCTGTTCCATCAAGGACTGCTCTGCAGAGGCTGCAGGAATTCAGCTTTTGCCTGCAGGAGTTTCCCTGGGCAGGATTTGCTGTCCCAGCAGCAGCAGCACCTCAGTCAGCTGAGCAGAGCTGGCCAGGGCTATTCAGGGCGTGAAGAACAGAGCACAAAAACCCATCAACAGTTCTCATCCCCCCTCTGGGAGTGCAGAGTCCACAGGAGCACAGCTGTGAACTCACCAGCAAAAAAGAACAGATCCCATCCCAACAATCCCATCCCATCCCAACAATCCCATCCCATCCCAATCCCATCCCATCAATCCAATCCCATCCCAACAATCCCATCCCATCCCAATCCCATCCCATCCCAACAATCCCATCCCATCCCAATCCCATCCCATCCCAACAATCCCATCCCATCCCAATCCCATCCCATCCCATCCAATCCCATCCCACCCATCAATCCAATCCCATCCCATCCCAATCCCATCCCATCCCATCCAATCCCATCCCATCCCACCCATCAATCCAATCCCATCCCATCCCATCCCATCCCATCCCATCCCATCCCATCCCATCCCATCCCATCCCATCCCATCCCATCAATCCAATCCCACCCCATCCAATCCCATCCCAACAATCCCATCCCATCCCAATCCCATCCCATCCCATCCCATCCCACCCATCAATCCAATCCCATCCCATCCCATCCAATCCCATCCCATCCAATCCCATCCCATCCCATCCCATCCCAAATCCAATCCCATCCCAATCCCATCCCCATCAATCCCATCCCATCCCACCCATCCCATCCCATCCCATCCACCCCATCCCATCCCAACAATCCCATCCCATCCCAAATCCAATCCCATCCCCACAGAATTCCAGGGATGTGAGTGAAAACAGCTCCCTCCATCCAGCTGGTGATGCTGCACATTTAAAAATGGAAATATAACAAGCACAGCACTGCTCTGAGGCATGTTGGACCCACGTAACACATCCTGGCTATTCTGGGAAACAGAACTGCAAAAAAAAATTAAAAAAAAAAAAAAAAGGATTCATCCTTCTCCTCTCTGGATGATTCCAGAATTTTTAAGATGCTGAAGTCTAGAAGTCAAAGGATCTTGAAAAAATCATTATAAATAGCAAACACACACTTGGCTTCACAGATAACACAAACATTGATCCCATTAAACACATAATTGTCCCAGTTTGGTTTTTTCTTCCCAAAAGCAGAGGTTTATCCCTGGAAATGTCTCCTGGACAGAGCAGCTCTGGCTGTTCCTGTGTGGTTCACTCCTGGAGATTCGGCGCATTCCAGTTCACTGTCAGTCAGGTGTTCTTCCTCGTTTCCCCTTGGAAAAGGAAAATTCCTAAATTTTGTTACCTGAAAAAAAAAATTCCCTGGGTGAAAGACAGCAGGTGAGGAGAGCAGAGGGTGGGGGAGACACAGAGAGAATTTGAGCTGGATTTTCCCACATTTGCAGCCTGGAGCAGAACCTCAAGGTGCCACCCCCTGTTTTATTTTCCATTTTTCTCTTCTCTGGTGTAAGAGGGAACCCAGGGAGCAGCAGGGATACCCCAATTTATTTTCCATTTTATTTTCCATTTTTCTCTTCTCTGGTGTAAGAGGGAACCCAGGGAGCAGCAGGGATAACCCATCTCATTTCCCATTTTTCTCTTCTCTCGCATAAGGATGAGTTTGGGGAGCAGCAGGGATATCCCATCTTATTTTCCATTTTATTTTCCATTTTTCTCTTCTCTCATGTAAGGGGAGTTTGGGGAGCAGAGGGGATACCCCATCTCATTTTCCATTTTATTTTTCTCTTCTCTGGTGTAAGGGGGGACATGGGGAGCAGCAGGGATACCCCATCTTATTTTCCATTTTTCTCTTCTCTGGTGTAAGAAGGATCACAGGGAACAGCAGGGATACCCCATCTTATCTTCCATTTTATTTTCCATTTTTCTCTTCTCTCATGTAAGAGGAGTCTGGGGAGCAGCAGGGATACCCCATCTCATTTTCCATTTTTCTCTTCTCTGGTGTAAGGGGGGACACAGGGAGCAGCAGGAATAACTCATCTTATTTCCATTTTATTTCCCATTTTTCTCTGGTGTAAGAGGGACACTTTATTTTCCATTTTTCTCTTCTCTGGTGTAAGGGGGGGACACAGGGAGCAGCAGGGATACCCCATCTCATTTTCCATTTTTCTCTTCTCTGGTGTAAGAGGGACATTTTATTTTCCATTTTCTCTTCTCTGGTGTAAGAAGGAACACAGGGAACATCAGGGATACCCCATCTTATTTTCCATTTTTCTCTTCTCTCATGTAAGGGGAGTTTGGGGAGCAGCAGGGATAACCCATCTCATTTTCCATTTTATTTTTCTCTTCTCTGGTGTAAGGCGGGACACAGGGAGCAGCAGGGATAACTCATTTCCATTTTATTTTCCATTTTTCTCTTCTCTGGTGTAAGAGTGAACACGGGGAGCAGCAGGGATACCCCATCCACAGGTGGCTGCTGGATTTCCCAGTGGCTTGAGGCAGAGGAGCAGAGGCTGCCAGAGCTGCTCGGGGAATCCTCCCAGCCCCATCCTTCCCGCAGGCAGCTGCAGGGGCTCAGGGGGCTGTCCAGGAGCGCCAGAGGATGCTCTGGGTGGGTTTTGGGCCGGCCCAGGTGTGTCCTAGCCCCCCAGTTTCCTCCGGGGCTGCCTCCTGCGGGCTTTCAGGATGCTGTAGTTGGCGTAGCGCGTGTGCTGCTCCGACAGCAGCGGCACGTAGAACGCGCGCAGCAGCCGCGAGGACCTGGGGGAGCAGGAAGGGAAAGGAAAAATAAATCATCCCTCGGCGCCCAGCTCTCTGCTCTTGGTGCCACCAGAGCTGGTTGGCACGGGTTTAAGAGCCCAAGCTTGTGGCATTCGCGTTCTCTGGAAAAATCCCTTCCAAAAATCTCTTCAAAAATCCCTTCGCCCAGGATTTTTCTCTTGGGAAGCTGATAATCCTCAGAGAAAAAGGAAAACCATTTTATCTATTTATTTTTTCATCTATTTTCTATCTACTTATTTTTATCCTTCGTTTAAAATCTATTTATTTTATCCATTTTATTTTTTATCTAATTTTTTTTATTTAACAATTTCATCTCATTTGCTTCTCCTATGTTGTGCTCACGAGTGGAATGTGTTTGGAGATCGTTCACCCACAGGTGGTTGTTTCATTGGATTCTGCTCCGAGTTGTTTTCACTCATTGGCCAATCAGGGCTACGCTGTGTCAGGACTCTAGAAAAAGTCACGAATTTTTATTATTATGTTTTTAGCATTCTCTAAGTATCCCCTTGAGCCGATCTTCTGTGGAATATTGAATTACAGAGGGCCGGGCAGCTCTAAAACCCACACTCACCCCATGCCCTGCCAGGGCTGGGAGCTGGCATTTCACAGCCTTTCAAAAACTGGACCAGTGGAGCACGGAGGGCTTAATGATGTCTGGGTGAAATTAGCACCTTTGATTGGGCTGCTAATTGCTGGAGCTGCGCTGGCTGAGGGCATTCTGAATGAATGTATTCTCTCATTAATGGTACAGTCCGGGTCTCAGTGTGAAGTGGACAAATAAAACCTCTGAGCTTTGCGAGGCTTCAAAAACCTGAGCAACTCACTGAAATAGGGGCTGAGGCAGAGCTTTGCTTCCTCAGCACTGCAGCTTCTCATTTGTGTCTTTAAGATCACCTGGATGGGAAAACATCAACCCTTGCCAGCCACAAGTGTCACCCCGGTCACAGAAATCCTGGAGAAGCAGCAGCAGCAGCTCTCAGATCGGGATTGCTGAGCGCCCAGGGATGGCACAGCCTTGCTGCTCACTGCAGCCCCCAGCTCTGCTGCTCTGCACACCCAATTCTAGCCTTTTTTTTTTTCTCCCCAGCAGAAAGACGAATTGTGTTTTGTTTGCCTGCACTGGAGATCTTTCAAAAACGCAGCAGAAAAACAAAGGCAGGAACTGCCACTGGAGCTGCGTGTCCCCAGGGGCTGCCGAGGCTGTGGCACAGCCTGGCTGGGCTCAGCTGGGACCAGCAGCTCCTGCACCCTCCCAGCTCAGAGACAGAGGGGACCTTCACCTGCTGTCACCTCCCCATGTCAGCTCAGCCACCTCAGACAGCAGATGGCACATGGAAGGGGCTGGCTGACAGATGACAGGGAATATATTTAACGTTCTATTTGCATTTGCTGCTAAATTTGTCCCCCAGAGATGGAGAGTGTGGAGCCTGGATCAGCGCTCGGCTCCCAGCAGCAGGGCTGCTCCAGGCTGGCCGAGCAGGGGCTGCTTTTCCGGGGATTTTGGGCTCTGGAGGAGGCACTGCTGCAGGACAGAGCAGCTCCCAGCGCTGGAAGCACAGTGAGCCTTGGAGCTAAGCCTGCGTCTGCCTGAATTTCAGGAGAAACAGCTCAAAAAGCTGCTCCAGCAGTGCCAGAGGAAGCTGCTGTGGGATGGAAGAAAATCCCAAGCGAAGATGTTCCAGATGTTCCCAAATTCCCAGACTAACATGGACTGGCAGCACTTGGACACCTGCAGTGGTGAGAGATCCCCCCTAAAACTGCATTTTGTGACCTGAGCTTGGTGACAGCCGAGCTCAGAGAGAGGCAGGAGCAGAGCAGGGAACGGCAGGAGGAGGCTGAACTCGGCACAGAGCCACCTGGGCAGGTCCCAGAGCCACCTGGGCACGTCCCAGTGCCACCTGGGAAGGTCCCAGTGCCACCTGGGCGGGTCTCAGTGCCACAAGGACAGGTCCCAATGCCACCTGGGAAGGTCCCAATGCCACCTGGGCAGGTCCCAGTGCCACCTGGGAAGGTCTCAGAGGCACAGGGACAGGTCCCAATGCCACCTGGGCAGGTCCCAATGCCACCTGGGCAGGTCTCAGAGCCTCCCAGCCACAAGAAGCTCATAATCAAAGCTCTCTGAAAGCCCTTTAATGTTTGCACTTCCTCTGGAGGTTAACTTCTGCACCAACACGCACATTTCAGAAGTAATTCAAAAACAAAAATATGGAAAACAACTCGAGGAAAACACCATTAAAGGGAACAAGACAGCCTCTTATCAAAGCAGGGGAATGCTATGCTCCAGCAAGGTGACCCAATCATTAATTTTGCACTGAGAATTATTTTTTTTTGATGGAAAACCCAAGTGTTTGGAGCAAGCAGACAGCTCAGCCCTAAAGAGCTGGAGAATATGTGCTCCTCAGAGGGGAGCTGTGATATATTTCCCCTTTTCTGTGCCAGATTCGGAGCATTCAGCCAATATAGAATTAAATGGACCTTGGCAAAGCAGCTTCCTGAGGAGCATAATTAGCTGGTGGCTTGGAGTGCTCTCTAATTCAATTAGCAGCACCATTTATCAGAGCCAGCTGAGATTTACATTTGCACTCGCTGACGTCAATGGGAGACTCGCAGCGAGCCCCAAAGCCTCCAGTGCAGCAGGACTGAACTGAGCTGCTGGGGTCATTGATTTCACTGATTTCATTGATTTTCACACAAGAGCTGCACTTTGGGCTGAGCTGGGGAGGCGCTCGATGGGTTTGGGGTTTGTTTTTTATTTTTGCCCCTTGCTCTGCAACCGCAGAGCTGCAAACCTGAAACCTCAACCCAGCTCCAGAGATCAAGCAAGCAAGATAAGGCAGCTGTAAGAACACAAAAATGTGGCTTTAAAGCAGAAATGCACATTTAAGGGCAAATCCTCTGCACAAGGAGTGCCTTTGATGCCTCAATTGCCTCATTAATAAAAGCCATTGGCCACCTCCTTCTTGCCCCAATGCAGCAGCAGGTTCTCCTGGAAAATGCAGCTCATGGAAGACCTTGCCAAGGAAAGCTGTTTGTGTCAGGGAGCTGGGAACACCAGAGCCCTCCTGGGAGCTGCTCAAACACCCCCATCCCTCCCCTGCTCCTCCCAGCCCCGCTCCCTGCAGGGCCCAGGCAGGAAGCAATCGGGTCTCTCACAGAAAACAGGAGGGCACTGAACTCTGGGTTGGTTTTTTACAGAGGTTTTTCCAGCCTCTGTCCTGGGGTGACACCTTCAGGAGCTCTGAAGGGCTAAATGACATCCTTGTACAGTTGATACAGATACATTCCTGTGTTTGCAGGAATGTAGGGACATCACTCCCAGCTGGACAGCCCTGATCCCACTCCCTGTCAGCCTGGAGAGCAATCCCAGCCTCTGCTTCTCACAGACACCGCAGCAAGGTGCTCAGCGAGCAGCACAGCTCTGCAGAACACACTCCAGCAGGGATCCCTCCCATGGATCTTCTGCTGCCTAATCGAGGTGTGGCCCTGCTGACTGCCTCCTCTCCCTGCCAGCTCTCATGAAATTTTTCCAGAGCTCATCCCCTCTGATGATTTATACCTGTCTTAAACCTGGCTGGGACAGAACAGAGTGAAAAGTCTCCTGGGAGGAGGTGACATCCGCCTCATTTCTTTGGAAAGCAACCCCAAAAAACATTGCTTCAGCAGGAAGCTCTATAAAGAAATTGTTTATTTCTTTATAAAAATACTCCTCACCACCCCTCCTCACAGAGTTTCACCCTTCTAAAGCAACTTGGGTCACAAATTTTGCAAGCAGGAGTTGGACAAAGGCTCCATTTTGCTGGGAATTGCATTTCAAGCTGGCATCTGCCCACGGATCTCTCCTCCCTGCCCACTTGTGCAAATAGAAATCCCAGAGTGCCCCTGTCCCTCCCTCTCCAAAGTGCAAATCCTACCTGGAAGCATCAAGGAATGGCTTGTAGGCAATGGTCACCCACTCCTCTCTGTGGGAGGAGTACCTGGGCTCCCTGGGGGTCTCTGCTGCTGTGTCCAAGTCCACCAGGTAGTGGCATTTGGAGATGTCCATCTGCAGGGACACAGACAGTGCTGGCTTTATTCCCTGTGGGTTTGGTTCTGTGCTCATTCACAGCAAGCAGAAGGGGGCTGCACTCCCAGCAGCAGGTGAAATGCTTTGTGCAGGACACAGGTAACACAATTCATTTTGTGGGGGAATCCAGCAGGAGACCACATTATGAAACCTCCTCCTTCCTGCTGGGAATCCTGTGTCTCATGCTGCCTTACTCCCTCCAACTCTTCTTTGAGTGATTTCGGCTCACTCTCCCACAAAATTTTACTGCCAACTTCCTCGGCCATGCTTGAGATCCCTTTTCTGAAGCACCTTTGGGGTTTAATGTAACAATTTAGGCTGGAAACAATTTAATTAGGTGGATAGCAGATGGCTCTGTGGCATCACAACTGAGTGGCAAATGAAATTACACCACAGGAAACGCAGCTGAGGATGCTGAATCCACTTTGTGCTCTGTGTGAGAGGAACATTCCAGGCCCTGGGAGAGGCTCTGGCTCATTAGCAGAACGACTCCCAGACCACTAACCAAGTTTTTCTGGAAGTGATGTGGAATCATTCAGAGAAAGACAAGTTGCTGCCTCAAGGGCCTCACTTGTCTCATCCTAAATGCTGCCCTAAAAGGGCTGGGACTCCAAATTCCAGGTGCAAGCCACGTTTCCCTTGTATTTTCACATTCCTTCACATTACAGTGAAGCCAAAGATGATATTCCTCCTGCTCTGAGGGCCAACACAGCACCTCTGCATTGATTTGGGGATTTACACAAGACTTGGGTGATGCCCAGACCTTGAAATGAAAGAAAGGAATGAGTTCTACTGAACGAAGCTGTGAGGGATTTCTAAATTACATCCTCTCCTCTTCTGTTCCCCTTTTCCTCCTCCCACTCTTTCTTTATTTGATACCACTGCTCTGCCAAGTGCAGGAGAGCTGAGTTGGATCCCATCCTGGCTGACAGGAGTGGGAACAGCCCAGAGCTGGAGCTAAGGGCACATCTGCGGGCTCTGGAGGGTGCTAGAAGTGAAGAGAAAATGCTTAAAAACCCTTTTCATTGAAGGCAGCTGCTGTCAGCAGCCTTCAGCCTAATCTGCTGGTCCTGCTTGGATGTATCTTGGGAAGAAATAATATTCCTTATCTGTTTCTTAGCACTTTCAGAGACAAATGCACCTCCCCAGCTGGGCAAGTGCAAGGTAAGTGCAGCTCGACGTGATTAAGGAAAGAGAGATTGCAAAACAAGATCAAATCACTCTTCCCCCAGTGTCTCATAGCAACAGGAACACTGAGGTTCCCTCTTCCATTTCCAAGCAGAGCAGTAATAGATACTCACACCTGAAACAGTGAGATCACAGCCATTAATGGCTTTATCCATGGCTCAGATAATCCTCCTGAACCACTTGTTTTCTCCCCTTTAGATGACCAACAGCCTCGTGCTATTGAGATTTATCCCCTCTCACAGTCCTGTCCAGTTCTTGCCAATTATTCTTCTACTTCTTAAAAAATCTGAATATGCTGGTACTCACTAAACCTGGGGAAAAGATCTTGATCTCTTGGTGTAATTAGCAGGTCAAAAGTAAGAGTTTTAAGCCCCTGTTTAATTTCTGATTTCTCAAGTCCTAGGCCCTTGAGCTCGCATAGGAAAGAACAAAGTTGTAGGGTGACATTAAGGAACAAGCATGAAACAAAAGTGTGTTTTGCTCTATTAGTCACAGGCTGGAGCAGCCAGCTGTCTGTGCTAAAAATAAGCCCCAGTTAAAGATTTCATAAATTAAATGCACTGCAGCAGACAGCTCCTCTCAGGTGGGAACACGCCTCCTTCCCATTTCCAGTAACTGCATAATCAGCCTCAAAATAAGAGTTTTAACCCACAAGACTGCCAAGATTGAACCTGTCAGTAATTTTAAACATGCTAGCTAGCAATAATTTTAAGACATTCCTATCTGTGTTTTGTTTAGTTCAACCAGGAAATAAATCAATAATACCAATATACATTATCTTAGCAAATTCCCACTAATGCAATTAAGTTCCAAATTAAGTTCCTCCTCCTCAGTTGAAAATATGATGAATAGTTTTATATTTAAAAAGAAATAAAAGAGGAAAATTTCAATTCCTGCTCAGTGACAAATATTTTCTGTGGGGGACTTCAAATTACTCATTCCTGTGATCACATTAACACACTACACTAAACCCAAAACTGCAATCATTAGGAGTTCTTACTTCTGCTGCTTCTTTTATTATCATTATGTCTTCAAACTGGCAGATGAAAGGCAAACAGAAGCCACTCACAAGAATGGGGAGATTTCCAAGTGCTGCAGAGGGACCAGTTTTGCTTTGGAACTCCCCAGGAAGCAGAAATGGGGAGAGGTATTGCATTAATTCAAATTATCCAGCAGAAATGGGGAGATCTGCTGTGAGGCATTGCAATAATTTAAATTATCCAGCAGAAATGGGGAGATCCGCTGTGAGGCATTGCAATAATTTAAATTATCCAGCGAGGTGAGGGAAGGGAAGCAGGAACAAATCCTTACGTATCGAGATGGCTCCTCCTTGTTCTGGTCGTTCATGTCTGCAGGAATGATCCTGGTGGCCAAGGGCCCCTTGGCAAAGGGTTTGGGCAGCTGGCCCCGGAATTCTGACAGGATGAACTGGAGCTGCCAGCTGCAGAGAGCAGGGAGAACATTGTGTGAGAGCACCAAAACCAGAACCAAGGACTCCATCCCCAGGAACACCAGGGATTCCCAGGAACTTGTGGCCAGTGTGCTGACCAAAAACCTTCAGAATCCTTTAGCTGGGTACTTTTGAGCACCAGAACCAAGGACACCATCCCCAGGTGACTCCCAGGAACTTGTGGCCAATGTGCTGATGAAAAACCTTCAGAATCCTTTATCTGGGTACTTTTGAGCACCAAAACCAAGGACACCATCCCCTGGCACACCAGAGACCCCTAGGAACTTGCAGCCAGTTTTTCTGACGAAAAACCTTCAGAATCCTTCATCTGGGTACTTTAACATTGTTTATGACACTGCTGGTGACACCAGAGATCCAAGTTCCTGAGGGTTCCCCACACCCATTATTGTGCCCCTCGTTATCCACTGCCCTAATTGCCCCTTTCCCAGGGCAGCACTCACTTGTCAGGCAGGAGGAAGCTGCTGGGGAACCTGTGCCACTCCTTTCCCACACAGACATGGACTGGCCTCCCCTCGGGCACCGTGTGGATGCTGGGGTCAGTGGCAATCCTGTGGAACTCAGGGTACAGGTCCAGGGGCCCGTGGTAGCCTGTGGGAGGCAGAAAACCATAATTAAGGTTAAAGGAAGAGGGGTATTTAATGAAAGCCTACAAAAATTGTTTCATGTATAATTTTTTAACTGGTAACTCATGAACTGGTCTCTGCTAAGAAGTGGCTGGATTCAAAGCTCCCCCTCTCACCCTTGGTGTCCCTACCAATTTTATTCACATTTCCCTGTCCTGGCTGTCAATGGCCATCAAAACCCCCCAAAAATACTGATGAGGTGGGAAGGCTTTGATTCCATCTCCATCTCATGCACCTAATTCAAGTTTTACACAAGAAAATGCTTTTCCAAGTGGGATTATCTATCTGAAAGCTGAAGTATGTGCTTTAAAACCAGTCAGGTTTTAGATCAGTGGAGTTTACTGGTGGAAGGTGAAGAGGATTTTTAAGTGATGTAATTCTGGTGACCCATTCATATGTATATATATGGATAATTAATAATTAATTAATGGTGACCAGCAGAACTTACTCCTTCCCTTGCAGCAACAACAGCCAAACTTCCGAAGAACAAACTTCTCAACAAATTATGTTATCTGCAGGACACAGGTAACATAATTTGAAGGTTTTCAAGCAAAACCTTTGTGGGGAATCCAGCAGGAGACCACATTATGAAACCTCCTCTTTCCTGCTGGGAATCCTGTGTCTTGCCCTGCCTTCAAACTCTTCCTTGAGGGATTTCAGCTCACTGCCCCACGAAATTTTACTGCCAAATTCCTTGGCCATGCTTGAGATCCCTTTTCTGCAGCGCAAACTCCGCAGCCCTGAGCCCAAGAGCCAGGAGGGCAGAGGGCAAATGTGAAATACCAACCTTTGAATAAGGCAACAGAGCGTGACAGTGACAAAAGGCCAAAGAGGAGGACAGTCCCCAGGGCCAGCCAGTTGGAGGACACTGTGTAGTGTTCCAGGCGGTAGCGCTGGAAGATGAAGTGGTAACATTTCTCAGGGAAGAGATTAAAAAAAGAGAGAGACAATATGAAGTTACTCCAACTCTGATCCATTCAGCAAAATTCTCATTTTTTTCATAAAGCTCTTACAACAGTGTGTTCCCCCACCAGATTTTTAAATTCAGAGTCATCAAAATGCACAGAAACTCATAGGGTTTGGTCATATTTAAGTGATAATTTGGGGTATTTCAGCTCTTTTTATGCTTCCTAGGAAGGCCTCTGGACCTAAAGTGCTCTCTCCTTGCTGCAGCTTGGTTGCTCCCAGGTGAACCAGGGGCAAGAGTCCCTTTCAGAAGTTCCCTGCACACTCACCTGATTTTCCACGCTGGACTGAATTCCTGCCTAACACAAGCTCCATGACCCAGATTTCCAGAGTGACCTCTGGTTGTTTACCCTGCCTGCACAAACCACAGCTTTGAAGTGAATAAAACACCACAGAGCACATTCTGCATCCAGCTTTGAACACAAGTCCCTCTGAAACCGAGGAAAGAAAAACTGATGAAAGAAAAATTGATAAAAAGAAAAATTGATAAAAAGAAAAATTGATAAAAAGAAAAACTGATAAAAAGAAAAGCCCTTTAGGTTTGTTTTTTTTTCAATTAAAAAGCTTTTCTGGAATAGCCAGGAGGAAATACATCCAGTCCCTGCCGTGGTCCCTCCCTGCTGTTCTGCAGGATCGGTTATTCACTCCCTACCCTCTGCTGATTTCTGTTTCTCTTGTCCTGTTTGCATTTTTTTCATAACATCCACACAGTTTGGAGGGGGAGAGTGACAAGCTTGTCCTGCTGGTGGACAATCAGTTCCACATTCTCAGCTGGACGCTCCATACTGGGCAAAATCTCATCAAACAGTGGCAAAATATGCAAGAAACGTACAGGAAACTTTCCTGAAGCCATAGTTACAATAAAAATAAATGAACATTGCTCTGTGATGCTCTGCAAGCACAGAGGAATTCTCAGTCAGAGCCAGAAAATTGGTGACATTCCAAGCTGGGTCCTGTGTGGAGGCAAGGACTGGAACTCATCTGGGAGTGATGGAGATCCAGAGTGGGAACAGCACCTGAGCAGGGGAAGGATGAGGGACGGAGGGTGGGCACAGCAGGACAGAGCAGGAACAGCAGGGTGAGGCCAAACGGCTGGAACAGGCTCCAGCAGGGACTCCTGGCTGCATTCCTGAGCCTTTTTAACAGCAGGAGATGAATAATTCTGAGCTTTGGGAAGGTTTATATCAGTCTCTATTAGTGCTTTGCTCTGTGAAGTGTTTCAAGTGATGTTTACTAAACATCCAGTCTTTGGCTCTTCCAAATGCTCAATGCAATTCCCAACATTTAAATGAGATCCTTTTGCCTTTTTTCAGCCCAGTGAGGGAGGGATTCCTTCTGAGGCACATCAAAATGCATTTCCTACACACCCACATTCCTGCCCTTAGAGCTGAGCAGCCAAGGAGCCACAATTCCATCAGCAGGTCACTGAACCCTTAGGAATCCCTTGGATTTTGGGTGCTGCTGGCACTACAGCATCACAGCTCCAGGAATTCCCACTTGGGACTGGAGAACAGCTCAAAGTCAGCAGGAAATAACAGCTGGGAAATATTCTCAGCTGTTTATTAAAAACCACTGGAATTTACCTGAAGAGCAGAGAGAGCCACAGCACCAGAGAGACAGATGAGGGGATAGATGGGGAAGAGGAATCTCTCCTCTTTGTGGGGCTGGCTGAAGAAAATCAGGATCCAGATGTACATGGGAGCCAGGGTCAGCCAGTAGGGACGGCCCAGATTCTGAACTGGAAGAAACAAAACCTCAGCAAAGGAGTAAGGCAAGAATTCCTTCTCTTGCACAATCCCCTCTCACACCCAAATCCCACTCTGGAGACCCAAACACGCCCTGTCCTGAGCACCACTGTTGCTAAAAACCCAGGTAACACACCCCAAACAGCCAGCAGGGCGTTTTCCTCAGAGGATTTTTGCAGATTCCTACAACACTGACAATTCCAACAGCCTTAGGAAGAGCAGAAGCAGAAGATAAAGAGTTTGTGGATCCAAAAGACACAAAAGCCATCAGGAACTGCCAGGTCTGAAGAGGCAGACAGGAGTGCTGGGTTTCCTGCTGGGCACTGCACACACAAAGATCAGAAAGGGCCTCCTCAGGAGCTGCCCCTCCCCTCCCAAATGGTTGTTTAGAGCCTGAATTTGCCCAACCTTCATTGCCTCATTACAAAAATAACACCGGGAGAGGTCTCCCAGGCGCCTTCTGCTTAACGGAGGAAATAACTGATTCAAAAATAACAACAATTACCCTGAATTTCAGTCACATTGAGGAGGGCTCTACACTGCCTGACAATTTTCAGTCCCTTTCCTACCCCTTGCTACTCCCAACAGCAGAGTTAAGCAATGAAGCCAACGGCATTTCACAGACAATAAGAACAAAGCACTTGGCAGAGTCGCTCGTGCTGTTAAGTGCAAGAACACCAAGTGAACAGCAGGAAATCTTGCATTTACAGGAGCTCCTACTGAGCTTTTACTGCTTTCTGAGAGTTTGTCACTCACAGCCAAGGAACAGACATAAGCAAACACCCCTGAACATACATTTTCATCGAGGATTGTGTTACTGTTTGTTGTAGTCAGTAAAAAAAAACAGAGAGAGCAAAGCAGTGACTGGACTGATGAATCTGGAGGCTGCTGCTGAACTTTGATGAATTTTCCTTAGGAAAACAGCAGAAAGGAATTTACACTTCCCCTCTGGAGTCACTCACAAGCGTCATGTGCTCAAACTGATGTCATTTTATTCAAGAGAAGGCCCAGAGTGAAGTAAGGAGTATTCTGGTTCCTCTTTTTTTTTTTTTTTAACTCTCAGTATATCCACACCCACGGGGACACTGCCCAGAGCAGGGCTCACTCCTGGCAGCTGAAAAACCCACAGTGCCCAGAGCAGTCCAGCTTCAACCCCAAAAGGTTTCTACCCCTTTCCAGCTGCAGACAAGATGGGAACAACACCAGGTTCAGCTTCTTCCCCCTTCAGGATTATTGACTGGGCCATTCCTGATGGATTAAACGTCACAATGAAGCTCAGGAACCTTGTCAGGCTCACTTTTTTTAACACATTTTTCCTCTTGAGGTGGAGGCAAGGAACAATCCTGAACCCTAATGAGCTCCAGGTACTTTCCTGGTGCTCCAAAGGCTCTCACTGCTCCCAGTTTCACTTCCAGTAAGGAAAAGCTGCTCTTTGGCAGGCAAACCCTGCACTCACCACGGAATTTCTGCAGCAGACACTCCATCAGACAGGTCAGAGGCAGCACGAGCAGGGCCAGCACAAAAACCACGTTGAAATTCAGAAAGCCATTGATGAAATAGAAGTACCAGGGTTCTGTACCTAAAGGGTGAGAAAGAAGGAAAAAAAGAGGTTTGAAACTCAAGTGTGAATGGATGGAGCAGCAGCTTTGGCCCTTCTTTGACTGACACAGCCCAGCAGAGAACCTCACACTCACACCTGCACAAGAAACTTCACTGTCTTCCTGCTCAGAAATGATTTTTCTCCTTATTTTTTCACTGGGGGTGAAAAATAGCCAGTATTACACCTGCTGCTCACGAACCCCACAGCACTCCAACAGCCAGCAGAACTCTGTGACACAGAGCTCACCCCTCCATTCAGCAAGAAAGCAGAAGTGGAAACTTCCAAAACTGGGAAATTTGACCCCAAACTCATTCTTTCTTTCTAACTGCAGAGGAGTCACACAAAACCACACAATGCCATGTAATTCTGGAGTGAGGATGCTCATTCTGGGTTGGCAGGAACAGAAAAGGTACCAAAAAGGATTAAGAAGGAAAGGAGTTTGTATTCCCACTTCACCCCAACAAAGACTCTGCCACTAAATGCTGGGTTTGGTCCCTCCTTTCACTCAGCATTATTTAAATGTCCCAAATTCAGCCTGTTCTGACACAAACAGGAGCCAGGCAGCTCTGCCTCCACACTTGGGAGCTGGCTGCAAGCTCTGGAGGATGTAAACTGAAAGAAACTCCAGTCCAACTGTCATTTATTTAGACTCTTAATTCAGGATGCTTAAAGCCCTTAACAATGAGGAATGCCAGTTCCTCTCCACACATTTCCCACTCTCTCAGTGTGATTAGCTCAATCAGCCAGTAAATGACACGCGGGGGCTTTAATCACTGCACTGTTGTGACATGTGTCACATGCCACAGCAATTTCCTGCAATCAGAGCCACTTACATTGGGTCCGTGTTGAAATTCATCAGACAACTGAATAGCAGCAAGGAAAACCCGAGAGCTCTGCAGCTCCTGCAGCTAAAAAAAGGGGAGAAGCTGCACTGGGGATGTGACAAACATGGCACTGGAGTCACTGCCTGGCCAAGCAGCTTGGGTTTATAGAGGAAACCCTGAGTTATCAGCTCTGAAAGCAAACAGCAATTATAGAAATAAGTTCTAAGTCTTTGAAGGGTAAGTGCAGGGACCATCCTGTCACCTTTGTGGCTGAGCTGGAAAGCAAAGGGAATTCACCCTGAATTCACCTCTCCCTGCTCTGGTTTCAGATTTGGCAGCCTGGGGGTCAGGAGTGAAGGACACCTCATGAAACACAACTCCTCCACAATCCAAACACAGCCCAGATAACGCTGCTAATAAACAGAGCAGCTGCTCTGAAGCACAGCTTTCCCCAAAAAATAGCTGCTCGCTCACATTTTTTTGCAGTGTGACTGAATTGCCCAGAAAAAAACAAGCACTGGAGCCTCTCCTCCTTCTCCAATGAGGGATTTTCTTCTCTGTGAGAGGCTAAAAAAAATAAAAAGGGGGGAAAAAAGAGAAGAGAACAGTGCACAGCAGGCAAAGAGCACCAGGCTGGCTCACCGGTGACGCAGCCATTCAGAGGCACTCAGGCTCAAAGCCTCCCAGGGCAAAAGGGTTTTTATTCCTCTTCTCCACATGGCTCAAGGTGAACTGCAGCCTCAAAAAGGAACAACCCCACTGCAGGCAAGAAGCCCTGGCCCAGAACATCATCTTTGAAGCAGAGAGGGGCACTGAGAACTCTCCAGCAATGGGAATATGCTTGCAGAGAGGAGCTGGAGAATCTTCCTGCAAGGATGCACATCCCAGAGCTGGGCAGGTGTGGGATCCAGGACACAGACTGGTGAAAGCAGTGGGAAAGGAACACCCAGGCAGCTCCTGGCACGGTGGTTCCATGGGGGAAAGCAGCTGGAAGCTCTGTTAGACCCCAGTGAGAAAATGCTTTGAACTCTGAGGTCTGGGAATGGCCCCATGAGCAATTCCAGAACTCAGCAGTGAATCAAATTTAGCCACGCTGCACCTTGACCACAGGAATGGTGAGGGCAGCTCAGGCCAGAGCAGGGGAGCTGTAAAAGAGGTTTGGGACAAGGAGCCCCACCCTGGGCTGAAGCCTGAGTGCAGGAACTGCAGCTGGCAAGCAGAAACTAAGCTGCAATAATGTGGTCGTGAGTCACAGCCCTGTTCTGATTCAGTGCTGCTACAATGAACAGTCTGCTCACTGCAATATATTCATGTATTCTCATTCTGCTCAAGAAGCAGGGCTCCACAGAGAAAGTGGCACATGAGCAGCTCCAGAACCTTCCACCCAAGCTGAATAAAGCCTCCCAAAGTGGGACAAAACTCTGGTCACAAATTAAGTACACAAAACCACCCCAAAGCCTCAGAAACAGGGATATACTCTTGGCAGCTGTTTTCCCTTGGCTGTAGAAACCTAACCACTCCAGGGAAATATTAATTGCACAGACAATATTTATGTAGAGGGAGCATATTGCTAAAGACAGAGGGGAAAAAATTAATTGAACCTTGTCTCAAAAACACTGCAGTGCTTACACTGGAGATGGTCTGGGCTGGTGACTCTGCCCCCATCATGTGAACGTTGGGAAATCCCAGCTTCCAGAGCCAAGAGGGATTGGCCAGCCTTTCATCTCCCCTGGCAGTGTTATTTTTCCCCAGTGTTTTGAAGCTCTCTAAACACACAGCGTTGTCCTGGCCACACTGCATTAAAGAGCAATTCCAGGCAGGCTCCTTTACTAGCCCGAGGATGTTGTGTGAATGTCACTGTGAATAAAACTCTTCAGGACAGATGGGTCCCTGGAGGCTTCTGGAAACAACTCATGCACCAGTGTGGAAAAGGTCAGGCACAAGGCCCTGCCAAAACCTATCAGAGACAGAGCCTGGAGTTTACTTACACAAAACTCCCAGCCCCACACTTCAGAGCCTCCCTGCAGAGGCCAAGAGCCCTGGCAGAGCAGCTGCTGTCCTGCTGTGCCAGGCACAAGTGACAAATCAGCACTCAGCAGCACCCAGAACAGCCCCTCAACCCAAGCAGCAGTGCCAGCTGCCAGAGAAAGCCCTGCTGCTGCTGCTGCCCACGGCTGAGCCCTCCTGAACAGCTCCTCTGGCCTCACTGCTGAGCCCTCCTGAACAGCTCCTCTGGCCTCACACAGAGCACAGAGATGCTGCAGGCATCCTCTGGTCTCTGCCAGCCCTTCTGAAGCCCTGCTAGAAATCAATTTCCAGCTCTAGAAGTGCAGGATATGGACAGAAAGAAGTATGGATTCTGCACCATTCCTCAGTTTCCCAAAGTTCTGCAGCCTGACTGCGAGGAGCAGCAGCCAGGAACTGATCCAAGCTGACAAACACACACAGGCCGCTTGTGCCCAGCCAGTGAGACACCTCCTGGCAGTTTCACAGGAGTGAAAAGTGAACAAAAGCAGCACAACTCCCAGCCTGGAGGAACCGGGAGTGCATTGCCAGCTCGACAGAGACATCCCGTGTCCAGAAGCTGCAGCTGCAGCCCTCGGAGCTGCAGGAGCAGAAGCTGGCAGCTGCTTTTGCTTTGGGGCACGGCACAAAAAGCACTGCCAGTCAAGGGCCAGGGCAGCCAGAAAAGCTCGAGCTGCCTCCCTGGCTTGTTACCCCAAACTCACCGTAGAGATCAGGCCCGTGGGGGGTGAAGACATTGTACAAAACGATGTTGAGAGGTGCCACCACCAGCTTGCCATAGTAATAGCTGTCCACCACCACCAAGGGCACCTGGGAGAAAGCAGATTTTGGTTAAAGTGCAGCAGCTCCAGCAGATTTTCCTAAAGAAACTCATTCCTTGTGTTGCCATCCGTTCTCTCTTTGTGTTGTGGCATGTCACAGACACATTTCATGAAAATACTTTCCTTAGGACTTTTCCTCCTGAGAAGCTGAGAGGCCTCAGGAACAAAATGTAAGCAATGATTATCTGCTGCTGTGGAATGCAACAGGTGGATCTGTGATTGGTCTCATGTGGCTGTTTCTAATTAATGGCCAGTCACAGTCCGGCTGTCCGGACTGTCTCGGTCAGTCACAAGCTTTTGTTATCATTCCTTTTCTCTTCTTAGCCAGCCTTCTGATGAAATCCTTTCTTCTATTCTTTTAGTATAGTTTTAATATAATATATATCATAAAATAATAAATCAGCCTTCTGAAACATGGAGTCAGATCCTCGTCTCTTCCCTCATCCTAAGACCCCTGTGAACACTGCCACAGTGGCAGGCACTCACCAAAAACAGGATCAAGGACACCACACACCAGTTCAGGAAACTTTTCCACCTCTTCTTCAGGATCAACAAGTCAAAGGCAATAGGAAGCCTGGAAGACAGACCAGCTGTCAGCTGGAGGCTTTGAGAACCCCACTGCAGCTTCTGCTGCCCCTTCAAAGCAAGAGGCAGAACCACCATGCTGCTCCTACTCCAGATTCATCATCCAGCTCAGGTTTCACCCATATTAATGCCAGAAAATCTGCCCAACCTGAGTTTTCCAAAAGCCAGGAAGGCTGTAGCAATGATCCTGGGCTAAGCTGGCAGCTCAGTGCCAGCTGGTTCTCCCCAGGGAGGTGAAAAGCAGCTGAGACAGGGCAGAAAGTGCTCCTTACCCCAGAGCTGCGCTGAAGGGCCAGCCCAGCAGGGCCCCAGCAGCCACCCCCAGCACTGCCACCGAGGTCCTGTCCATGTACCAGCCCGTCATGGCCACCACCGTGGTGTACATGCAGAAACTGCTGGGCAGGAAAGCTGCAACACGAGGGGATGAAAGGTCAGCACAGCCTCCCCACACTTCACACAACAGCTGCTGCAAGTCTTGCACTGGCTGGGAAAACAGGTACAGCCAGCCAGAGGGGACAGCACACAAAGTGCCAAAGTGTCAGCTCCTTCCTTAGAACAAAGGCTGTCCAAGGAAGGCAGGCCAGGAGCCTGTTTAAAAGGCACTGCAAATATTAAAAAACAGGAGGGAGCAACAGAAACAGGCCTGGAAATTGTAACACAGAGAACAAAATTTGAATCAACGCTTATTCTGTCATGGGAATAGAACAAAGAGCACCCAGAGATGTGATTTTCTTCTCTCTGAACCTTTGTTAGTGCCAGTGCCGAGCCAACTCACCTGCAGAAGCACAGAACATGCCCGTGCTGAGCACCAGGAAGGCCAACATCAGCCTGCTCACGTGCAGCCCAAACTTCTTGCACACAGCCCTGGGGAAGCAGCAGAGAAACAGGTACCACAAAACAGCCCCAGGGCCAAATCAGCAGCACCAAGGCATGCAGAACCACAAACAACCCACGGAGCAGCCCCAGAGCTCTGAGCTGGGGGATTCCCAACACTCAGGGCTGCCTCTCCTGGGATTTCAGACCCTGAGCTACCCCAGTACAAAACTCTGGGTGGGGCCTGGATTCTCCCAGCTGTGCTTGCGCAAATCTCAGGAGTTGTGGCTGCACACTTCCATCCATCCCCTCACCCCTCACAAAACCCCACCATGCAAAAAAAGCCACAGCTCATCTCCTTAAACCAGAATGTGGATGAGAAAACACGTGTCAGCACTCTGGTTCAAGGAGATGCACTGTGGCTTCTGACAAACAAAAAAATCATGCAAGGCAGCGGATTAAAAATCAGGAATCAAGAGGCAGCAGGTAAAAATAAAAATACAGTTTAGACAAGGTAATAATTGCATGTTAGGGCTACTGATTTTAGTAGCTTAAACAGCACTGGCAGAGAGATTACAGACAGCAGCAATCAGTGTGTTCCTGTCAAATTCACTGTGATAAGCAAACACGGCACCAGACTCTCCTCAGCCTGCAACACTCCCACCCCGCTTGCTGCCAGCAGTGAGGAAACGAGTGGAGTCAACAAAATGCTGGAGTAGAGGTGTGGGTGGGAGATCTGGGAGTGCAACTTTGTCCTAATTGTGACATTCTGACCAACATCTCAGTGAGTTCTTATGAAAACTTGTATTTTCTCATCCACAGACGAGCCTCAAAGCCTATTTCCTGTGGCAGGAGCTGTCCCTGGCACTCGCACTGCTCCCACACATGCCCTGCAGACACTCTGACACTCACTTGTAGAAGTAGAGTTCACAAATGCAGCTCAGGAAGGCCAGGAAGCATCGCAGGAAATAGAAGATGAGAACCTAGCAGACACAGACAGGGTCTGAATGAGGCACAGGACACAAAATGGGCTTGTAAAACATCAGGGGAAACCCACAAACCCTTGGAAATCCTTCCAGGGAGGTCAATGTTTGTCAACAAACCAGTTTTATAAACATGAAGTCCATTTCAACCATGTTTTATAAAAATGAAGTCAATTTCAACACCAAACAGGACGGCTGTTTCCCACACACTAAATGTACATTTCTTCCTCTCAAAAGCAGCTTCCACACATCAAATTTACCTTGTTGGTTTGCAGAACCCTGGCATGGAACCAGGCTGGCAAGGCATGGAGCCACAGGTAAGCGTAGGAGCGGATGGCGTAGGCAGGAGAGTACTCCCAGGTCTGAAACCCCTTCCCATAAATGAGGTAGTGTGTCTACAACAGAGATCAAATAGATAAATTAACATGCAGCACACAAAGCAGAGAGTTTTCCACAAAGCAGAGAGTTTGCCACAAAGCAGGGAGTTTCCGGAGCAAAATACTTCTCATTGAAACAGAGGGATCAGCACAAGGCTCTGAATAAATCTGCATTTGCACAAGCCAACTGGAAACTGAAACAGAGAGCACAAGCTCCTAAATAAAGGGGTATTTGCAAATTGCCAGTCCCAAGGGCAGGAAGGGACTCACCGGCTCCCAGTAGTTAAAGGTCTCGTCACAATCCGAGATGTTGCTCAGCAGAGCTGCACAGAACCTGGCCGAGATCAGACACTTGAAAGCTGTTGATCCTTCAGGGGCCCAGACGTGCCCTGCTTTGCTCCCGGATGATCTAATCCAAAAGCGGGGGAGGAGGGAAATAAAAAATTACAAATATGCAGCAGGAAAACTCAGATATGCAGCGACGAGATCACGGCTCACAAGGTGACAGCGAGCAAGGGTTGAGGGTGGCATTAGGGCAGGATGGGGATGCCGGTCCCCTCACAAGGTGACACCGAGCAAAGGGCTGAGGGTGCACTAGGGCAGGAGGGATGGGGATGCCGGTCCCCTCACAAGGAAGCAGCAGCAGCCCCTCAGCACCGCCAAGGCAGCCGGGCCGGGGATGCTCCGGCACCGTCCCCACAGCACGGACCGCCCGTGTAAACCCCGGCATCGGCAGCCTCGGTAGCCCCGGCAGCCCCGTGGCCTCAGCAGCCTGCAGCTTAGTAGCCCCAGCAACCACGGTGGTCTCAGCAGCCCCGGTGGCCCCGCAGCCTCAGCATCCCCGGCAGCCCCGCAGCCTGAGCATCCCTGGTGGCCTCAGCGGCCCCGGCAGCTTCAGCAGCCCCGGTAGCCCCGCGCTCCGTCCCCGGCAGCACGCACTCGTTCCGCGCCTCCTCGCTGACCGCGGGCTCGGGCCGCCGCGCCGCCGCGTCCCCGCCGCCCGCCCGCGGCCGCTGCCGGGCCCCTTGGCGGCCATGCCGGGTACGGGCAGGCAGCGCCCGCCGCCCGCCGCGGCCCGGCCCGAGCAGCCGCGGCAGCGCGGCCGAAGCCGCCGCCGCCATCACGGGTGTGGGCAGCGCGATCCCTGCGGGCGGCGGCAGCGCCACAGGGACCGGGAGCGACACCGGGAGCGCCACAGGGACCGACAGACGGACAGGGACCGACAGACGGACAGGGAGAGCGCTGCCCGCACACCCGAGTCCATCACTCACCCGTGTCCATCACCCACCCGGGTCCCAGGTCCAAGCCAGGCTCCATCCCCACCCTGCCCCTGCCTGCCTTTTTGGGCAGGAAAGGAGGGAATGGGGAACGCACCGACGGAGAATGTTCTTTATTTGGTACCTGCTGTGATCAGGAGATGGTGGAAGGACAGCACGGGAGGGATATGGAGGGGTTGGAGCGTGTCCAGGGCAGGGAATGGAGCTGGGAAGGGTCTGGAGCCCCAGGAGAGGCTGAGGGAGCTGGGAAGGGGCTCAGCCTGGAGCAAAGGAGGCTCAGGGGCCCTTGTGGCTCTGCACAGCTCCTGCCAGGAGGGGACAGCCAGAGGGATTTGTGATCTGCTCCCAGGGAACAGGGACAGGAGCAGAGGGAACAGCCTCAGGCTGGGCCAGGGCAGCCTCAGGGTGGACACCAGCAGGAATTTGCATTAGTAAAGAGATCGAATCCACTCTCACAGGACCCCAGGAAAGAAAAGCTCCACTTTATAAAACGGGGTTTATAAAATGAGGTTTCATTACACACACACAGAGAACAGGAGCTCCATTAACAGGAGGTCCCACATGGAAACGTGGGCAGGTGCTCAAAGTCCACCCCGCCCTCGTGACAGGCACTGCAGTAACACAGCCTCAGGTCCAACGACGTGCTGGTGACATTTTCCAGCTCAGAAAGGGCCACAAGAGCCCCTGCAAACCAGGGATGTGTTCTACCTCAGGGTCACACCCAGGTGCTGCTGGATTTCCTCCCGAAGGTGCCGCTGCATCTCCGCTGCCTCCCGGCAGCCCAAGGCTCTGTCACAGGACTGGAAAGTCACCCTGTAGCAGAGGCTCCTCCGTCCCGTCCCTGGCTGCTGGAAGTTGTCCCTCAGCTGGATGGAAACGACCATTTCACCTGACACCCTCCTGGCAAGGGTGTGAAAAGCCACTTCATCAAAGTCCTGCCCGTCAGGAAGCCAGAAGCTGACATCGTGCACGTAGGAAGGTGGATAGAGGGAAAAGCTCTTGAAAAGCCTCAACTCTCCCTCAGGGAACTGCCTGAGGAAGCGCCTGTCCCACGTCCAGAGCATTCTCCAGTCGGATATTCCACACAGCAGCATGGCCAGGAGGTCTAGGTTCAGCGAGGCTGAGACAACAACCAGCTCATGGCTTTTTAATTCACCAGGAGCTGCCCTGATAACCCCCACACAGGAGCCTGGGGGCTCTGGCTCTGTCCCCACACAGAGGAAATGCTGAATTTCACCAAGCTGCCTTTCAAAAGCAGCAAAATCACTTAGGTCCGTACCAAAACTTGTTGGTTCCTGCAGGCTGATGCTGGGTTTGACACCAGAAGTGCCCTGGTGAAGTGAATTCATGGTGGTTTTAATGTTCTCCACCAACATCTGCACACAGCTGTTCTCTGTGCCCCTGCTCACTGCAAGCACAACCAGCATTTCATGGAAAGCTGGCATGGAGTGGGGAGCGATCCGACATTTCCTAAAAACTGGCCCAGAAAGAACCTGAAGTGTCCCTGGGGAAAAGGCTCCTTTTTTTATTATTGCCTGAGCATGAGGCAGGAGGGAAGGCCTAAGGTAAAACTGCTCTGGAGCTGGGCATCCCTCCTGTCCATTCTCATCTGTGTCCTGGCCAAAATGGGAACAGAGAACTGCATCTGCCAGTCCCTGAGACATTTTCTCAGTGCCTGGAGCCTCCCCTGGGCTCAGGGTGATCCAGAAGATGTTGGAGTGGCAAACACCACCGGGGTGTCCTTGGTGGAGCAGGGGAAGGCAGGAGCTGATGTTCTGCAGAGGAAAAGCTTGGCTGAGCCCTGCACTGAGCTTCTCCTTTATCGTCCTTACTGGATGACTTGAATTCACTTCGAGGAAACCCCTGTGAAAAATAAAAGCGCAAATTGCAGACACCATCTGTGATTTCCTTCCTGTGGCCATAATTTGAGTGCAGCAATTCACCCAAAACATTCTTAATTCAGCAACACCTGACCAAGCCAAGTCTTTCACCAAAGGTGTTGCACATTTTCAGGGCACTGGTGTTTTGTCTGCAGGTTACAATCAAGAATTCACTGCAATTTGCTGGTTAAAAAAAGGATTTCCCAGTCACCATACCCATTTATCTGAGCCCACTGCTGGGCATTCCCACATTCCTACTGCCAAAGAGAAACCAATTATAAAACTCACCTGTTAATTTTATCCACAAGGACTTGTGGCACTCGAAAAGAAACTTTTTGGCTCCCCAGTTGT
Organism: Camarhynchus parvulus; assembly: GCF_901933205.1. NCBI lineage: Eukaryota > Metazoa > Chordata > Aves > Passeriformes > Thraupidae > Camarhynchus > Camarhynchus parvulus. The sequence continues at coordinate 1,641,795 of NC_044594.1, read as the reverse complement.
GTCTGGCAGCTCATGGGTGTGAAGCACAGGGGTGCTGTGCTCTGTGTGAAAATGTGGTTCAAAGCACCCTCTACACAGAAGGATTTATCCTGACTCCTGAAAATACACAAAACCAGAGCAAAGTCACTGCTAATTTCTGATATTTAATGTGTATAATATTTAATATTTAAGTAGGCAGGAGCAGAGGTCTCTGCCAGCACCAACCCCCAGCCCTCCTGTCTTTAGGCTGAGATTGATATTTGTTCTGAAACGGATGCTTTTGACCTTTAAAATCCTCAGACAGTCTTATTTTTAGAGGGTGCTTTGGCAGGAAGCTTGCATTTTAATCTTGGTTATTCTGCTTAGAGATGAACAAGAACTGCAGCTATTTTGAGGAAAATTTCGAGGAAAATTTTAAGGAAAATTTCAAGGAAAATTAAAAGGAAAATGAAAATTAAAAGGAAAATTAAAAGGAAATTTAAAAGGAAAATTAAAAGGAGTTCCTCTCCAGCCAACAAGATACCAAAAGAATATTCTAGCACTGGGGCATTTTAAGAGCACAAACATCAGAATTTCAGTTTGTGATGGGTACCTGTAACCTGTGCATTTGTATCCCTCGATAGTCTCTGCTTTGAAAGGATGAACGTGGCTCAGGATAAAGCCAGCTCCTGCAGCCACAGCCACGATTTGCCAGCTGTTGTGCCACTCCCTCCTGGGCTGATCCGCAGGAGTCCCTCCCTGGCCATTGCAAAGGGCCACGTGGATCTCTCCCTCCTGTGCCAGCACCTCTGCACAGCTGGAAGGGAAGCCAGAGCAGAAAATCCTGTTAGCACAGCCCCAAAAAATCCTCTTAGCACAGCCCCAAATCCCCCAGCGCCCCAAAAACACCTGGAACGCAGTTGGAAAGCTGTGCCATGGCCGGTAATTAGCACGGAATTAATTACTCACCTATGGAAAAAGCCGGCAAGGAGCTGCCTGTTCTTCACCACCCCAGCCTTCCGCCCACAGTGGGGGAAGTTGAAATAAATACGATCAAATTCCCGTTTTCCCGGTACAAAGTGCTCCTTCAGCTTGGTGCAGTCCACGGAAAACACAACCTCGGCTCCTGCCACAGCAAAACAAGGCTCTGCTGGCTATCAGGGAGGAAAATTGTAAAGAAAGGTGGGAATGCAAATCCTCCAGGGCGTTTTGAAGTAGGTGAGAGCTGCCTGGAGCACTGGGAAGCCCTGTGGGGCTCTCTTTGCCCTTTGCTCTCTTTCAAGGCAGCAGAAACTTCTGAAAACAGTCGTAAACAATAGTTTCAGTATTATTCCATCCTGATCAGATTTTAAAACATTTCTGGGTTATTCCAGTCCTTCTGCTGAGACGCCTGGAGGGGCGGGGGGCTCCCAAGGCACAGAGCTGCAGGGGACGCAGGGGGCAGCGATGCCAGGAGGGTGACAGGGATGCCAGGGGGGTGACACCAGGGTGGCAGCGATGCCAGGAGGGTGGCAACGATGCCAGGAGGGTGACACCACACCAGGGTGGCAGCGATGCCAGGAAGGTGACACCAGGGTGACAGGGATGCCACTCTGGGCGGTACCAGGGTGACAGGGACGCCAGGAGGGTGACACCAGAGTGAGAGTGATGCCATTCTGGGAGACACCAGGGTGACAGCGATCCCAGGGGGGTGACAGCGATGCCAGGAGGGTGACAGCGATGCCAGGAGGGTGACACCAGGGTGGCAGCGATGCCACCTGGGTGACAGGGATGCCGGGGGGTGGCACCAGGGTGGCAGCGATGCCAGGAGGGTGACAAGGATGCCGGGGGGTGGCACCAGGGTGCCAGCGATGCCAGCAGGGTGCCAGCAGAGCTCCCAGCAGCATTCCCATGCCCATCCCGGCCCATCCCCGGCGCGCACCCACCGCTGTCCCGCAGCCGGCGGATGCTCCGCGCCGCTCCCCCGCGCCCGGCCGCCTCCTCCTCGCTCTCGTAGCAAGTGGCCACCACGTGCGTGGCCCGGGCCCCGCTCAGCGCCGCGGCGAAGGAGAAATTCCCCTCCCCGAGCAGCAGGACGCGGCGGGGCTGCGGCCCCATGGCCCCGGCCGGGAGCGGCGCTCGCAGCCCCGCAGCCACCGGCGCTCGCTCATGACGTGCGGCCGGTCAGCGGCCGCTGCCGGTGCTGTTCCGGCCCCGCGGGCATCCCCCGGGGCTCCTCGGCAGCCGCTGCTCCTCCCCCGAGCGCGCAGAGGCGGCGGTGTCCCCGTAAAGGATGAAGGATGCGCGGCGGCCGCACCGGGAGCGGTACCGGGGATTGTTCGGGGAGCGCTCCCCGCCCGCCGAGCTACAGGAAATGGGTGTTGTTCAAAAAAAAATAAACCGGATGGATCGTAGACTCGCAGAGTCACAGAATGGTTCGGGTTCGAAGGGGCCTTAAAGCTGAGCTTGTGCTGGGACACTTCTTGCAGGTTGCTCCTCAAACACTTCCAGCCTTTCCCAGCTTCTCTGGGCAGCCTGTGCCCGAGCCTCACCACCCTCACAGGGTAAAATTTCTTGTTAACGTCCAATCTGATGCTGCTCTCTGTCGGGTTGGAGCATTCCCCCTTGCTCTGTCACTCCAGGCCTTCGGGAAGAGCCTCTCTCCACCTTTCCTGGGGGCTCCCATCAGGTACTGCAAGGCCACAATTAATTCACCCTGAAATCTCCTTTCCAGGCTCAACAATCTCAATCCTCTCAGCCTTTCCTCATAGCAGAGGAATTCCAGCCCTATAATCAAATTTTGTACCAAAAATTACAGGTACAGGTCAGTTCAAAGCCTCCTCTGAACTGGCCTTTACCTGTACCTGTAATTTTTATTCTCTGACAATCTTTGTGCTGCTCAAATTCCCAAAGGGGAGAAGCAGAGACAGAAAGAGAAGAAAAAGAGAAGAGGAGCAGTGCAAAGGTGCTGGAAGCATCATTAGGTGTCAGATAATTGCAGACATAATCAAGGTGTAATAAGAAGGTCCCTAATTCCTCAACAGGGTGACACAAGGTAAATTAATTACCCTGCCTCACATATGTGCATGGTGCCTTTGAGAAGGAAGGAAATTATGGTCTAGAATATCTACAACAGCCAGGCCTGGGTGTCACCTGCTCCATTTGTGCACCCACAGCTGCCCCACAGGGCAGGGACAGTGTTTCACACGGATAATGACAGAGGGAGGTTTGAAATGGGCCCAGCTGAGCTCCTGCACAGACCCACTGCCACAATTTGTGAGCTCTGTGACAGGCACTGGCTCCCTGTGGCCTCGAGAGAATAATTTTAAATATTTTAAATGATGTGCAGTGGCCTGGAGAGGTGTTGGGTACTGAGAAAATAGTTACCACACAACCTTCCCATGCCAATAATTATGAAAAACCCCTCCAAACTTGTATTTAGCCATGCGAAATGTGAGTTTTCCTTTTCAGCACACTCACTGCTTTGGAAACAACCTGTTTCAGATTACAGGGAAACATCAGAGAGGGAATTGCACTTGTGCAGAACTGGGACAATCTGCGGGATGTGAGGAGCTCCTCAATGGTGTTTGTGCCTGGAGATGACAGAGGTGTTTTCTGTCACTCTCCCCATGCTGGGCTGTGCTCCTGTGCCACCCCAGAACAGGTATTTCAGGTCACTCAGGGAGTGGTTCTGCATTTCAAGTATTCTTGTCTGGCTGACCTCATCCCGTTTATCCCCAGACAGCTTTCACTCAAAATTCCCATTTCTGGCTGCTGGTTTGAGCCTGACAAAACCCCTGGGCTGTAAAACCCATTTCCCTCAGTTGCACTTTCTGGCTAAATTATTACTATTTTACATTTGCTTCCTTTCAATGTTGATTCTTTTAGGATTTGAGCAAAAACCTCCTTGATTTCCAGGCCACCACCCTGAGCTGGAGCCTCTTTTGTGCTGCCCACTGCCCAGTGCTGCTGCACTCTGGGCCTGCAGGTGGAGAAGGAGCAAGAAGGAAGCAGAAAAAGCAGCAGAAGCCCCCAGGAACCAGAGGTGCTGTGATTTCCTTCCAGCCCCAAGAGCTGCCACACATGAAAGCCATGTGGGAAATGTTCTTCCTGCTTTTTAATCTGAGCTGTTTGTAACCTCTGCGTGTGTGTCTGGGGTTTGTTCTTGTGTGCAGAGGTTGTGCCTGGCCAGACAAGCCAAATTAACACCTTAGCTGAGAGCTAATTAAAACCAGCTAATGGGAAACAGCAGACCTTGGAAATGAGGGGGGATTTGGGGTGTTTGACAGTGACCCTGCATCACAGAGTGCTCATTTTCTTTTTCTCACCTACAGCCATGGGAGGGTGTCCCCCCTGCTCAGCTGAGGGGTGCTGTGATCCCTGCTAACAGAACTTTTGTCTCAGCAGGTGGAAGGAACACAGAAAATAGGCCAGGTCATGACTGAGTCTGATGATCTGTGTGACAGATCTGTCCTTTTTGAAGAGGGATTTTAAAAATTCATTTCCAGTCATCCAGACATCCCTTTCTACCCCTTTGAAGAGAGGTGCTAGGCAGATGAAGATGCCTGAAAAGGACTTTAGTAGTGGTTTGTATCACTCAGCAATGCTGGCACAAATCAGATTATTGCTGTAGACATCAGATCCTGCTCAGTGTTTGAAGGGCACTGACAGCAGAGTTTCAAAGGGATGTGATTCGCATCATCAGAGCAAGATGTTTTCCTTCTCTTTGGGTAGATGTGTGTTTACTGCAGCCCTGCAGTTTTCACCTGAAGCTGCTCTGAGCTGGCTGCAGCCCCTGGATGTTTCTCCATTGCATGAATCATTGGAGAGATTTGAGATACAGCTGTCTGGCAGCCAGCTGTTATCAAACCCCCGCACTTCAGATGGGTTTCACTTGGCATGGAGCTGTTTCACCAGTTTAATCTCCAAGGGAGAAACTCTCCTGTTGCTTGTGAAATGCTCTGAAATCCTCTGGCAGCGTTGGAGGGAGAGAGAGCACGAGATGTGATGAGCAAAGTGCTTCTGAGCACCCACAGAAACTGTCCTGGGCATGGACATATTTTCATAAAATCCTTTTGCTAGGATTTTTTCTCCTGAGAAGCTGAGAGGCCTCAGAAATGAAATGCAAACAATGGTTATCTGCTGCTGTGGAATGCAACAGGAGCATCTTTGATTGGTCTCATGTGGTTGTTTTTAATTAATGGCCAATCACAGTCCGGCTGTCTCAGACTCTCCGGTCAGTCACAAGATTTTATTATAATTTCTTTCCTTTCTATTCCTTGCTAGCCTTCTGATGAAATCTTTTCTTCTATTCTTTTAGTATAGTTTTAGTATATCTATATAGTGTATATATATATATTTAGTATATATATATATTTATATTGTATATTTAGTATACTATATAAATAAATATATAAATACTAAATATATAAGATATAAATATATAATATATAAATATATAATATATAAATACATATAATAATATATATTAATATAGTATATATAATAAATATATATGCTAGATATACTATATATTTATATAGTATATTTAGTATATACATATATATTTATATAGTATATTTAGTATATATATATATTTCGTATATTTAGTATATACATATATATTTATTTAGTATATATATATTTTAGTTTATATATATATATATTCTTTTAATATAATATATATCATAAAATAATAAATCAGCCTTCTGAAACATGGAGTCAAGATTCTCATCTCTTCCTCGTCCTGTGACCCCTGCGAATGCCACCACAGCCTGCCACCCGAGAAATGATGTTACCCTGCACCTTTTATCCACCTTTCTCCACCCAACCCCGAAACAAACCAATCCAAACTGCTTCTCCGTGGTTTTATTCGTTAGTAAACTTACTCAGCATAAATAACACCAGCAGCCGTTCAGCACAGCCGGCACCTGGCGGAGGGAAGAGCTCTGGAATGTCCCTCCAGGGGTGGCTTTGGGGACAGCAGAGCAGCCCCTCACTTCCTCTGGGCGCCTGCGATGGCGGGTTTGTCCTCGCGGGTGATGGGGATGCTGCGCTCGGGGACGTCGCTCTGCCGGCGGGGAGCGCTGACGGTCAGAACCCCGTCCAGGGACAGCGAGGAGGTGATGGTCAGAGGGTCCACATCGTCCGGGATCCGGTACTTCCTGCTGAACTCGCGGGCGATGAAACCGTGCTCGTCCTGTGCGGGGAAGGATGAAAGTTTTGACAAGAAACTCTCACAGATGTGTGTGCGTGCTCGGCGGAATGAGTTTTGGATGGAGGATCTGAAGGAGGGATAGAGATGGAAGCAAGTTTTGATAAAGAAATGAAAGCAAGTCTTGAGATAGAAATGAAAGCAAGTTTTGATATAGAAGAAAAGAATTGCTGAGCCATTAATATAGTGTAATGTAATGTAGTAATGTAGTGTAATGTAATATAGTGTAATAGAATGTACTACATTATATATGATATATGATATATTATTATATTATATATTATATTATATTATATTATATTATATTATATTATATTATATTATATTATATTATATTATATTATATTATATTATATTATCTATAATATATGGTATATGATATATGATATATGATATATGATATATATTATATATTATATATTATATATTATATATTATATATTATATATTATATATTATATATTATATATTATATATTATATATAGTAATTATATATAATTACTATAATATAATAGCAATTATTATATATTTACTATTATATTAGAGAAATATAGTGTAATATAATGTAGTGTAATAATGTAATTTATCCGCCTTCGGATAAGATGGAGTCCTCATCATTTTCCCCTCCCTCGTCGCTATACAGGCACACAGAGTTTACTGCTTGGTTGCCTTCTTAGCCAAAAAAAGGTTCCAGAAATGGTGTCAGGATTACAGGCCCCCAGTGCTGCATCTGCTGGTGACACTCTGTGCTCCTAGTGGTGACAATTCCAGGGACACAGCTACTCTGGGGACTGGAAAATGCTGTCACATCCAGCTCTGGGCATGGCTTTGCGTTTCTGCCTGCCCGGTGTTCACACAGGTCTCCAGAGCCAGCAGGGAGAGGGGTGAATGACAGCAGAACACAACTTTTAAGGGTTAGGAAATCATAGCTGGGCCTAGGAAAGGTAACACGCAGGGCAACGCTCTCATTTTTTATGTGGCTTAATTGTTACTTAATTTTTAGCTTGTTAGTTAATTTTTAGATTGTCAGTTAATTTTAGATTGTTAGTTAATTTTAGATAGTTAACAATTTTAGATTGTTAGTTACTTTTTAGCCCTTTGGACACCTCCCTGCATTCCTGGCCTCTCCCCAGAAAGAGGGGAAGCCCAAAAATGCCCATTTCACAGATGATTTTCCAGTTCAGTTCACAGTTCGTGCAACAGCAGCAATAAACCTCCACCCTCTTGCTGCCCTGTCTGGGATCAGCTTGGGGGGGATTGCATGGAGCATCTTGATTAAAAATAATGACAAATATTTGAGATGAGCAGGGGGTTGGTTTGCAGTCCCCGGGGGTGAGGGGGTTCCCTCAGGGGTGGGTTAAAGCAGGGGGTACCTGGCGCTCCTCGTGCTTGCCGTGGATCTCGATCATGTCCCCGAGCACCTTCACCTTCAGCTCCTCAGGGGAGAAATGCTTCACATCCAGGTTCACATAGAATTTGTCCTTATCCAGTCGCATCTGCAAAAAAGCAGGAGGTGACTTCAGAAAAGAGCAATAGCAGGAGGTGACTTCAGAAAAGAGCAGGTGAGGGTTTCAGCTTAAAAAACAATGCAGCAGGCCAAGACTCAGGCTGGTCTCTACACACACACAGATCTTTATTTTGGGATCTGATCTGAGTGGCTCTGTCCCTTGCTGGCCTTGTGCTAATGCCCATCACTGCAGGATCTGAGATTCCCCACCTGAATTGGTTAAAACTGACTCTTGATTTCAAGCTGAGCTCTTTATTATGGCTGCTCCACTGGGCAGCCAGAGCCAGGGCATTGAATCAAGAGGGGCATTATGCAAGGATTAAAATAATACTTTCACTCCTTCTGCTTGGAATAGCTCCTCAAGCTCCTTGTAAATGAGAGAGTTGACTTGCAGGACAGGCAAAAGCCTCTTGGCTCAGCCCCTGGAGGGAGGAGGCGTCTGCTCCACGATCCTCTGGGTCCTGGACTTTATTAAAATGCTGTTTTTCAGGGCAGTGATGGTTTGAAATAGGCCACTTTTACCTCAGCAGCCTTGGGCTCCTGCACTGCTTGGCATGAGGACCCCACTGCCCCTGTGCTCTTTGCTTCTCTCATGGGGATGGGATTGAAAGTTTGGTGCAGCAGACTGGGAAATCAGGGAAATTAGAGAAATTAGGGAAATTAGAGAAATTAGGGCAATTAGGCTTCCTCCTTTCCTCTGCCTGCTCCTAGGGTGACCTGCCATGCACACTGAGCTCTGTCCCCATCACTATGGCCGCACTTGCTCCATCCCAATCAATGCAGACACAGCACCTTTGTCCCCAGCGCTTTTCCTAATAAAACCCACCTAGGAGCATCTTCCACGCTCCCAGCTCTCCTGGGCCCCCAGCAGGGCCCAAAAAGAGCCCCAAGAAGCAAAGATTACCTCAGAGAGTCCTGTCTCTAGCCAACTGGGCATCCGAAGGATGTGGGATCTCATCAGGAAGGGGCTGAAGCTGGGGGAAACGGGGAGCAGCTCCGACTCGGGCAGGTGCTCCCCGAAAATCTGGTCAAAGATCCGGCTGGGTGCCAACCAGGAGAAGAAAGGTCTGCGGATCAGGGGGTTGTGGATGGTGATATCCATTGGAGAGCGCTGGAGGAGCCTGGCAAACAACTGTGCTGCAGTGCTGGGAGCGGGGACAGCTTTATAGGCGTGCAGCTGGCCTGGCCTTCCACCCCCCCGAGGCCTCTTGAACAGTGGTGTCAGGGATTTTATTGTCCCACTCCTGGGCTGGGCCCTTCGGCGGTGCCCAGTCGCTGTCTGAGGGATTTGAGCGCGCTGCTGAGGAGGAGGAGGAGGAGGGGGAAGGGGACAGGAGGAAGAGGAGCCCAATGGGGCAGCAAGAAGCTGGAGTGGCTGGTGCCCGCCCCGCTGCCCACGTGCTGTTTATCCGCAGTGCTGGGCAGGCTTGGCCCGTGGTCCAGCTGCCCTGGATGCCAGCGGGATCAATGCAGCTCCTATCTTTGGATGGGAGGAGCAGCACAAGGGGCCCTTGTTTGCTCCCAGGAGCTCAGCATCCCCCAGCAGGGCTGAGCCTGTCCCGGCAGCAAGGGGAGCCCCAAAGTGAGGGTGAGGGAAGGTGCCAGGAGGGCTCTGCTGGGCTCCTGGCCCTGCAGCTGCAGAGTTGGGCACTCCTGTCGTTCAATTTTGGAACAATGGCTTTTCAGGGCGTAGATCTCGGAGAGAGGCCGAGCAGGAATTTGTGATAGAATTTGTTTTGTTTTTAGGGTTTTGTTTTGTTTTAGGGGGGTTGGCATCTCACCCCTCCCCTTGTTATGGGGCGCTGGGGTTGGTTGTAGCGGCTGTTGCAGGGCGTGGTGTGAATAAAGGATGGATCTCTCCACCAGCACCTCTGGTCTTCTGCTTGGTCTTTTCCCCACTTTGTTCTGGAGGGAAGAGCCCCACGCTGTGACCCCAGAGAGAGCCTGGGCATGGTCAGGGCCTCCAGGGGTGCAGAACACCCCTGCCCCTGCACTCACCTGCTTTCCTGCAGCTCTCCCCCCAACAATCCCTGCATTTACTTTAATTCCTGCCTCATCCGTGAACCCAAATCACAGGAATGGGTTCAGCCCAGCAACTGTTGAAGGGCAAGAGCTTCTCTGCCTGTGGGAGTTCGCAATTTAAGCACAATTTCTGCTCAGAGGGCCTGCCAGCTCTGCCAGCCCTTTGCCAAAGGCTCTGAGCCTCTTCCTCTCGGCTTGCCTGCAAGAATAGGGAGCAGGATTTGCTCTGTGCTGCAGCCCAGGCCATAAATACCCTCTCCAAGTCCCCATTACATCAGCAGCGCTGCACCTGCTCTCCCACACTGCCGGGCTCAAGGAAATCTCTGGTTTCAGGGTGTGCAGAGCTCAGCTGGGCACTCCTCCCCGGCTGCAGCACCAGCAGCCCACCAGCCCTGCCCAGTAAAGCGGGACTTGGGCCAGGCTCAGAGCCTGGGTTCACTGGTGAGGGCTGGCACCAGCATTTCTCCATGGCCTTGTGCCAATCCCTGGCCAAGGGAAGAGCCTGGGCAGCCAGCAGGGCTCAGGATGGGGAGGTGGCAGCAGAGGGACCCGGATCCCTGCTGCACTCCTGCAGCCCTTCCCCACTAAAGGAACAGGAGATTTGAGCTCAGCTCCAGGGAAAATCAGGCTCCTCATGTAGGGAACAGGAGGGGTTTGAGCCCCGAGCTCACGGTGGGCACTGGGTGTGGGCAGTGGCTTCGCTGCATGAGCTGAACAATCTCATCCAGCTGTTGGAAAGAATCGCTGCCTTTAGCCCACGTTTGCTTCCACACTTTGTGGCTCCCCACTCCCTCAAAGCCTCATCCCTGAGGAGCAGGGAGGATCCCCAGAAGATGAAGAACTCATTCCTCCTGCTCTGCAGCTGTGGCTGGTACTAACAAAGCCCATCATTCTCCTAAGGAGTGCTGTCCAGCCCTGTGGCAACCAGAGATAAGCAGATTCCTTCTGGGTCTGATGGAGGCTTTTGGAGAGCAGCACAGGGCTGGCAGCTCCCTGACCTTACAAACCACTCCACGTGTCTCAGCCACCCACGGGGGCTCAGGGCCACTAATTACAGTGCCAGGGACCCCAAGGAGCCCTTGCTTTGGAGCAGCAGAGCCTGAGGTCTGTCCTGCCCCTGAATCCGGGCTGTGCTGGGCTGCCCACCCACCCCCTGCTCCAGGAGGGACCCTCAGAGGGTCCCCGAGGTGTCCCCTGCCCTCCCTGCTGGAATGCAGTGAGAATGGCTGCCCTGGCCCGGCGTCCTGGGGCCTGTGTGGGGCTATTTTGGTCCATCTTTTTTATCACTCACTCACTCACTCCTCCCTTTGGAATCCACCCAGCTGGAGCCTTGCAGCCTGCAGCCCTCACTTGGAGAGGCAGCGAGGGCTGGGGAGGCAAGAAGAAAAAAAGGAAAGAAGGAAGGGAAGAAGGAAAGAAGGAAGGGAAGAAGGAAGGAAAAAGGAAGGTGTCTGTCCTGGACACGCCATGGCCGCCCGCACCGTGCCCCACGCCTACCCCATGAGCTCTGAGTATGAATTTGCCAACCCCAGCAAGATCTACGACCAGAACTTTGGAGAAGGTAAGGAAGGAGGTGGGATCCCCCCCCTCCCCTCTTTGCACATTTCTCCCCTCTGCTGCTGCAGGGCTGGGGGAGTTCCCTCTGGGTGGCTTGAGCTCCAGAGGGGGAAGCTGGAGCTGAGGAATTTTGAGTGGAGGAATCTGGATCAGATCAGGGGGGAATAACCAGGGAATAGCCAGGGGAAAAAAAAAGGGAATAACTGGGGAATAACCGGGGAATAACCAGGGAATAGCCAGGGAATAGCCAGGGAATAGCAGGGAATAGCCAGGGGATGAACAGGGAATAACTAGGGAATATGCAGGGAATGACCAGGGGATAGCCAGGAAATAGCCAGGGAATAACCAGGGAAAAACAGGGAATAGCCAGGGAAAACACAGGGAAAATCGAAAAAAAAACAGGGAATAACCGGAGAATATCCAGGGAAAAATAGCCAGGGAACAGCCAGGGAATGACCAGGGAATAGCCAGGGTCTGTCTCTTCATGTCCACTTCCCCATCCATGCCCAGTGCTGCCCGTCCCTCCCTCGCTGATGCCAGCCATGCTCTGGCATTCGTGCACATGCTGTGAAAACATGGAGCTGAAGCGCTCAGGGGAGGGGGGGGAAGCTTTTCCAGCCGGGGGGCATGTGGAGAAAAGCTGAGCTGGGGCGTTCAGCACAAAGCTGGGCAGTGGCTGGCCAGGGGGAAGGAATGTGGGCAGCAGCAGAACCATTCAGCACCGGCACAACAGCGTGAAAAGGCAAAAAGCTCCAAGGAAAGCCCTGTGGACAATGGCACACAAAAGTCCTTCGCCATCAGCACTTTCCATGCCCATCCCTGGCTGTGGGCTCTGCCGAGCTCCCAGAGCACCCACCAGGCCCTCGCAGCGCACCCAACATGTGAAGCTGGATGCCAGCCCCAGCTGGCAGCCCCGGGCGGCCCACGGCACGCAGCGGCTGGCAGGGATGCGGCTCTGGGTGGGTTTTAGGGGCACAAAGGTGGGAACTGCAGCAGACTCCACCCCTGCTGTGGGGATGGGGCAAAGCCAAGGTGTTCCCCAGGTCCCACACTGCTCCTGCCCGCAGCTCCAGCCCCACGCTCCTCACGGGCTCTCCTCTGCAGGTGTTTCCCCATCGGAGATTTTAGCCCCTGCCCTGTACCACGGCTACTACATCCGCCCCCGCATCAACAAGCAGCTGGAGAGGGGCACCTCGGAGGTCTGCCTGAACCAGCACAAGTTCCAGGTGTTCCTGGATGTTTGCCAGTTCCTGCCCGACGAGCTGAGCGTCCGCACCGTGGACAACCTGCTGGAGGTGGCGGGGCAGCACCCGCAGAGGGCCGACCGCCACGGCTTCGTCTCCAGGGAGTTCACCAGGACCTACATCCTGCCCCTGGACGTGGACCCGCTGCTGGTCAGGGCCACCCTGTCCCACGATGGCATCCTGAGCATCGTGGCTCCCCGCACGGGCAGGGAGGTGAAGGCCAGAGTGAACGAGGTGCAGATCACCCAGCAGGAGCAGCCCCTGGGGAAGGAGGAACGGGCTGAGGAAGGAAAAGAGAAGGAAAAGTCCTAAAGGCTGCAGATCTGGGAAGGTGTGGGGGGACAGGGATGGGGAATCTGCAGTGCCAGAGCCCTGTTTGTCACCATCAGTGTTTAGCAGCCTCACTTCTGCTTCTCGAGGCTGATGGCTGGGAACAAAAGGGACTTGGAACTGGAAAAAAGAGTGGGGCTGAAGTGTGAGTGTGAGTGTGACTGTAATGCAAGTTTTCTCCTAGGTCAGGTGAGCGTGCAGGGAGCTCTGCTCTCCCCCCAGGGTCACTCCTACCCTTAGCTGTGAGGCTGTGACTCCATGGACTGAGCTCTAGCCCAGAAGGGCACTGGGAAGAGAGCAAAGGGGATCCCAGAGCCTGGATTCTGAGCTGGGGGCTGAGATTCCTGGCTGTGCAAGGTGGGTGTTGGTCTGTCAAAGTGCCTGCAGCAATCAGGAGGAGAGAGGAATAAATCTGCCTCTGCTCTTCTCTTGTTTGCCTTGGATTGGTGTGGCTGCTGTGCAGCAGGAAGGGCGGGCAGAGGCACCCACCTCTGGAAGTGGCACCAGTGGGGACATGGAGGGGCCGTGGCCACCTCTGTGCCTCACCCCCCTGGCCCAGCTGCTGCTTTGGGGAGCCCAGAGTGAGGTGACCTCAGGGACAAAAAGGTGAGGAGGAGTGATGAGCCCTTGGCAGGTCCCTGAGCACCTCCAGCGCTGCAGCTGGAATGAGCCCAATTAATGGGGCACAAATTAATGCCCAGCACAGCCTGTGCCTGCTCAGCCCTTTAACTACGGGACATCCTTCACACCCAGATTCTGGGCGAGGACTGAACCCAAAATCCCAAAGGGAGAGGCTCTGCTCAGACCCCCAGTGCCTGGCTGGTGCCCCAGCAGGGAGGGGCTGCACTGGGCCCCTTTTGCAGACACTGTGAGCAATGTCCCCGTGATGGGGACAGGGATCGTGTGTGCTGCTGCTGGCAGCTGCTGCCCCGGGGCTCAGCAGGTGACAGTTGCCACCCTTGTGTCATCAGGGCCGAGCCAGGCACACAGAATGCTGTGTCAGTGCCTAAATTTGGGGGGGGGCTGGCATGCCTGAGTGCAGCTCTCCCAACAGAGAGGAGGGGAGGCTCCAAAATCCTCAGGGATGTGAATTCCCCCTCTCCCTGTGGCTGTGCCCACCCCACTGTGGGGCCAGCAATGCCCAGGGTAGCAATGCCAGGGCAGCAATGCCAGGGCAGCAATGCCCAGGGTAGCAATGCCCAGGACAGCAATGCCCCCTCAGGCCCCCAGCACATCCCTTGGGACTGGAGCACAGATATGAGGCTGATTTTTGTCCCCTGCCAGTCCAAGAGCAGGGCACTGCCCAGCTATTTTCAGCTCCCTTCTGCTTCCCAGGGCACTGCCAGCCCCGGGATCAGTCAGATGAGGAGCAGCCCTGCCAGGCTCAGGGGGCACAGTGAGGGCACTGAGTGCAGGGCAGGTGCCCCCAGTGCCCGACCTCCTGCCCTGACCCCTGCAGTAGAACCAGATAAAGTGCCAAAATAAAAAATCACCTTTCCAACAGGCGTTGTGTAAGTCATTAATAATAATTGCAGACATAATTTTGGGCTAGGGGCTTCGAATTCACACCCAGCCAGGCCCCAGATCTCAGGAGGGCTGAGCTCCTGAGCCTTGTGCTGGGGGCAGAGCCCCGGGGCTGTGTGGGCTCAGGCATGGCCATCATTTCCTCACTCCCCTCGCCAAAGGCTTCCTCAGAGCCACAGCCACGCTCTGGCAGCAGCTCTGAAATGCTTCTCCTTGTCCCTGCCCTGGCAAGAAGTGCTGCTGGTCCCTGTGCTCCCTGCAGGTCTGCTGAGATGGGGATGAGCTCCTTCCCTGCCTGGGGATGGGGCATGGCCAAGGAGGGCACGCACACAGCCTGGCACACCTGGCACAGCCCGGACCAGCCGCTCCAGGGGCTGCCCTGGGAGAGGATTCTGCCACAAAAGCAGTGCCCAAACCAGCCCAGAGCGCTCCCTCCTGCATTTCTGACAGCGCCAGCTCTGTGAGCTGCACCACCCTGTCCCGGTGCCTGCGGGACCTGGATGCTTGTGCCCAGAATAAATAAAATAAATAAATAAAATAAATAAATTAATTAATTTTTTAAAAATGCCCAGAATTGGCAGTGCCCACCCAATTCCAGCTCCTCCCAGCCCTGCTTTTGCTGTCCCCTGTCCATTCTCCCCCTCGGGGCGCTTGTGCCGGTGTCACAGCAGTGTCACCGTGCAGGACAGGGCAGGCAGTGCCCGGTGTCACAGCAGTGTCACCGTGCAGGACAGGGCTGGCAGTGCCCGGTGTCACCGTGCAGGACAGGGCTGGCAGTGCCCGGTGTCACCGTGCAGGACAGGGCGGGCAGTGCCCGGTGTCACAGCAGTGTCACCATGCAGGACAGGGCTGGCAGTGCCCAGTGTCACAGCGGTGTCACCGTGCAGGACAGGGCTGGCAGTGCCTGGTGTCACTGTGCAGGACAGGGCGGGCAGTGCCCGGTGTCACAGCAGTGTCACTGTGCAGGACAGGGCTGGCAGTGCCCAGTGTCACAGCCCTGTCACTGTGCAGGACAGGGCTGGCAGTGCCCGGTGTCACCGTGCAGGACAGGGCGGGCAGTGCCCGGTGTCACAGCAGTGTCACCGTGCAGGACAGGGCTGGCAGTGCCCGGTGTCACCGTGCAGGACAGGGCGGGCAGTGCCCGGTGTCACAGCAGTGTCACCGTGCAGGACAGGGCTGGCAGTGCCCGGTGTCACAGCAGTGTCACCGTGCAGGACAGGGCGGGCAGTGCCCGGTGTCACCGTGCAGGACAGGGCGGGCAGTGCCCGGGGCTGTCCCCGCAGACAGGGAATGTGGGGTGGCAGCCAAGAGCTGCCGGCCCCGCCAGTGTTTGTGATGCTTTTCTGTTTCTCTGGTGGAGCTCAAAGCGGCAGCCCCAGTGTTTGTGGGAGAGGCTGATGGGAACAGGCTCCCAGCCGGTTGTTTTTGCTCCTTCCCCACAAAGCAACAAAGGCCGAGTTATCCCGGGAATCACAACAGACGCTGGCTCATTAAAACAACAGCGTCTGTGGCAAGGCCAGAGACACAGAGTCTGCACTTCCCAGGCAGGGACAGACTCCTGGGAGCACCTGGGCTCCGCAGGACACTGAATCCCAGCTGTCTGCACACATCCAATCCTGAATTCTGTGCTGCTTCTCCAGCCCCAAGCAGTGTCAGAGCAAGGCTGCTCACCCAGAGCCAGCTGTGACCCTTCCAAAGCAGAATCCTTCTGCTTCTGCCATTCCTGGGCAGGCGCAGGCTTTGCTGTGTGTTGTAGGACACGAAACAACACGAGCACACACACTGCTGTGTAATAAACAATAAACTGGAATAAACTTAATAAACTGGAATAAAATTAATAAACTGGAATAAACTGGAATAAACGGGCAGTTGAGGGCTTGGCTGAGTCCGGTGGCTCATCCTGGGCAGGGACAAAGCCGAGTTGGAGCCGCAGGGCTGGCCCA
Organism: Camarhynchus parvulus; assembly: GCF_901933205.1. Lineage (NCBI taxonomy): Eukaryota > Metazoa > Chordata > Aves > Passeriformes > Thraupidae > Camarhynchus > Camarhynchus parvulus. The sequence continues at coordinate 1,625,516 of NC_044594.1, read as the reverse complement.
GCCCGGGGACGCGGGCAGCGCTCCCCGTCCCGCCGGGACTCCGGTAGATGGCACACGGGGCCAGCTCCGAAACCCGACACTGGGGACACTCCCTGCGAGCCGGGCCCGAGCAGGAACCAGGAAATACGAGCTCAGCCTGCCCGGGGAGCGCTCGGCGCGGCGGGGAACCAGGGAGCGCCATGGGCAACCTGTGCGGCTGCGGCCGGCGCTGGTGAGTGCGGGGCGGGCACGGGGCACCAACACCGGGCACCGACACCGGGCACCGGGAACCGGGCACAGGGAGCCGGGAACGGGCACCGGGCACCGGGCGTCGGGCACCGGGCATCGGGAACCGACACCGGGAACCGGGAACCGGGCCCAGGGAGCCGGGAACGGGCACCGGGCACCGGGCACCGGGCATCGGGAACCGACACCGGGAACCGGGAACCGGACACTGCGGGCACCGGGAACCGGACACCGGGCACTGCGGGCACCGGGCATCGGGAACCGACACCGGGAACCGGGAACCGGGCACAGGGAGCCGGGAACGGGCACCGGGCACCGGGCATCGGGCATCGGGCATTGAGAACCGGGCACAGGGAACCGGGAACGGGCACCGGGCATCGGGAATCGGGCACTGCGGGCACCGGGCACCGGCACCGAGCACCGGGAACCGGGCACCGGGAACCGACACCGGGAACAGGGAACCGGGCACTGCGGGCACCGGGCACTGGGAACAGGCAACGGGCACTGGCACCGGGCATCGGGAACCGGGCACTGGCACTGGGCACCGGCAGGATCCGGGAGATTGGCACCCTTGTGCTGGGCTGGGCAGAGCTGGGCAGAGCTCTGAGCCTTGTGCTGGGTGCCCAGGGCTCTTTGGGCTGCCCGGGGCTCTGAGCCCCGCACCTGCCCGGCACGGACAGGTGGGCACAGCAGCAGGGCTGTGCAGCTGCCCGGGGCACGGGGACAAGGGGACAAGGGGGGTTTTGTCACATCTCAGCCCGGACGGGAGCGGCAGCTCGGGGCTGGGAAGGAGCTGGGAAATCCCAAATCGCTGTTCCCAAATCGTTCTCCTCAAATCGCTGTCCCCATGCCATAAGGGGTCCCTTTGAGGGGTCCCTGGGACAAAGGGGGGTTCAGCCGCCCCCTCCTGCCCTCAGCCATCCCAGCCCCTCTCCCTGCCCGCGTCTGTCTGGGGTTTATTTCACACAATCACAGAATAATGAGGTTGGAAGAGACCTCTAAGATCATCGGGTCCAACCTGTGCCCTGACACCTCACCCAGACTGTAGCACCAAGTGCCATGTCCAGTCTTTGTTAAACACATCCAGAGATGGTGATTCCACCTCCTCCCTGGGAAGAGCATTCCAGTGCTTTGTATTTCTGCTCGGGAAATCCTGGGCGCGTTTCTGAGATGCTGTGGCTGGGAAGGAGGGAGGGAAGGAGGGTGGCACTTTAATCCCCCCTGGCTCCTGCAGTGCCCTGCACCTCCTGCTCGCAGAGAAAGGACAGCACTCCCCGCCAAGTGGGAATATTTTCAGCTCTTCCAGGGGAAGAGCCATGAATTTCAGACGAAAGTGCAAGAAATTCATCCAGTTTTAATAATTCCAAGAGGCACAGCATCACCTAGTGGAGGAAGGCTTGGGAGGTTCTTCCAAGCCCTGAGCCTTGAGGATTTTGGGATTTCAGAACAGGAGTTGAAGGTGGGAGGTGGAAAGGCGGTCAGCCACCAAAATTCCCATTTTTCATTTCAAATGAGGCACCCGGGGCATCAGGACTCGATCAGGGCATGCCTGGGGCACAGTCTGAGGTCTGCAAAGAAAATTGATCACAGCAAATTGATTCTGTCTGGGGAGTCATTGATGAAGGAATTGTGCCCTCGGGTCTGGGCTCTTCTGCCCCAGGCTCTGACCTTTAAAGTGGCACAGACAGGGCAAGCTGCCCAAATCCAGGCCCCAGGATTGTGTGGGGCAGGGATCAGCCTGGCCTTGGCACAGGGACAGGGCAGGCAGCAGGGCCTGGGCGCTGCCATGGAGAATTCTCTCAGGCTGGGAGCTCCAGCAGCCTTGGAGAGCAGGGCAGAGGTTCCCCCGCTCCCATTTCCCCCGCCACACGTGTCCCCATTCCTGGGGAGATGCCTGGCTGTGATTATCCCGCAGACAGGAATAGCTGCAGCCCACGCACTGCCTGCAGTGTTCCCTGCACCGAGGGAACAGCCTGGAATGCCAGCCCAGCCCTGCCTGCCCAGAGAGGGCAGCGACCCTGCTGCTTCTGCCCCGAGCTGCTGCTCTGCTGAAATCCTCCTTGCCTGGGTGCTGGCAGCAAGGAAAATGCCCCAAAAGGTGCTGGTTTGGTGAAATCCTCACAACTGAGTGCTGGCAGGAAGGGAAATGCCCCAAAGGTGCTGGTTTGGTGAAATCCTCCTTGTCTGGGTGCTGACAGCAAGGGAAGTCCTCTGCCACACAAACCTGGTCCAGGAGCAGACACTGCAGGCAGGGGAGGAGGAGGAGGAGGCTGGAAGAGCCCCACAGAGGGGCTGCTGTGAGTTAAACCCCAAATTCCTGGTGAGAACCCCCCGGATTTTGCCTGTGAAGGGCTGGAGGTGCCCGTGTGGCAGCGCTGGAGCCTCGGCCACCCTGCCCTGCCCAAAGCTGCCTGTGCCTGCCCGGTCCTGGTTAATCATTCCTGGCCATTCCAGACTCCCTGCCTGCATTCCCAGGGGGTTTTGTTTTCCCTCGGCAGTGCCAGGGCACGGCTGCACAGCCTGTGCTGCCTGGCAGAGCTGGCACAGGCACAGCCCTGCCTGGGGCACTGCTCTGTGCCTGCATTCCGTGCCTGGAGCCCCATCCAGGCGCTGCCACAGCTCTGTGTGTGTGCACGAGGGGCCACGCCAGGGCTGCACCCGCTCCCCTGCCCTCTGAGCTGCCATGTCCTTTGTCCGTCTGTCCCGGAGGGGGACACCAGTCCCTCTGCCAGGCCCGGCCTGCAGGAGCTCAGCTCCAGGCTCTGCTGTCACAGCTGGGATGGGTTTGGCTCCTGTCCTCTCCTGGGGCACATCTGTCCCTCTCTGCTCACACGGGTGCAGCTCAGAGGAGGGTTTGGTTTTTGGCTGGTGGTGAGGGCAGAGCTTGTTTGCTTTGCTTCTGTTCAAAGTGGAACTCTGAGAACAGGAAAAGTGTCTGAAAGCTGCACTCAGACAGCTGCTCCCTGGGCCAGCACAGGGACGGGGGCTGGCAGGGCAGCTGACACCAAAAGGAGGGGTTGGTGACACCAAAAGGGGGGGTTGGGGACCCCAAAGGGAGAGGTTGGTGACCCCAAAAGGAGGGGTTGGTGCCCTCAAAAGGAGGAGTTGGTGCCAGCTGGGATGGTGCCCTGCAGCCCGTGCCTCGGAGCTGAGATCAGGAATGGAGAAAAATGGAGAAATGCAAAGCTCCAGGGAGAGGAGCTCCCATTCCTGGGGATGCTGCTGGGGCAGGAGGGACAGCTGGGGTGGCTGGGGGGGTGTGGGTGTGCCCCAGCAGGAGGAAACACCTCCCATCCCCTTTGGACACCTTCCCTTTGGACATCTGCCCTGCAAGGGTCACTGGGGTTCCTGGCTGGCTCTCCTGGGGGCTGTCCCACTCCCTGGTACCCCAGGTGGGGTCTGGGCTGGTCTGGGGGGCAGAGGTTTGGGATTTGCAGGGCTGATGTGTCTCTGTCTCTCTGATGTGTCTCTGTCTCTGATGTGCCTCTCTGATTTCAGGAAGTGCCCTTCACCTTTCAAAAGGAAGAAAGAGAAGCAAGGTAAGGGTGTGTGACAGTGTTTGCAGTGACAGAGCGCCCGGGGAGGGGACATCCCCTCCCACACTCCTTTTGCACTTAACCTTCCTCAGGAGGAGTTTGAGGCAGAATTTCCTTAAATCTTGAAGCAAGGAGGGTGATGGGGAGGGAAGGGACTTGAGCAATGCCTTTAGAACAGCCAAGTCCCTCCTCAAAACACAGCCAGGAGCTCTCCAGCAGGGCAGGGGCTGCCAACACCTCCTGCAGGAGCTGCAAACATCTGTCTGACAGCACTGCCACGAGCAAGGGCATTCCTCAGGCTGTGTCCTGTGGCCTTTGGACCAGGCTGGGCAGAACATGTTTGCCAGGCAGCAGAGGAAATGACCAAGTTAAAAGTGGCTCTGACTCCTCTGAGGGCCCAACAAGGAGCTCTCTGTGCTGGGTCTGTGGCTTCTGCCAAGAACTCTGTGGTCCACAGCGTGCTGCCATCCTGGGAAACCTCATTTTTCCCAAAAAAACAAGCCCAGGCTTTCTTCTTGGGCAGCATCAGGGCTGAGGGAGTCAGAAGAGGTGGAAATCTGATTTGTGCCCAGCAGGCACCCCGAGGTGGAACAACAAACAGGTTCAAGCTGACCCCTAAACTGGTGTTTCTTTTGCAGGAGCTCACGTGAGGCAGGAGGCTCAGCAGCAGCAGCAGCCTGGCAACAAGGTAAAGAGCTGTCCAGAGCGTTTTCCTAAGTGTGGGTTGAGGAGACAGAGCTGCCCTGGGCTGGGGGGACACAGGGCAGGATCCAGAGCCAAGAATCCTCTCCTGCTCTGCAGCCTCTAACGTGGGCACACTGCCCATTTGTGGCTTCTCCCACTTTTTTTTGCCCCCTGTCTGTAGGAATGTGCCCCTGTTGATGGAGTGACCAAATTATTCTTTGCCTGCTTAAAAAGACAACAAGCCCAGAAGTTTCTCTCCCAAATCAAGTACAAAGACATCTCATGGGACCTTTGGGAGTTCACCTCACACCTGGGGCTGAGGACAGAGGCCAAGAGGTCCAAATTGTACCCAATTGTACCCAATTTGGTACAGAAACACCTCACAGGACCTTTGGGACTTCACCTCAACCTGGGGCTGCTCAATTAGACACAGACCAAGAGGTCCAGCCTAGATAATTCACCAGAAAAGGAAGAAAAAAAAGGAAATAATCCCTTTTGTGAAGTGTTTTAGCAGGAGCAAGAACCTCTCACCCCTGGCTTTGTTTTTCTCTGTAAGAGCTTTGTTATTTTGCCTTTTATTAAACCTTTTTCTGTTTCCAACACTGCCTCAGAAGCCATCCTGCTGATTTGATGCTGTTTGGGGTAGCTGGGCTATCTCAAGTGTGATGGATTTCTCCTATTCATTTCAAAGGAGAAATCTCTTTTCCTTATGAAGGAAGTGTCCTAGTTTAAAAAAAGAAGTGAGTTTTTTGGACAGAATTTTTTTTCTACAGTCTGGGACTCTTGCTTTCATCTTAAACCGAAGTTCAAGTCCATAACAGGTTGTAGCTCAGGTAAAATACCATGCAAACATGAAACCAAATATAAATCAACCATATCTAAATATCAATTTAAAACAGAAGATATTGACTGCTGAAAGTTGAAAGCAAGATTCTTTTTAACTAAATACATTTTTGGACAGAATTTTTTTCTGACATTGCACCAGCATCAAACCACGACAGGGGATAAGCCAAATTTCTTTATATTTATTATGCTGAAATTGTTTTTTGTAAGAGTCTCTCAGACCAATTCTGGGAAAACTTACCTGGTTTTATCCTTTTGTGAGCAGGCTGTCACATCAGCAGTGCCAACGTATGAGGATGTCCCAGAAGTCCCTGTGTATGCCACGGTGAGCAGAAGGGGTGTCCAGCAGGAGGAGAGCATCCACTACGCCGACATCCAGGTGCTGTGCAGGGCCCAGCAGCGCTCGGCTGCCCAGGTGAGGAGCCTGCAGCAGCACCAGGCCACCGAGTACGCCACCCTCAACTTCCCCAGGGCCAGGCTCAAGTACGACAGCAAAAACGGGACCTTGGTCTGAGAGAACTCATGGCCTCGTCCTGCTGCTCCTCCAGCAGGGAAAGGAGCTCACCCCATGGCCTTGTTCTCCAGCAGAGAAAGGAGCTCACCCCATGGCCTTGTCCTTCAGCAGGGAAAGGAGCTCACCCCATGGCCTTGTCCTTCAGCAGGGAAAGGAGCTCACCCCATGGCCTTGTTCTCCAGCAGGGAAAGGAGCTCACCCCATGGCCTTGTTCTCCAGCAGAGAAAGGAGCTCACCCCATGGCCTTGTCCTCCAGCAGGGAAAGGAGCTCACCCCATGGCCTTGTCCTTCAGCAGGGAAAGGAGCTCACCCCATGGCCTTGTCCTTCAGCAGAGAAAGGAGCTCACCCCATGGCCTTCATTCTCCTTTCAGAAGAGAAAGGAGCTCACCCCATGGCCTGCTCCTCCTTCAGAAGAAAGGAGCTCACCCCATGGCCTCATCCTCGTCCTTCAGCAGGAAAAGGAGCTCACCCCATGGCCTCGTCCTTCAGCAGGAAAAGGAGCTCACCCCATGGCCTCATCCTCCTCATTCAGCAGGAAAAGGAGCTCACCCCATGGCCTTGTTCTCCACCAGGAAAAGGAGCTCCCTGCATGTCCTCCTCCTTCAGAAGGAAAAGGAGCTCACCCCATGGCCTCATCCTTCTCCTCCCGAATTCAGAAATTCAGCGCTAAAGGGACGTTTTGGTGCTGCCCTGGGGAATTCGGACTAAAGGGAGGTTCTGGTGCTGCCTTTGGGAATTCAGGAATTCAGCACTAAAGGGAGGTTTTGGTGAGGGTTTTGTGTCAGTGTTAAAGCTCTGAGCATGCAGAGTGACTCGTGGGTGGTGCTGTGAGGAGAGGAGACCTTCAGCAGGATCTGCTGCTCCTGGAGGTGCAGCCAGGCCCGGGGTGCATCCCCTTGCCCCAAAATCAGCGCTGTACAGCCATGCACGGTACCTGGCAGCCAGAAATGCAGAATTTGGAGGGTACAGAAGGATTTCTGTCACTGCTGGGCTGTTCAGAGGTGCATCCTCGGTGCAGACAAGTGAGGAGTGAGCTCCTGGCTCGGACTGGAAGTGAAACAAGGCAAAATTGGCAGTTTAGCTGCAGATCAGTGCCTATTTTTAGGGCAGTTCTCCGAGTCCAGCAGCTGCCTGGGGCACTGGGAATGAACCCTGGGCAGCTTCAGAGAAGACTTTGGACTTTGCCTCCACTTTTCCCTCATTTTGTGCTGCCAGCCCTGGTTGTAAACCCCAGTGACACCGAGCACACACCTCGTGGGGCTGTCAGCTCCACCTCTGTCTGTGGATTTGAAATCATGTCAGTAATTCAGCGTAGCAATGGTCCAAACTGGGCAGCACTGGCACCAGGGCTCCCCAAACCCCATCTGCAGGCACTAAAGCAAGGCCTGGCACATTCTGCTCCTCAGTCAGGGCCTGCAGAGCAGATTCTGGGGCAGCCCCAGTCACTGGCAGCGTTTAGAGGTGGAGATTTTATAAACACACACAACTTTGCAGAGATGGTTCCTTTTATAAACACACAGAACTTTGCATTTTACACCTCAGCTGGGTGGGAAAAGCACAAAGGAGTTCCTGCTCGTGGTGAAAAATAAAGAAAGCTGCTCCGGGCTGTGTTTGCCAAGGTGGGAGTGTTTGAGGACCAATCTCCCCATTTTTCCTACATGTTTTAATGAGTGCCCGAGCCCCTGGAATGGTTCTTTATCTGCCATTCCCCGAGGAGCTGCAGCTTCCACATCACCCTCGGGCTGTTCCTGGAAGTGCAGCTCATCCTGGAGACAATTCCATGGTCATCAGAGACAATTCCATGGTCATCAGAGACAATTCCACACTCATCCTTGTCACGACAGGCCACCAAACAACATGAGCACACACACCGCTGCTGTCAAGGTGAAGAAAAGGGCAGTTTATTTTCTGACTCCAACATTTATCGTTTTCTAAAAGTGACAGTGACAGTGCCACCTCTCCAATGACACTGGACAAACCAACAGCCCATCCAGTTTCTCCTCCTCCATAAAGGAATGCAAAACAATGAGTTATTTACAGAAAGTGTGTGAGAAAGTTTGCTGCAAGAATGTAAACATCAGAAGGCATAGAAAAACTTAAAAATTCAAAGTGACACATCCTAGAGACAATTCCACGCTCATCCTACAGACAATTTCATGGTCATCCTACAGAAAATTCCACTTTTCCCAGGTTTTCCATGGGGAATTGTGGAAGCCACGTGTTCTGCAACAGAGATTTTCCTGAAGGATTCAGTTTTGCACTGAATATTAAAATCTGTACTGCCCGCGGCTGCCGTGTATGCCAAACGGGTGTTGATGTGCCATTAAAGATGCAATATTCGGTTTGAAGTGAGAATTCCGCTCTTTGGGCGAGGCTTTGCGGGGCTGGGGGGACACACAGGGTCCCGCTCCCGGGGGCGGTGCGGGGCTGGGCAGGGGCATCCCCGAGCCGGCTCCGATCCCGATCCCGGGGCGGAGCCAGCGCCATCCCGCCCCCGTTCCCGTGGCAACCGGAGACGCGCCGGGAGCCGGTAGGGCCGGGAGTGCGGCTCCTGGTACCCATCAATCCCACCGCATCCCATCCCATCCCGTTCCACCTCTCCCCATTCCCCCTCACCCCACCCCATCCCACCTCATCTCACCTCAGCCCCACCCCACCCCACCCCATCCCATCCCATCCCATCCCATCCCATCCCATCCCATCCCATCCCATCCCATCCCATCCCATCCCACCTCATCCCATCCCATCCCATCCCATCCCATCCCATCCCATCCCATCCCATCCCATCCCATCCCATCCCATCCCATCCCATCCCACCCTCATCCCATCCCATCCCCGATCCCATCCCATCCCATCCCATCCCATCCCATCCCATCCCATCCCACCCCATCCCAAATCCCTGATGGATTTCCTTTTCCCCTCAGGCTCAGGAGTGCTGGGACCCTCCCCTGGCACTGAGGTGACATCCAGCATGGGGACTCTGATGGGCACGGGGCCCTGTCACCCCCCACAGCCTCCTGCACCCTCTGTGAGTTCCCAGAGCCTTTTGGTGCCCTTTCTATCCTTTTTGGTGCCCTCTCTGTCCTTTTTGGTGTTCTTCTGCCCCTTTGGTGTCCATTCTGTTCCGTTGGTGCCCTTTCTGCTCCTTTGGTGCCATTTCTGTCCCTTTGGTGTCCTTTCTGTCCCTTTTGGTGCTTCAGGAGGATTTGGGGTCAGTGACACGAGTGCAGCCGTGCCCTTAGGCAGCTCTTTGGGTTCTTGCTGCAGTCACGGCCCCACAAACCCCACGGGTGAATTCCTGACCCAGGAATGGGGTTGGATCATCTATGTTGGATCATCTATGTTGGATCATCTATGTTGGGTAATGAACAAGTCAGCCCCACAGGTCTCAGGAAATTATTTTTGCTGCCAGAGAGAGAAAAGTGATGTATGAGACTGTAAATATTCCTGATTCAGGAATTCCTCTTTTGTTTTTATTCCCTCCAAACCCCGATTTTAGTGACCAGAAGGAGGCAAGGACAGGGGCTGGGGTCATGCTGGAAGTGGCCAGGAGATGGCAATGCCACCGAGTGTCACCAAGCCTGGGCTGGGAGGTCACTCACCCCAGGGGCAGCTGCTGGGGCACCCTTTGGGTGTCACTGCCCCGATGGGTTTGGAGTCACTGGGCAGAGAATTCCCCTTAGGAAAATTCAGGGAGAATTCTGAATTTCCTGGTCGTGAGAGGCTCCTTGCAAAAGCAGCACTGAGAGGCACCTCTTGTGTAAAACCGGCAGCAAAACACGACCCCTGCCAGCAGCAGCTGGGAACTTTGGTGTCAAACACACAGGGAGAAGTGGAATTTAATTTTTAAGAGTTATTTTTAGCCCCCACACCCACCCCAGCCCCATTTGTGTCCCCACAATGGGCAGGGGAATGGCTCAGCATGTCCAGCCTGGTTTGTATTCCCTGCATTCAGGCACAGATAAGAAACTGTAAGAATACAACGAGAAACCTCCTGCAGCAGCAAATCTTTGATGAGAAAACCTCTGAGCTGGGCTGTACCTGAGCCTGGCAGGGAAAAGGAGAACATTTGGAACATTTTTGCCTTTGCTGGGCTGGTGCTGGGGCAGCAGGGGGCTCTGCAGGAGGGAGATGGGATGAAAGGATGAAAGGGAGCCCCTGCATCCCAGATCTTCTTGATCAACCCAAAAATCTCAAAATCCTTCCTTGTTATATTACAAATCCCCAATAAATGTGTGTTTACCATGTAAAAACCAGGTGGTAAATAAATATAATGCAATAAATATAAATATTCGTAATAAATCATTAGCCAAGGAGAGCATTTTAAAGTCCACACTGGAAGCTCAGAGTGTGTTTTGTTGGTTTTTTCCTGCAAATTTAGGTCTCTTTTTGTCTCATGGGGGAACCACTTTGTTTTCCCACAAAATTTTATTGGAATTGCACAGGCATAAGCTACTCAATTGCATTTAAAAAATGGGGTTAAATATTTATTTAATGGCATTCTGAAGCTCAAAAGTGAACGGGATCAAGGCTCCAAGCCCCCAGCAGCTCCAGCTTACGAGGCTTTGTGCAAAGCCTCCCTGTAATCTGTTGTTTTGCTTAACAGATGTGGCATTAGAACCGATGAAAACATCAAAATCTCCACTCCCACGGAATTATGAAAAGCAGGGAGAGCAAACATGAATAATTTAGAACGGGAGGAGAAGGAACCGCCTCCTTTTGGGTTGGGTACAGAGGGAAGCGACCTGTTGCTTCTCTCTCTGTATTTTAGCTGTGCCGGGCTAAAACTGTGAAATTGTGCCATTGATTTTTCCTCGGGATGCACCAACACTTAGGCAGGGGGAAAACAAAAACAAAAAAAGTTTGTTTTTAAGCGCGTTTCACACTTAGAAATGCCTGGCAGGACATTCTGGGAGCGGAGAGCAGCGGGGTCAGTGCCGGCAGAGCCCCTGCCCGAGGGGTTCTCACCCTTCCCGCTTTCGTTTTCCTTTTTTTCCTTCCCCACGGGCACTTCCTGAAAGGTGACACCGACTTCGAGAGGCGGCCTGGGGACACTCGATACTCATTTCTGTCATGGGTGCTACAGAACGAGCTGGGAGTTGTGTTTGATTGTTTGAACGTTTTCTCTCGCGTTTGGGATTTTTTTGGGTTTTTTTTGTTTGTTTTTTTTTTTTTTTTAGGTGGTTTTGTTTCTTGGGGTGTTTTTTGTTTGTTGTTTTTTGGGGGTTTTTGCTGTTGTTGTTGTTGTTGTTGTTTGGGGGCTTTTTTTTGTGTTTTTCTTTTTTGTTTTTCATTGAAAAATGCCATGTTCAAACTTGCGAACCTCCCAGCTGTCGTGGCCTGCCTTGCAGCTTCCTGTGGCCGCAGAACGATCTTCTCTCAGTGCTCTGCTCCCCGTGCAAGGCATCACCTCCCTCCCTTCCTCCTCCTCCTCCTCTTCCTCCTCCTCCTCCTCTCTCCCCCCGCTCCACGCAGATCTCCCTGCGTACGGCGCGTTTGAAAAAATCTCATTTCCACAGCGGGCTCGGGGATAGTTTTGCGGTTTATTTTTTTTTTTTTTTTTTTCCTTTTGGCTGGAAATGGGTTTCAGATGTTTTTTTTCCCCGCGCCTGCATCTCGTAAAGCCGCGGCGTTGCCGTGACAACCGAGTGACATCTCCGCTCCCTCCTCCCTCCGAGCATGCCCAAAGCGGCTCCGCTCTGCCCGGGCTGCACAGATGGGACCATGAGAGCCCTTCCCCGCCAGCTCCCGGCCTTTGTGCTCGGGAGGAAGAGGAGGGAGAGGAGGCAGAGGCGGCCCCGCAGCCCCTGAGCCCCCCGGGACGATGCTCGCCTGCCTGGCCAGGGGCAATGTGCTGGACATCCTGCAGGAGGGATTCACCGAGGTAAAGCCGCGTCCCCTCAGCTCCCCCGGGAGGAAGGCACAGTGGGTTTGTGCAGAATTGTGGAGTAGAAATGGGAGAAAACAGCGAGATTCGTCAGCGGGGAGCGGGAGTTGGTGAGGAGTTTGTGGCCGGTTTTACAGGCGGGGTTTGTGCTCTTCTCACTGCTCTGCTGCTGTCCCGGGAAATAACACAAACTGTGGGTCCTGGTAAATTGTACAAACTGTGGGTCCCGGGAAATAACACAAACTGTGGGGTCACAGGAAATAACACAAACTGTGGGTCCTGGTAAATAACACAAACTGTGGGGTCCCGGTGAATAACACAAACTGTGGGGTCCCGGTGAATAACACAAACTGTGGGGTCCCGGAAATAACACAAACTGTGGGGTCCTGGGAAATTGTACAAACTGCGTGGCAGCGTTCGTTGTGTAAAACTGACTCCTCTCCTGAGGGATGTGCGAGGTCTGTGTGCTGAGGGCTGTAAATCTGATTTATGGACTCACATTGCTTGGGAGAGGCTGGCAAAGAGCTGATTTGGGGTTCTTCCCCCCGTCTTTTTCTGTAAATTGAATCCTCAGGGGACTGAAATGCAACTTGGCGGGGAAAATGTAATTTTTAAAGTGTTTTTATTCGCCTGTTTTGCTAGGAGAGTAATGAATTGTAAAATAAGGACATGCACAAGAAACTGCAGAGATGGGAATCCCGCGGCTGTGTGGGGACAGCAGTGGGACCTCCCTCTTTGGGGGGCACAGAAAATGAGTTTTTTGGGTATTTATGGATATTTATAATCCCCGGGCAGCCCATGCTGGGGCTGAAAAGGAAGAAAAACTGGGGGGGAATTTGCTGGAACCCCAGAGCTGCTGCTATTTTATCTCTCACTTTTGGGGGGGGGTTTATTCTTTCTTAAAACACAGAACTGAATTCTGTTTAGTGTTGGGTGACCCCTCAGCCGTGCTGTGCCTGTTATGCACAGAAAATGAAAAATGAACCCTGAACATCCCTGCTGGGCTTCCCGAATCCGGGAAAACCAAACTGGGGGTGAAACCTGAGCCTGCCCCGGCTCGGGCTGGAATCGCTCCATCCCCTCCTCCTCTTCCTCCTCCTCCTCACAGTGTCAGGCTCATTTTTAGCCAGCCAAGGTCTGGGTTTAGACCGAGCTCGTACTTCCTGTGCTCGGGGGCAGCACATCCTCCTCAGGCACAATTCGTAACTTATTTATTAATAATTTAATCAATGGTGGGAGCGAACCCCAGCGATGTTGAGTGCCTGGCCCTGGCTGGTTTTACCCACAGCTGTGGAAGAAACTTCCCTCTCCCGCCAGAAAAAAACAGATTCTCGGGATCTCTGCGTCCTCACACGCTCCAACAAAAGTAAAACTAAAATGGGTCTAGCAAGGGGAGGACCTGGGATTTGCCAAGGCTCTGGAAATGAGAGAGGAGCTCTCACTCCATTCTTGCTGTGATCACCAGCTCTGAGTCCTGCCCGTCTCTGTTTGCCTGTTTGGGTGTTTATTTACACAGAAATTAACGTGGAATTGTGTCCCCATGCCTGGTGCTATTTACACAAAAATTAACGTGGATTTGTGTCCCCATGCCTGGTGCTATTTACACAAAAATTAACGTGGATTTGTGTCCCCATGCCAGAGCCTCGGGGAGGTTCCTTTGTCCCCCTGCCTCCTTTCCCCCCTCCCCTCCATCCCCTGTGACCGAGGGCACCTCAGCAGCCCAATTATCCCTAATTAGTGCTGGAGCAGGCAGCAGCCTTGTCCTTCTGCACCGCTGCTTTCTCCACCGTGTGAGGAATCCCATCCTGCTCCAGGCACCCCGAAATTGCTGAATTGTCACTTCAGGCCTGTTTATTTCCCTTTTTCCCCCTTTCAGAGCCAGAGCCCTGGTGGACGCTGTCACCTGCAGACATCTGAGGCCAGGATGGTTTTGTTTGATGTTGAGATGCAGCAAAGTCCCCCCCGTGGGCATTAAAGCCCCTCATTAATGGCCTGCCCTGCCTTGAAGGTGTTTCCCTGCTGTTTGTGGGGATTTCTCCGGCTCCCAGGCAGATAAATAATTCAATCCCACAGCTGGATGGGGCCCTGGGGATGCGTGGCTGCTAAAAGCAGGAGTTTATAATGAAAGGGAACCACAGAGAGGGGGCTCATCTGCTCTGACTCCGTCCATGTGGCCCCAGCCTGTTCCCTTTCCTCGGGGAAATGCAGTTTATTTATGTGCTGACACTTCTGCCAGCTCTTGAAAACAGACGGGGCACGGAGAAATGTGTCACAAGCGAGCCTGGCAGCTCCAAGCTGCATTTGAACAACACCACACCTTGTCTTTTTCGAGCTGGAGGATCATTTCCTGTGGCAAACTTCATTATGTGGCTGCCCGTGTGCAGTGAGTCATTTAAAATAACTATTTTCTTCCCCCCTCTCTACGAGATTATGCTGAACAAACCACCCATTCCAGAGGGGACAGGGAGGCTTGCAGAGGTTGTTAGGCAAGCAGGGCAGGGTGAAATGCAGGGTTGGGGAAATCTCCCCCATTTCTGGGCGGCAGAAGTGCTGCAGGGCTGTTCTGCCCCTCGCCAGCTGTTCCATGGGGTATTTCCCCTGGTTCTCAGCCCAGTGGGTGATTCCTGCATTTCTCCTTCACCCTGGCTGGGTGGAGGTGCCATCCTGCCTGTGAGCTGTGATTCCTCACCCTGGGCCATGTCCTGTGGGGGATTTGGTTCTTTTCTCTATTTGGGGTCATTTTCTGGCTCTGCTCCCCTCGGGGCAAGGTCCTGATCTGTGACTCCTCACCCTGGGGGTGATTTGGTTCATTTCTCTGTTTGGGGTCATTTTCTGGCTCTGCTGCCCTCAGGGAAAAGTCCTGATCTGTGACCAAAAGGTCTCAGCTGGGTGATGTCAGCACAAGGAGCTGGCACTCACCCTCTCCTGCCCCAGGGCTATTTATAGGATTAATAGGATTCACCATGGAGAGCTGGTTTGACTTCTGGCTCCCTCATCCTGCTCAGCCCCAGGGCTCCCTCAGGGGCACTGAATCCCTCCCAGGACACCCCAAGCTCCAGAGGTGCTGGTTCATCACCCCAGCTCTGCTTTGGGCTGAGCCTGGCAGCATTTCACACCTTCCCCACCCTGCTAAAGCCTGGGGGAGGCAGCTGGGGCTGAGGCACCCTTGGAGCCTTTGCAGGGTGTCTGAGCTGCCTGGGCTGCCCTGAAACCCCTCCAGGGCTCCAGCACAGACAGAAAACACAGCTGGGGCTCCCCACAGCTGGATTCACCCCCAGATGTGCTCTAGCTGACCTTGCCTTGCTCTGTTTCCAGTTTTCCCCCAAACCCTGGTGCCTGGCCAGCAGCGGGACTCCTCAGCAAGATTTTGCTGCTCTGTAGGATTAGGGTGGAGCAGTTGGGATCAATCCCTGCCTTGGTGGCTAAGCCAGGCTGTCCCTTGGCAGGGTGTCCTTACAGAGCATTTGCACAGGAGCACCCCCACATTTCTGCTTTTCAACCCACTTTTCCAGGAACAGGAAGATTATTGCAGCTGCTTTTTGGGTGGAAAGAGGAAAAAGGGGATGGCACACGGGAGTCACGGCAGAGGGAATCCAAAATTCTGTGTCCTAAATGTGCCTTTAGGGCTTTCACCCCGGGCCAGGGAGTCTCTTGGGGTGTCCCTCCCCTCTGCAAAGTGCCTGCCTGCAGATTTTGGAGTCCTGAGGAGCTGAGGCTCCTCTCGGAGCTGCCTGGGGATGGGGATGGGGATGGGGATGGGGATGGGGATGGTGCTGAGGGAGGAACAATGCTCCTTTTCCTCCCCAGAGCACCAGGGGATGTGTCAGTGCTGGGGCTCTGCTTGGAACTGACAGCTCAGGGTGAATCATGTGCTCCAAAGTCCTTTTTGCACTCAAAGCTCAGCTCCTTGCCAGTTTTTTGCCTTTATTTTTTGCCCGTAGCTGGCACAGAAGCTCTGCCTGGGTGGGACAAGGGCCTCAGGTACCTGCTGAGCATCATGTGAGAGGTGCTGCTCCCTCAGAATCTTACATTTGCATTATTAAGCCCTTTCACAGCACTAAATTAATGAAATGCCAGGATTTAGGCACAGGTGGGAATGACTTCATCCTGCACTGGCAGCTGGATCGCTCTGGAATGGGCCATGGCAGCTTCTGGCTTTACAAGAAGTGAAAATCAAAGGGGCAGAAATAATTCAGGGAGTTTGGGTGGAATTTGTTCTTGCTGCTTACACTTAAGCTCCTCCTGTTAATGGGTAGAGAAAGGAGTGAGGAAAAGGTGGAAAACTCTGCAGTCAGAAATTCCATGTCCTGCTGGAGAGCTGGGCACTCTGGGAATCAACACCTCCTTTAAATTATTGCAAGTTTTCTGAAGGAGAACTCCTGTGGGTGCTGTTGGTCATTCTGGCCTCACTGGGTGGTTTTCACTGTTGGATGCATCTCAGTACATTGAAAAACCTGAATCACATTCAAACATCAATTTTGAGAGGGGAAAAAAAAAATCTTTTGCTGCCTTTGAGAGCAGAGGGAATAATTTTCTTTGCTTGGGAGTTTGTGCTTTCCGCTTCCACAAAGACCTCCTTGAACAGCAACAAAAAATTAATCAGCAAACTGGAGGAAGGCTGGGTGGAAAATTACAGTCCCCATCTAATTAAAGTAATGTCAGAAAGCTTAGAAATCATCCAAGGCCTCAACCTGATGCAATTAGGCTGCTGCAGACCTTTGGCTCAGTGCTCTGGGAGGGGAGGAACAGGGAATTCTTTTCATCCTGGGCTCCTCTTGCTGACCTCAGCAGCCCTGGGGCTTGGGCAGTGGCCACAACGGTGCCACAGAGGGAAATGGGTGTAAAGAACCTCAAAAACTTCATCCTAGAGGATGATTGAGCCCCAAAAATCTCATCCTAGCAGGATGATTGAGCCCCCCAAACCTCATCCTAGCAGGATAATTCCCTAAATCAAACAGGAATGATGGATTCCAGCTGATCAAAGCAGTGCACAAAGGGAAATGGGGGTAAAGAGCCCCAAAAATCTCACCCTAGCAGGATGATTCTCTAAATCCAGTGGTAAGGATGGATTCCAGCTCATCAAGTTAATGTAGAGAAGGGATTTGTTTCCAGAAGGAAACAGGGTCGCAGGATCTACTGGAAGATGGCAGTGAGCAGGGCAGGCCCTCCTTGCTAGAAAAATGATTTGTCCATTTGCTCAACACCAAAAACTGCAATATTTTAATCCCAGAGGGGTAAAAATTAACCTCATATATCCCAACCTGTAATTTACCCCTGGAACTCTGTTGGGATGTCCTGTAGCCCCCAAGACCTTGGTTTAAAAACCTTCTCCTGCCCTGCAAAGTGTTCCAGAGCAAGACAAAAACACCCCACAGAGCCCGGCCTGGAGCAAGCTGGGCTCCAGCTCCCTTCAGGTACAGCTGCTGCTCTTCCCCATGGCAAGTACAGGTAAAAGGGGCTTTTTTTGGAACACAAAGCTGTGTTAATGTAAACAGGATTAAGCTTAGCTCCACCATAATCCTAAATAATGTGTGTTCTGTAGAGCACACCCCACACCAGGCTGCTTTTCCTCTGAAAAATTCTGAGTTTGGAAGAAGTGTTGGTGAGGAGCTGAGCAGCCTGAGCCCTGAAAATTCCAAGGCTGGGCTCAAACCAAAGTGCAGGGGAAGCAGGGACACTTGAGGGGTGCCGTGTTTGTTCCCAGACCTTTTTTAATTTTGGAATTTTGTTGGCTGGAAGGAGCTGAGAGCTGTGTGAGAGTGGGTGCTGCGATGCCTGCAGCCCCAAAAGGGGTGCAGCCCCATTGGGGTGGGTTTGGGGCATTTCTGGGGGCAGAGCAGGCTCAGGAGGGTTTTGGTGGGCTGGGAAGAGCTGCTGCTCCCAGGGCAGGACACATCCCAGCAAATCTTTGTCCTGCCTGTGCTGGAAGTTGATTCCTGGAGGATTTCCCGGGGTGGTGGCAGGAATGGTGCCCACCCAAGCAGCAAACTGTAGCCATGATATTTTCTGAAAAATCTTTTCTTTAGGATTGTTTTCTCCTGAGAAGCTGAGAAGCTTCAGGAACAAAATGTAAGCAATGGTTATCTGCTGCTGTGGAATGCAACAGGTGCATCTGTGATTGGTCTCATGTGGTTGTTTCTAATTAATGGCCAATCACAGCCCGGCTGGCTCGGACAGAAAGTCCAAGCCACAAGCTTTTGTTATCATTCCTTCATTTTCTATTCTTAGCCAGCCTTCTGATGAAATCCTTTCTTCTATTCTTTTAGTATAGTTTTAATATAATATATATCATAAAATAATAAATCAAGTGTTCTGAAACATGGAGTTAACATTCTCATCTCTTCCCTCATCCTGGGACCCCTGTGAACACGGTCACAGCAAACCACGCTGCTGGGATGATATTTAGGGCTGTGTTGAAGCTGCCTTGGGGCTTGAAACAAACAGAATCCTGGGGGGAAGTGAAACAAAAAATATTTCACTTTTTTTGGAGGCCTGAATCTGTGGATTTAGAGGTGGAAATGTGAGCACTGAGGGCTCGAGGCTGTGTTGGAGGTGAAGGGCTGAAGGTGCAGCCCACAGTGCCCTTTGTTATTCCCCTGCTGATGGAGAATTGAAGCATTTTGGGCTCTCCAGCTTCAAAAATTGCCCTTGGGGTTTCTGCTGAGCAGCTCAGGGCCTTTGTCCCTTCATCCTTCAGGCATTTCACAGCACTTGGCCTTTTTTAGGTCACTTAACTTTTATTTCTGATAAATTTCCTTGGGAGGTTCAGTCACATGCTCCCCTCAGCTGCCAGCACTGACAGCTCCCTCTCTGGATTTTTGAGTTCTGCAGCAATCCAAGGCTCTTGCTGAAGTGCCTCAGTCTGCCAGGATTTTGGGTACAAAGTTAGGAAATGCTCTTCAGTCCAACTGTCTGAACGTCTGCAGGAAAATCTGATGTTTAATGGAAAAAACCCAAACCCAACCAAGTGAGTCTGTAAATGAGGTGTAAGTCTGCAGAATTACAGCAGCCATGGGAGTGAAACGACTCTGTCCTGGTGCCACACCAATTCCATTGCCTCAGAAACCTCCTTTTAATGCTCATTGTTTAAAATGTAACTGCTCTGGGATTTAGGGATGGCTTTTTTAATTTTTTACTAATAATAACAGTGACAACCTCCTCCTGCTTTTAAGAGATAGAGACTAAAATCTTGCCAAAAATTCTTTTTTTTGTGAATGCAGGAGGAATGTTCTGAGAGGAGGAACAGAAAACAAACTGCTTGGTGAAAGGGATTTTCCACTAAATGAGACAGAAGTGGAAGAGCCACAGAGACTCCTCCAAAAACTGCAGATTTTCTGCAGCCTGGGAGGGGCTGTGTCCTTGGGGAATCAGTGCCAGTCCCTAAAATGATTAGAAAAATACAAAATAAACACTTGTGGGGTGTAGGAGCGTCGGGGGTGGGACGGTGGGGACGGACAGAGATGAGAGATCTCTGAAGCCAGGGGTTGGAACTTGGGGTTCATTGCAAAGGGCCTGGGTGCAGGGCCCTGCTGGGAGCTGCCAGCCACAGCTCAGAGCAGGCCTGAGAGAGAGAAAGAGAGGGAAAGAGAGTGGTAAAGAGGATGAGAGAGTGAGGTTCCCGTTATAATACAATAAATCTTCTTCTGGTCGTGGAACTTGGTGTTCATTGCAGAGGATGTGGGTGCAGGGCCCTGCTGGGAGCTGCCAGCCACAGCTGGAGCAGGCCCGAGAGAAGAGAGGGGGAGAGAGAGAGAAGGCAAGAGCGTGGTAAAGAGAGAATGAGAGAGTAAAAGAGAGGATCAGAGGGTGAGGTTCCCGTTATAATACAATAAATCTTCTTCTGGTCGTGGAACTTGGGGTTTATTGCAAAGGGCCTGGGTGCAGGGCCCTGCTGGGAGCTGCCAGGCACAGCTCAGAGCAGGCCCGAGAGAAGAGAGGGGAGAGAGGGTGAGAGGGTGAGAGAGTAGAAGGGGTAAGAGGGTAAAAGGGTAAGAGAGCGAGGATCCCTTTACAATACCATAAATCTTTTTCTGTGCTGAATATTCTAATTCTCACTAACCAATCTAGTACAAGATACAAATCCTATCGCATTTATGTACAGCCTATAAGAATCATTACATTACCATACTGTGTTACATTTTAAACCCTAAAAACTCCTCTTTAGGCCCCTTCTGCCAAGCTGTAGGGTCTACTCTGACCCTTGGAGCTGTCTGCAAGCAGAGGGTGTTGTTCTATCAAAAGGGGATCACCTTCAGCCAGCCACACCATTGTTTTCCAGTTGTTCAGTAACTGAGGTATTTCAAAGCTTGTTTTCATTTCAATCTCGTTTATAGTTTCTATATTCTCAAAACCTTTTGCCAGGCAATCATATTGATAAGGCTTTCCTGTTCCATCTCCCCCAGCAGTGGGGCTGGGCATTGCTGCCACCTCAGCAGGAGAAGCTGCAGAGCCCCTCCCCAGGGCAGGCCAGGTCTGCTCCAGCAAAGATGGATCAGATCTGACATTTCTGCATTTCTGCTCCCTTCTGTGCCAGAGCCCCCAGGGCAGCCCCTTTGAGCCCCCCGGGCTGTGCTGAGTGAGCAGAGCTGCCTCCCACAGCTCCAGGCGCCTTCCTGAGCCAGCCACGAGCGATCCAAGCTGGATTTCCTCTGTCAGGATAATTCAGAGCCAGGCTGTGACCAGATTGTGACTTTGATGGGCTCTAAAAGCATCAGCACTGCTGAGATCATATGGAATGGGGGCTTAAAACCTGCTGCATGGGCACAGTCATGGAGAGCTTAGTGGAAAGGGAGCTAATCCCATCGGTGGATGGGTTTGTTTACCCTCCATGTCCCACTGCAGCCTGCCCCAGGGATTGCAGCCGCTGCAGCGACCCTGCAAGGGTTACAGGGAGGGCTGCAAAGGGAAAGGTCACTGGGATCTGCTCATGGCCTTGGGGTCATTTGTGCCAGACAGGTCCTCAGGGTGACCAGGAACCTGAGTTTGAGTTTTCCTGGTCTGAATTTGAGTTTTCCTGGCCCAAATTTGAGGTTTCCTGCTCTGAGTTTGAGTTTCTCTGGTCTCTCAACCTGCCCAGGATCCTGAGTTTGAGTTTCCCTGGTCTCTCAGACTGACCAGGACCTAAGTTTGAGTTTCCCTGGTCTGAATTTGAGTTTCTTTTGTCTCTCACACTGCCCAGGAGCCTGAATTTGAGTTTCCCTGCTCTGATTTTGAGTTTCCCTGCTCTGAGTTTCAGTTTCCCTGGTCTGATTTTGAGTTTCCCTGCTCTGATTTTGAGTTTCCCTGCTCTGAGTTTCAGTTTCCTTGCTCTGGGTTTGTTTCCCTGCTCTCTCCCACCCACAGCATCCCTCCTGAGCTGCTGCCCAGCCCCTGTTCCTGGCTCCCAGGGCCCAAGGCAGCTTCCCTGCACGCAGGAATAGAAACTGGGCCACTGGAAGTGCTGAGGCAGCTCCCAGGCTGTGGAGGGGCTGTACAAGAGCTCCAGATAAGCCACGCTGGGATTGTTACAGAGGGAGGCTCTTGTCTCTCCAGGAATCCTCCCCTGCTTGTCCTGGGGTTGCTAAATGGGCAGACAGTTGTTAAATTGTTAAATAATCAGGGTTCCCTGCTCCTGCACGTTGGGTTCCTGCTCTGGGAGTGAGCAAACTCCCAGAGTCGAAATGCACAGCTCTGGGGTCAGCTCCATTGCCACAGATGCAATGCAAAGCTCTGGGGTCTGCTCCAATGCAGGTGAAATGCACAACTCTGGGGTCAGTCCCAATTTAGATGCAATGCAAAGCTCTGGGTCAGCTCCATTGCCACAGATGCAATACAAAGCTCTGGGGGCAGCTGTGCCAGCCCAGGACCCCTGTCCTGCTCGCTCCTGGCAGGCTGAGCTGCCCCAGGCAGGCAGGGCTGGCAGCCAGGCTCTGGGGCGACACCTCTGCTCTGTGTTCCCCAGGGCAGGGGGCTGAGATCTGTGAAAATCGGGGAGAAAAGCGAAATCCCTGCAATGCAAACGTTCTGGTTTCTGTTTCAGCAACAGCTGCAGGCCTATGTGGCCTGGGTGAATTCCCAGCTGAAGAAGAAGCCAGGGGTGAGGCCAGTGCAGGACCTGAGGCAGGACCTGCGGGATGGGGTCACCCTTGCCCTGCTCATCGAGATTGTAGGTCAGTGCTGCCATCTGGCCCTGTTTATCCCCCTCAGCTCTGGCTCTGGCCTGCAGGGGCTGCCCTGGCTCCGGCATCTGTCAGGCAGATGTTGCTGGGGGTGGCAGAGCTGGCTGGGAAGGAAAACAATGATAAATCAGACCACAAATGCAATTCTATTACAGCCCTTATGGTTCAGAGGCAGTTGGGGCAGATGGGGAAGGCTGGCAGGGGCACTGGGAGCTCCCACAGGGAGTTAGGGGTGGTTTTTGGGAAGAGTGACCTGTTTTCTGATGGCATTGGGCAGGGGGACAGGGAATGGGGCTGCAGTGAGTTCATTGTGCTCACTGCTCCTTCCTGCTCACACTCAGCCCCTGCCCCAGTGGGGAACAGCTCTCCAAACTCCTCCCAGCTGGGTCTGTCCCACTTTGGCACCAGGTGAGCCCTTTCCAAGGAGCTCAGTCCTTTGGGAAGAGGCAGCTCCAGCGAGGGTCCCTCAGGGGGCCACAAATCCTGCCAGAATCCAGCCCCCAAAACCTTGTCATCATCCCAACGCAGCCCCAAACCCAGTCACTGTTGGTGCTGGTTCCTGTTAAACCGGACCAGTCAATCCTGGTGCTGGTTCTTGTTAACCTGGACCAGTCAATCCTGGTGCTGGTTCTTGTTAAACTGGACCAGTCACTGCTGGTGCTGGTTCCTGTTGAGCAGCACCACGAGCCCCATGCAGCACCCAGCCATGAGACCAGCACAGTGCCAGCGATCCCCCTGGCAGTGCCCAGAGCTTCAGCTCTCCTCTGATAATGCCCAGAGCTTCAGCTCTCCTCTGATAAAGCTTTTTCTCTCCCTTCAGCTGGTGAGAAGCTGAGTGGCATCGAGCCCAACCCCAGCAGCCAGCAGGAGATGAGGGAAAATGTGGAGAAAGTCTTGCAGTTTGTGGCATCCAGGAAGATCCGCATGCACCAGACATCAGCTAAAGGTGTGTGGCCCTTGGGGGGATTTCAGCTGCTGGAATTCTGTTTCTGGCTTTGTTTTCTATCAAACAGGTAATTTATGAGTAAATTCATGTGTCAGTTTGTGGGGCAGTTGGAGGGGTTTTTCCCTCCTCTGGTTTAGTGAAGGTTTTGGGTTGAAAGATGGGGAATGCAGAGAAAAAAAAAGTGACTTTTTCCTACTACTGAGCACTCAGAAGCCCAGATAGTGGTGTAATGAAAAATACAGGCTTGGAATCTTTCACCAGAAGGACACATAAACCTGCTTGAGTGAAAGGAGACATGGAAAAAATATTTGTGGTTCACTGGAAGCCATGGGCTGGAAACAGAGAGGAGACACAATGCACAATCACATGTCTGTGGCGTGGTTTAGTCAGGACTTTGAGCAGCTCTGACTAAATTGTTTTGGGAAATCTTGGTCTGGCAGAGTGGCTGATCTTTGCCATGACATCAGTGTGCTGGAAAACACTCGTGTGATCTCACTGAATGTGATAAATTTACATTTGCAGGGTGCTGCAAACAGCTGATGGCACAGGATGCCACCACTGGAGAAATGCCTTGCTGTTCTGCCTTTAGTGTTTTAAAAAAGGAAATTTTCTGCCAATAAAGTCAGTGACAATCTTCAGTAACTGCTCTGCTCCTGAGTGAGCACTCAGTAATTATGTGTCCAGTAATTAACTGCTGGAAATGGCCACAAAGGGAGGCTCAGGGCTGAGCTGTGGAGGTGGCAGCACTTTGCAGTGCCCTGCACCACCAGGGCTGAGCTGTGGCCCCCAGAGTGAGGAGATGACAGCGCTGGTGTGGCTCCAGTGCAGATGAAATGCAAAGCTCTGGGGGCAGCTGTGCCAGCTCAGGCCTCCTGTCCTGCTCCCTCGTCCCACCCTGGGCTGCCCCAGCTGCCTGCTGCCTTCATTATCTCCCTTTCTCCTGGGGCACGCACAGCTCTGCCGCACCCCTCGTTAACCACCCAACCATTTGCGTTTTGCAGATATCGTCGAGGGCAACTTGAAATCCACCATGAGGCTGATCCTGGCCTTGGCTGCTCACTTCAAGCCGGGCTCTGGCAGGGCTGGCAGTGCTGGCGCGGGGGGCAGGGGCTGGGCAGCCCCCCCAGGCCGGCTCCGGCCGCGCTCGGCCGCTGCGGTGGCACAGGGGGCGGTGGCCGCGCTGGCCGATGTCCGGCAGGACGTCCAGCACTCCGGCCGGGACCTGCTCAGGCACAGGCACAGGTGAGGCTGCTCTCGGGATCTCTGCTGCTCACAGTTCAGGCAGAGTGGATATTTTCCAGGGTAGAAATCCATTTTGATTTAGGTGGAATGTACATCTTTAAGCTTGCGGTGTAGTCTGGCTGCAAAAGCCCAGGCTCAGTGAAACTGCTTCAGTGAAGGACAGAGATAAAGGAGAGAGAGACAGAAAGTGATAGACAGAGACAGAAACTACTATGAGAGCAGGTACACCTGACCTAGGAATTCTTTCTGGTAAAGAAGAACTAGCGGCAAATGTCACACGAAATTCGTAAAAATGAATGTGTATGAACCTATTGTGAAATTGTATGCATATGTATCTGAGAGGGGGATAAAAAGGGACCTGAAGTTCCCAATTCCCACATCATGTTAGGGGAACGATTCCCACATGTGTCCAGTGCTGTAATAAACATACCAGCTTCACAACTTCCACAAAAGTTGTGGAGTTTTGTTCATCTCCGCAAAACACAGTGACCCCCAGATGTGTTAGAAAGTCTTTTCCCAGCCCAGCAGTTGAAGAAGGAGTCAGGATTCTCCTATTTTCATTCTCAAGGTTGTTTATTGTTCCTTATCTATAAAATTCTTTCTCCGACCCACCAAGGTCTGTCCGGCAGGTCGGGTTGAGGCACACTGGTGTTATCTTTTATACCAAAAACTACCTGTACATTATTTACCATAACTTCCCAATACCTATCACCTATGTTAGACAGTGAAATCCAAAAGTGCCACCATCACAGCAGAAGATGGAGGCCAAGAAGAAGAAGGACAGGATGCACCCATTCCTCCATCTTGGGACCCCATTCTAAAACCCTCAAAAATCTATTTTTCGCTCCGTGACAAACTAACTATTATTCTACTTAAACTCTCTTGACTTGTAATTTTTCATGGAAAGGTTGGTAATTGTTTTTTCCAAGGGCTAAATCAAAGGCACAGGGGTCTTGAGCTCTGTGCCAGGGTCTCTGAGCCTTCCAGGGCAGCCAGAGGAATTTCCTGGGTTCCAACAGTTGGGAACGTGCCTTGAGCTGTTTTATTTTCCAGCATCAGTCTCATCCCATGGTTATGACAATGGGAAGATGCCAGCAGCTCACATCCCTGGCAGCAGAAAAAGAGCTCAATGTTACAACTTGCTTTAAAAGTTTTTTTGACCAATCCCACAAAGCAAAAGCACATTGACAGTAGTTCTATCCAACCACTATAAGCACACGTACCTTTGGTTAAATAATGCTTGCTTATTTCAAATATAATATCTGCTTGAGAGCCTTAAAACACAATGCACAGAGCTCCATTGTTAAGCTTAGAACTCCCTAACATCTCACTAGATAAACTTTTCTGCAGCTTAGGGAGTTATTCTAGACAAGTGTTAATACACAGACCATTGTTCTATTTGTCCTTACTTTCTACTTCTTACATAATTTTTCTGCTGACCAATCTCATGGCTACTGCTCAGCTCCAATCACACTTCTGCTGTCTCTGAGGCCTTCTGCAGCTTTTCCAAAACCCTCTGATGAATTAGGGATGAGTTTAAAACAACAAGGCCTGTTTGCCTGTTTTCCCTTAAGATGGGGATCCCTGATAGGAAAATTTGCATTTTTCCAGCTCTCTCCTCTCCCTTACCTCCTTCTCCTCAGCTCTCCTCCCCCTTTTTGAGAGAGAAGAACTCCAGCAGCACTCAGGTGAGGCTGCCCTCATTTTGTGACTGTCACCCCCAGGAACAGCAGCGTGGACGAGGAGATTGAGAATCCCTGCTGGAGCGTGCGGGCGCTGGTGCAGCAGTACGAGGGGCAGCAGCACGTGCCCCTGGAGCCCCACCCTGCCAGGTGAGCAATTTTATTGCCAAAATGTCTCCTGTCCAAGATGTCACCCTGCCAGGTGAGCAATTTTATTGCCAAGGTGTCTCCTGTGCCTGGCATTGCCTAAAGTGCCTGTTCTCCTCACTAAAATCCACTCTGAGTTTTGATTTTTTTTTTATTTTTTGATGGAAAAGGGCACCCCTGGCTGGTCTGGAGGGTGAAAGCTCAGGAATCAACGTGAAGCAGTTTTCTGTGAGAAAATGAAGCTTAAAAAGGGCTTTTGAAGGAAAATTACTCCAGTGAGGGAGCTGATCCAGCATGGAGAGCTCTGTAGTAAAGGGAAGCCGCTCCCTTTCCCCCCAGAGAACCAGAAACGACTCGGAAGAGCCAGAGCTGAGTTACTGAACAACTGCAGCTCCCTCTGGAAATGCTGCCGTGCTCCAGTTAATCTCATCTGGAGCAGATTCCAGGGCAGGGCTGCACGTGGGGAGCTGCAGCTCTTTGCCTCAGAGCCTCCCAGTGCCACTGAAAGCCCCAACTCTGATTTTCCGTGTCCTTCCCCTGCCTGGGCTGTTCCCCCAGTGCCTCCCTCCCGTTTGTGAGGGAGTGAGGAGCTCATTTGCCAAGGACAGATTGCCACTGACAGCCTCTCAGCAGGCAGGACGTTTCCCCAGCGTTTCTCAGGCCAATTTTCACGCTCCACAACCCCAATAATTCTCCGTGTACCTGAAAATTAAGGTTGCTTTGCCCAACAGAGGAGAAAAACACAAGAGTTTGTGTTTACCCCCCAGTTCTGCTGCGTGTCATCGCGGGCGTGTTTATAAATAGATTTTTGGAGGAGTGTGGGGCTCCCGGGGAGGCAGTGCTGGAGCAGTGCCTCCACATGATGTCAGCAGTGTGCTTTTGAGGCCAGCCTGCCAGGGGGGATGTAAAAATCTGCTCTTGGCAGCAGCATTTCATGGATAATGCCACAGGAGCTTGGCTCTTGAACAGGGAGCTCAGGACTGCCACATCCTGCTGCCTGCTCCCATCCCTCCAGTTAAGGGAGATGGAATATTTGGTGTGTTCTGCCCCATCAGGTGGCTGCTGTTTCCTTATATTTTTATTTTTATTTTTATTATTTGTATTATTTTTATTATTTGTATTATTTGTATTATTTTTATTATTTGTATTATTTTTATTATTTTTATTATTGTATTATTTTTATCATTTTTATCTATTATTAATTTATCATTTTATTATTGTTTCATTAATTTATTATTAATTTATTAATTTATTATTGTTTTATTATTTCATTATTGTTTATTATTAATTTATTAATGTAATATTGTTTTATTATTTTAAATATTTTTATTATTTTTATTTTATTATTTTAAATATTATTATCCTTATTTTCGTGGTAAGCAAAAAATATCTCTGCACGTCCTGCGTTTCTGTTTCATTTTTTCCCCACAATGTCATGGATTCTCTGGTGATATTATTGCCGATAGGGCAGAACACAGCGAGAATCTTTCCAAAAGTGATCAAAAACTGGGAGAATTCTTCCCCTCCAGCTGCTGGGGGTGTCTGTGCTGGCACAATTCTGCACGATGAAAACGAGATGCTTTTCCTCGCGGGGAGGAATGTGCTTAGCTCAGTTCGGAGAACAGGCTGGGAGGAACGCGATGCTTTTTTTAACGGTGACAGACGTTACTGAGTGCAGAGACCCCTCCTCCAGCGGGCTGAGGTGTCCCAGGGCAGCATCCCCGGCTCCTGAGCCCTCCCAGTTCCCAGGGAGGGCAGCGCAGGCTGCCGAAATGATTCATGGAAAAATCTGCCAAAAATCAGATGATTCCCAGGCTGCCGAGCCCCTCACCCATCCCTCTCCGTTTCCCCTCCCCTTCCAGCAGCTTTCCCTCCCCCACCCCTGAGCCAGGCATCTCGGAGAAAGGCTGTGCCTGCACAGCCCGTGTGACAGCAGCAGGGACAGGGACAGGGAGCCGTGCCTGGGGATGGGGACAGCCTGGGCACAGCCTGCATCCCTCTGGAACCTGGGAGAGCTGCCTGAGCAGAGCCTGCATCCCCCTAAAGCTGGGAGAGCCTGGGCACAGCCTGCATTTCCCTAAAGCTGGGAGAGCCTGAGCAGAGCCTGCATCCCCCTAAAGCTGGGAGAGCTGCCTGGAAAGAATCTGCATCCCCCTAAAGCTGGGGAGAGCATCCTGAGCACAGCCCGCATCCCTCCGGAAGCTGGGAGAGCTGTGTGGGAAGAGCCTGCATCCCTCTGGAACCTGGGAGAGCAGCTTGGGCAGAGCCTGCATTTCCCTAAAGCTGGGAGAGCCTGAGCAGAGCCTGCATCCCCCTAAAACCGGGGAGAGCATCCTGAGCAGAGCCTGCATCCCCCCTAAAGCTATGAGAGCATCCTGAGCACATCCCGCATCCCCCGGCAGCGCACGGACCCCACGCTCCTTCCCTCCCCCGGCGGCTCCTCGGACGCTCGGCAGCACAAGGAGGGCGGGATGGGATGAGAAACACCCCCGGCAAGCCCGGAGCCTTGTGATGAAAACAACCGGCTGTGCAGCTGAGCAAAATGCAGCAGCGGGAGGCGAATAACGTGCGAGGGGAAGCAGCGGGAGCCACGGGCAGGCTGCAGAATTCCCCCCCGGCTCCGGAATCCAGCCCGTTCCTGGGGGCTGCGGGTTTGCCGCTCAGCCGGAGGAGCCCCTGAGCTGGTTTTGTGCGTGCGTTTGTGCTGTTTCTGCTGGGAATCTCCTCGGCACTCGGGCTCGCAGAATTTCCCCCGGAGTTTGGCAGGAGCTGAGCCCCGGGCAGTGAAGAAGGGAAGGAGGAATGAGCAGAGCCGGGATCCTGCGGATTCTGTGAGGTCACAGCTTCAAGTGGGATCATGGGAGGGAAGCAGGTCAAATGGTGAGCGATCGTGTGCATTGTGATGGGTGTTTGTGAAAATTCGGGGCATTCAGGGGCTCGTGTCCCTGAAGCCTGGGCTGTGCTGGAGGATCTGGGGCTCAGGGGAGGCAGGATGTGGGTTAAGGAACCAAGTGGTGAAAGGAATAAAGTGGAGCAGTTTGCATCATAAATCTCTCTTGGAAAGCTTTCATTTCCCAGCCCTCGTTTCTGCATGCTTTAATAGGGAATGGTTCTGCACTTTTAAAGGCATTGCATCAGAGGCTGTTTCACACTCTGATGGCTCAGGCTGATACAGAACCTGGGCAAGTGTTTGCAGCATTACTTGGGTGATGCAGAAAGCAACCCGACCTGTGCTGCTGCTTCAGCTGCCTCTGGCCCTGCCACTGTTTGCAGAGTTTGGGAGGTGGTTGTGGATGCTGGCTGAACCCAGGGGCCTTTGAAATAGGGAAACTGCCTGGAAAGGGTCTGGGGATGTGGGGATGCCTCAGGAAATGTAAAGCTGTCTGTGCTGGGGGGACCTATCCCCACCTGTGGTGCCTTTTCTTGGCTTTGGGCTGTGGATCCGGTGCTGGCAGAAGCGGATGTGGAATGTTATTTCCAGGCTTGTTTTTCATCTTGCCCATCCTTTTCCCTTCCCCTGTTTCACCACCTTCTCTCCCATCTGTGCCTGGTGGTGTTTTTCTGGGACAGCTTCTGCATGGATGAGAACCAGCAGTGCCTCGGGGTGAGGGCAGGTTCAGAGCATCAGCTGGGAACGGGAGGGAGGGAGGGAACTGAGATCTGTTCCTAGAAAGAAGTGAAATCCCTCCTGGAGCTTCTGGCCATGTCAGACCAGCTGGGCTTCCTGCTGGCATCTGTGTTGTGTGAAAGTTCCATCCTTTCCTCTGGCCCTTGTTACATAATGCAATCCCAGCAGAGCTGCCAAATCAAGTCATAAACAGCATTTTAAAAAACCCAAAAAGCCATCATTTTATGCCATGCCCCCATTCAGCAATGAGCAGGAGCAGGGGCTGGTTTGATATTAAATTGATATTAAATTTGATATGAAAAATATGTCTAATGAGGGACTGCTGTGATGGATTTGGAATTCCTGGAGGTAAATCCTGGAGCAAAGCCAGGTGGCCAGGAGTCCTTTAAGCATCACGGACACACCTGAAAGGACAGGCACCGTCCCTGTGGGACATTTCTATTGGACATTGATTATTCTTACACTTTAACTCAGGGGAAGTCTGGGCCACAAAAATCTGGGCTCAGGTCTGTAATTTGAATGAGGAGAGGCTGTCCTGGCCGTGGGAGTGGGGCAGGCAGGAGCAGCAAGTCATTTCCATCTCTATTGCAGGGCTTGCCCCATTCTGTGGGAGCTGTGGGAGACGAGCAGCAGTGCTGGGAAGATGCAGGGAGGGAGCTGCTGAAGCCTCTCATTTTTCTAAACCTATTATATTATTTCCACACTGTTTTTCTTTTTGTTCCCTGCCCTTTTTTTCTGTGTTGGGGGAGAATGAAAAATTAACTCCTGCTCACACTTGCAAGGATTAATTCCTGCGACTTTCGGGGTACATTGAATGGGTCAGTGAGCTTCAGCCACCTTTTGATGTTGTCTGGGAGATGCACTCAGGAAGAATTTCTGAGAAAAAGATTGCTTGAAGCTCCCGGTCAGCTGAGATGGCTCCTGTGAAAATATGTGGGCACTTCCAAGAAGTTTTAATTGAAGAACACGAGTGAGTGGAATCTGACTGTCGAATATATTGGGATTTAAAGTTGGAATGATTAATCTGAAAGCTCTGGAGCAAGAGATGAAGCCAGGGTGGCTTTTTGTCCAGCATAAGGCTGGCAGTAAATGACTCCTCGGTGTGGTCCTACCCCTGTGTGAGAGTCTGAATTAATAAATTTACACGTCCTGGGCTGGGTTGTTGAAGGTTTCTCCGGGATGCAGATAATTCTTAGATAAAAGTGAATATGGAGAAATGCTTGTTCAAAATTAGTGTTGATTAACATAATCTCCACCATCTAAAAGAGCTGTTCCTGCCTTGCTCTGCAGCCTGACTTCCCCCAGCCCTGTGCACAGTGCAAAGAGTGAATCCACCGTAGCCCCCTCGGAGGAGAAGGAGAGGCTTGTGATCCTCCAGGCTGAAGAAACAGAGCCTAAACCAGGTAAAACCTTGGCATTGTTCTGTGTCATCAACTGGAAAAGGCCCTCAGGGACCGAAGTGGTTTAGTGCTGCCTCCAGGGTGTCCTTGGGCACTGAGGGATGCTCTGCAAAGCCCCCAGGTCGCTGTCACTGTCCCCGGTGCTGTGCTTGGAGATCTCCCTGAGCCCAGTGCAGTTATAAATAAAGTGTGTGTGGGACAGCTTGGATTGCCTCGGGAATGAGGCAGGAATCCTGAGCACAGGTGAGCTGCCAGCCCTGGGCTCCGGGAGTGCAGCAGGGCCCTCCTGGGCTGCCAGCAGCACATCCAGCCTCTGTCTCTTGCAGAAGAGGCCGAGGCTCACTTCCAGCCCGAGTGGCAGGCGGGGAGCTCTGGGTCCTGCCTGGAGAACTCATGGGAGGAGCAGCTCCTGGAGCAGCAGGACCACCTGGAAAAGGAAATGGAGGAGGCGAAAAAGATGATTTCGGGTTTGCAGGTGAGAGATTTCTCAGAAAGTGCTCCCTTCCAGGGTCACCCAGCCCTGCACCAGTCAGTCCATGAGCTTGGCTGAACCTTCACATTTGGCACATTCTCCCCACAATTCTTAATTTCTGGGGTCTTTCCCTCACTTCCCCTCCCTGCCCCTCAGCGCAGTGTGTGTCTGGCTGTGCTGGAGAACAGAGCCCCTTGATCCATATGGTGAAGGCCCTGAACTCTCTCCGAACATCCCTTTCTGTTTGTGCTGGGAACCACAGTGGCTCTGAATTGTAAATATTTATGTGGCAGTAAACAAAGCAGAGATTGTGTGAGGAGCACAGGCAGCTGGGCGGGCACTTTCCCCAGGGGACAATGGGCAGGACACAAAAGAGTCACCAAAAAAAAAAGAAAAAATTCCTTGGTTGACTGGTAAAATCCCTGCATTTTGTGCCCACTGGGAGCAGGGACAGGAGGGACTGGCACTGCTGCCCCCTTGTCCCCTGGGAGTGGGGAGAGGCAGCTGATGTGGCCAGGCAGGAAATTGGATTTGGTTCATCGATTTTCCTCCTCTTACTCAATAATTGAGAAGCTCCAGATTGTGACAGTTTGGTTGAAATATTGGGGATCTGATGCACACACACCCTATAAGGTGCTAAAGCTGAGACTTCACTCCCTGGAAATCTGAGTTGTCCTTGTTTGGTTCTTTCTGTGGGGAAGAGCATGGGCTGACAGACCCTTGGGAGAGCTTTGGCAGGGGATAAATCTTCTTGTTCATTCCTGGGGGAAAAAAAAAACCAAACTCATTTTGAGGGAAATAAATCAGCAGAAATGAGAAATGAAGCTGGTTAGGGACTTAATAGGAGTGACTGCTGGCCAGAGCTGCAGCTCACCTCTTTCCCTTTGAAATCTCTGAAAATGAGATTTGATTTTTTCCCCCCTTTATCTCCCCAGGCTCTGTTGCTCAATGGGTCTTTACCTGAGGATGAGCAGGAAGGATCCTTTGAACTTTCTGAGCGTGGAGCCTGCCCTCAGGAGCAGCTGGTGAGCACAGCCCTGGACCCAACTTCCCCTGCTGCAGCTGCCTTTTGCCCTGGCCTGCCCCTGCTGCACAATAACCACGCTGATGTTTTGCATTCAGATCATCATCCGGAGCCGCCTGGACCAGAGCGTGGAGGAAAATCAAGATCTGAAGGTGACAGGGTGACAGATGGAGGGGGAAGAGAGGTTTTGCAGATTGTACCACTTGATTTTTTAGGGGAAAACGGGGTGGGGATGAGGCAGGGTGAGCAACATGATGGGTAAAACTGGGAATATTCTGTGAGGGCTCCAGCTCTGGAGGCTTGGGACCAGTTCTGGTGCTGGCAGAAGTGTTTGATGTTGGTCTGAAGGACAGATTTGGGGAACTGGGCAGTTGTTATTTTCCTCAGGACTTTAATAACAGAGATCAGCTCTTTGTCATGTTTGTAACTCATTAAAATGTCTCAGGCTCTTGGATCAGTGGGAAGAGGAGGGATGTGCTTCCTCCTGCAGAGAAAACACCAGCTCTGGCTGGTCCTGAAGGGGTTAACAACACAAGGTGCTGTTTAACTAAATTGTGTTGCATTTGCAGAAGGAGCTGCTGAAATACAAACAAGAAGCTCGGAACCTCCAGGGAATAAAGGTGAGGAAAGGTGCATTTCATCAAAAATGAACAGCAGTGCTTTAGGTGAGTAGGGCCAGCAGACACCACACACCTGAGGAACCTCAGATTGTGGAAGGAGGAGTATTGGGGGATCCTGTGGTTTATTGCTGAATTTTTAGGCAGGTGTAAGGAGATGGGTTTCCAGTTTTCTGCTTTGTCTGTAAGATTGTGGTCAAGTATTCCCCTTTTTCTTAATTTCCCCCTGTTTCTCCTAACCAAACAGAGGCATAAATTGGTTGGTTGGCTCTTTTATTCCCTCCTCTCTCTTGGAGTACCCACCCATCAGCACTGGCCCAGTGAACTCAATCCTGCCAGCACAGGAAAAAGAGCCTGGGGTGTCCCTGTCCTGCCCAAAACCAGCTCAGTTTGTGCCTCTGGAGTGCTGAACACTGCTGATCTCCTCCTGACAGGGGTATTTTTAGAGCTGCCTGTCAGAAGGGAGCAAACAGCAGTAGCTGTCCAAGGTGCAGCTCTGGGTGAGTGAAAGGTGCAGAATTAGTGCTGACTTTGGCCTCTGCAGAGAGGATTTCACTGCACAACTGGGTCACACTCAGGGCTTAAGGCTCCTTGTGTCCTGGGCTGATCTTGGCCTCTCTGTGCCCTCGGGATGAGTGGCTGGGGCAGGAGCTGCAGGGCTCAGCGCCCTCCAGAGCTGTTCTGTCCATCACAGCCAATACTCATCACTTCTGGAGAGGGAAATTCAGGCTGAGGCAGAGAAATCCCTCTGTGCTGGTGGCCAGAACGTTGGCAGGGAAATCAGTTTTGGGTAAGGGAGAGGCAGGAGGGCTGAGAGCCCCTGGCAGCAGCTCAGCCCCAGGTGGCCACAGGGTGTTGTGGCCCCTGAGCCCCAGGGAGGGGTCCCTGTCCCCCCTGCCCTCCTGCAGAGGTCACCTCTCCCCAGGACGCCCTGCAGCAGAGGCTGCTCCAGCAGGATGCTGCAGTCCTGCAGCTCAAGCAGGAGCTGCTGAGAGCCAGCATGGACAAGGAGGAGCTGCACAACCAGAACGTGAGTCACTGCTGCTGCTGAGGTTGTTTTGGGGGGGTTGGTGGCCCCAGGGGTGGCTGCAGCAGAGATTTCGGGGTCGTGGGATAGGGAACAAGCAGCCAGAGGTCTCTGCACAGCACAGGCTGCTCACAGCCTGCTGGCCAGCTCTGAGGCTGGACATTCCTGACCTTCACTCCCGCTTCCTGTCCTCCAGGACCTTCAGCTGGGACAGGGAGGGGCTTTCCCTGATGTTTTCAGCGCTGTTGCATTTGTCCCTCCTCACTCCCTGGCTCAGCAGGTGGCACCTGCCCTGTGCAGGTCTCTGTCCACAGGTGCCACCCTAAACAGCATCTCCCGTGACCTCTGTAGGTTTCTGGTCACCCTTTGGCACAAGGGGCAGAGGTTTTCACTCTCTGGGAATATCTGCCTCACACCTGGCTGTTACTCCTGCAGGTTGACCTCCAGAGGAAGGTTGAAGAGAGAAACCGGCTCCTGGCAGAGTACAAAGTAATGGAGCCTCTTCCGTGGGGTTTGGGTGGTTCTTCTGTTCTGGGGATGGGATTGCTCTTTCCCTGGCACTTGGACAGCCCTGGGAAGGAGCTGTGGGAGCCAGGGGTGTTTGCAGTGAGGTGGGGGGATCAGAAGTTCTTTGCATTCCCCCCACGGCTTCCTGCAGATCTTTTATTGTTGTGAGTTTTGGTGGTGGCTGCTGAGTGCCCAGCACTTGGTGCAGATGAGGGTGGGTGACCTGTTTGTGCTCTGATCCCTGGGGAATCTGTGTGCTCTGGGACAGCTGTGTGACCTCAGCAGCAGATCTTTGGCCAAGGGGACTTTGGGCAATAAAAACCTGATTGATCTTGTCCAAAAAAAGCTCTGACACTCAGCTCTAACATCAGGCAAAGCACACCCTGTGTGAGCCGCCTGATCCTGGCAGAGGACAGGATTTTCCCTGCCATGGGAGGATGACAGAGCCTCCCTCCTGCCCTGCTGATTCCCTGGACCCCTGTGTTGCAGAAGGAGCTGTGCCAGAAGGACCGGCACCTGCAGCAGCAGCAGACCAAGCTGGATGAGATGCTCAGGCAGCTTTCTGAGGCCAGCTACCAGCAGGTAGGGAGAGCTGGGCTGGGCTGGGAGCTGCTCTGGCTGGCCCATGGGGGGTGACTCCTCTGCTGCCCCTCCACAGGTGGATTTGGAGCGGGAGCTGGAGCACAAGGAGGCCCTGCTGGCTCACTGCATGAAGAGAGAGGCTGAGGAGGTACGGGAGCCTTGCTCCACACCTGGATTGGGGTTTGCCCAGCACCCTGCAGGGACCTGGCTCCAGAAACCCTCCCCTTCATCCCAGAGAGGTCTCACTGTCAGAGCCCTGACCAAGGCAGGCAAAGCCCCCAGCACTGAGCACTCTGGCTCAGCCTCCTGGCTCAGAATCCTCAGAGATGAAAGCCAGAGGCTTTCTCAGCTTCCAGCTTCACCTCTGACCCTGGCAGTAGTTAGACCAGAGCTCAATTTACTCCTTCCTTTTCCTGCTGACCCTGGTATTGAGTCTTTCCCCCTTTATGTGAGGAATCAGGTCTGTGCTGTGAGCAGGAACTCCCTGCACACTTTAGGGAGTGTCTTTATCTGGGAGAAGATGGGAGCTTTATCACCGATGTGGAAAGCTCTCATTCCCTCTCATTTTGAAGTCCATAAATGAGGATTTCTGGGGAGGTTCTGACACTCACACATCTTCCCCTGCCCAGGTGATGGCATTCAGCAGTCACAGTGCCCAGAGCAATGGCTTTCTGCAGCCAGCAGGAAAAGGAGCTGCTCCCCCAGCCCACCGAGGGGTAAGTGCCCCTGAGGGCTGCATTCCCAGCCAGATATCCTGGAATTTTTATTTTATTCCAAGAGGTTTCCCCTCGCTGGGGAGGCAGCCCCTGGGCTGGAGTCAGCTGTGCTGTTTTGGGCAGACCAGCGACCTGCAGCTGGTGCGGGACGCGCTGCGCAGCCTCAGGAACAGCTTCAGTGGCCATGACCCGCAGCACCACACCATCGACAGCCTGGAGCAGGGCATCTCCAGCCTCATGGAGCGCCTGCACCGCATGGAGACGCACAGCAGGCAGGACAGGAGGGTAAGGGCTCCCCAGGGCACTCAGCTCCTGCCCCTCACACCCCACCCTGGCTCTGCCTGGGAGGTGACTCTCTGTTGTTTTGGCTTTGTGCCCCAGGTGAGGGGGAAATCACCAGCAAGCAGAGCAACCAACGAGTGCAGAGACTCCTGGCCTCCCAAATCCAGTAAGTGCCTGGCGGATCCTGCTCTTCCACTGCCAAATCCACTGCTCAGGTTCCCAGGTGTAGAATCCCCTTGGGAATCCCAGATTCACTGCTCAGGTTCCCAGGTGTAGAATGCCCTTGGGAATCCCAGATTCACTGCTCAGGTTCCCAGGTGTAGAATGCCCTTGGGAATCTGCCCCCTCCAGGATCCTCCCCGGAGCAGAGCTCCCTGCAAAGGGAAGGGACACACGTTTATGGCTGGTTTTCTGTAAAGCACCATCACAGCGCTGGTCTGGGCCTCTTGGGCAGTGCTGCAGCAGGAATAAGCATGGCAGTCGCTGGGAAAAGGGATATCATCCCAGCTTCCTGCTGCTGTGCACCATCTAGTGGGGACAGAGGAGTGTTCCCTGCTCAGTGTTTACTGCCTTTCATATCTTCAGAATGAAACACCACATTTCCTTTTTAAACACCTCATTTCTACGTGTGCAGAGTATTTTCTGCATAAAAGGAGCCTTAAAATTGTGCGGTTCAGTTCCTCTGTTTCAGCTCTTGGGGGGGAGCAGGAAACAAGGCAGGAGCTGGGGAGAGAAACACAAATGGGCAAATTAAAATCCACGCACCACCATCCATCCTGGCCAGCAGGAACGGGAAGCTGAGG
Organism: Camarhynchus parvulus; assembly: GCF_901933205.1. Taxonomy (NCBI): domain Eukaryota; kingdom Metazoa; phylum Chordata; class Aves; order Passeriformes; family Thraupidae; genus Camarhynchus; species Camarhynchus parvulus. The sequence goes on along the minus strand of NC_044594.1, from coordinate 1,588,594 downwards.
AGGGATAATGATGATAAGGGATGATAATCAGCGAGTTGCTGCCTTGCAGAGCTGCCTCACTCTCAGAGCACGCCCGTGATGAGCACCAGTGCCTGCACCAAAGTGTTGTACTTCACCGACCGCTCCCTCACCCCCTTCATGGTCAGCATACCAAAGAGGTGAGCCCGGCCTAGCTAAGCCTCCTGTGCCCATAAAACTCTGCTTTCCTGGGAATGCTCCCAGCCAGCACAGGTTTGCTGTGCTTTAACTGGATTTCATGTTGGGGAAGATGATCTGCAGTAGTCCCTGAGCTTTGTTTTCGTGTTTTGCATTTGCACTTATTTCCCTTGCAGGTTAGGGGAAGTGACTCTGAAGGATTTCAAGGCAGCCATCGATCGGGAAGGAACCCATCGGTACCACTTCAAAGCCCTGGACCCAGAGTTTGGCACAGTGAAGGAGGAGGTAAAAGTGGGACTGGCCTTGGGATCAGTGTCAGCACACAGCCCTGGGGACCACTTTTAAACTATTGAAATAGTGGATGTTCCCCCAAACAAAAGTGTCTGCTTTCCCAGCTGTGGGTGAAGCTCCTGTTGTGCTAAAATATTTTCATCCTCAGCGAAAAGCAACTCCATTGATGTGGTTGTGACTGCCTGGGAGTTGCAGAGCCAGGGAGGGACACAGCAAAATCTGGGCTGCAGGTTTTATAAACCCTATTGCAACGGGAGAGCCTGTATTAAACATACAATCTCTTCCTTTCCTCTGAAGGTTTTTCAGAGGGAACTCTGTGTGTGTGTGGCATCGTTCCCTTTGTGTGCTGCAGTGCAGCCCTGTTTGTGCTCAGGCTGGTGTGGGTGTGGATTGGATTCATCTCAGGTTATTGGGACAGTTCTTGCTTCACAAATTGATTAGGGCAAGGGCAAAGGGTCACCCTCTCTGGGGACAGGCAGCAGCAGCAGCTGGAGGTCGTGGTCTGGCTCAGAAAAGGCGTGATTCCTGTCTTTAGTTTACCTTTAATGTCAAAAGAAACAGCCGATAATAACCCTGGTGTTCATTGGTTAATGAGGCCTGGTCTGTTATTTACCTAAATTGTGAAAATGTGACTCATACCTCAGCCATCACTGCCATGTGTTCCCTGGATTATTTCGGGAAATCTGAGCTAGGGTTTGACTTCATGCCCCTGATGCCACTCACATTGCAGAACGCTGTCTCCAGACCCCAGACATGACTGAAATACTTAATTTTTAAAATTTTTTTTTTGGTAGGTGTTCCATGACGACGACATCATTCCTGGCTGGGAGGGGAAAATCGTGGCCTGGGTGGAAGAAGACCACGGGGAGAATTAATGGAGCTTTCGAGCCCTGTTTCTATGGAAACCTGTGACTGTCTGCAGAGCTCGGAGAGTGACCAAGGAGCCCGAGTGCTGGGGGGAGGCCAATTCAAGCTGCCAAAAAAGAGCCTCTGTGCCAGCCACGGGTGGTGCAGGCTGTGTGCATGGACAGCTGGCACCTGAGTGCCCGTGCCCGAGGGCAGCTGCTGTTCTGAGGCTGCAGGGATGGCTCTGTGGGACAGAAACACCCGGCTCAGCCCTGCCAGCAAAACCCTGGAGGCCTTAAGGATGCTTTGCCCCCTTCTCCTCCATCCCTGCACCGTGTGCTGCGTGCTCAGCTGGGCATCTCCTGTGCTGGTGTCACAGAACTGCACTGATGGTGAAATGTAAAGCTTTGCCTTCATGGAGAAGAGGTTGCTGGATTGCAGGAGCTGAAGCTGGACCAGCTGTTGTGCTGCAGGAGCAGAGTGACTCTGTGGACATTGCAGGCTGACAGGACCTGTTCTGGGTGCGGGAAGAGTCCTCTGGAGGGTTGAAGCAAAGCTCACCAGCCTGGCCAAGCTCCCTTTCTCCCAAACTCAGGCTCCCACCTCCCAGCCCTGCTTTCCCCACTTCCCAAAGCTGTTCCCACTTCCGAGGCCCTCGAGGTTTGCTCTGCTGCTGTGGGGACTGTGGGATCTTGGTGCTTGTTTGTTTGCTGAAGGATTTCACGGGTGGGGAGCTGCAATCAGCTGCTCCCTGAGGTCTTTGCACCCCCTGTCCTTGCTGAGCCTCGGTCCCTGCGCTTGTGCCCTCTCTGCTGTCACCTCCTGTGCACAGGCATCCCCTGCTGCTGTCCCCACTGCCAGGGCCACCAAGCACTTACCCACTCCAGTTCCTTGCTACGCTGAGTCCTGAAGGATCAGGAAAGAACTGCTGGGAAAAATAACAAGCCCTACAATCCCCCAAGGGTGGGTTTTTCCCTTTGGTCTTGTGGTTTTGTTTCTCTACATCGCCCGTGGGCTTGGGAGGTCAAATGGGCTCTGCTCCTTCCCAGCTCCTGTGGGACTGTCTGTGTGTGCTGTGCATGAGGCTGGGAGAGGGGGCAACCTGGTTTTACTGTTTTATATTAACATGTCCTTTTGTAAACCTGTTCTTGAAATTATTTTGTACCAATTCACATTTGTCCGAGGACTGTGGATTATTTTTATACTAGTGCAAGTGCTCTCTGTATATTTCTGCACGCATTATACTGTGTTTTACTCCTTTCCTGGTGGATGCTGAGATGTTTTGTATCGTCTTCTGTTGACACAACACTGGCCTTGTAATTTTATCTTACTATGGAAATCCAACTGGTTGATACTGGGTTTTATATCAAGGCTCCTACATGGTTTTGTGCCACATTGGCACAACACAAGCTGCCTCCTGTTCTGCACAATTTGTGTGACTTTCTGCTTACAGACAGCGGGAGGAAAGTTCATCAATGAGCAGGTTAATTAATGGGAGAAATACATCTCTTTGGAAAAGAAACAATGATTTTCTTTCTCCCCTGGACATAATTTCTTTGTTGCATGGTCTCTAGTGAAGAGGGCATGGGCTTGTGCTACTGAGATCAATTGTATTTGAATTGCAAACTTCTCACAAGTGTTTCATTCTTTGGGTTTTACTCATCGGTTTTATTCCAGCAACAGCCACACACCTGGGCTGGAGTTTCATGGAGCAAATTTCGAAGCTTTTCAATGTCTCTTGTTGTCCAGCCTCGTGTCCTTCTCTGCTATCCAGAAGAGCAGTTTGCTTTGGGAAGTTTCTCCCCCATAAAAGCAAAAAGTGTCAATTTTAAATGAGTTTTAACAGATGTCAATTTAAAATGAGTTTTAAGAGATTTTGCTACAAGATCAAGTTGACAAGTTGAACAGGAAAGTAACTTCGAGGAAATTGGCAGAAATAAAACAATCGTAAGCAGTGAAACAGACAAGCTGGGATATGGCAGCGAGAGCACACTCCAGACCAAACCCACCCTCCGTGGAAAGAACTTCTTGCTTAGCTTGAGGTGAAACTTGGTATATTTTAGTTTAGGACTGAACGGAGCCAGGCCTTTCCCCTGACCCTGGGTGTATTTAATGTGTTCTGCCCCATCCACAGCCTGAGGCCGTTCCCGGGGAGCAGAGCCGATCCGCGGCTGTCCCCTCCTGTCAGGGAGCAGTGCAGAGCCAGAACGTGCCCCATATCCCGATTCAAAAAAAAAAAAAAAAAAAAAAAAAAAAAAAAAAAAAAAATTTTCTGCAGGCTGAGCCCTGTGCAGAGCCAGAACGAGCCCCATATCCCGTTTTCTGCAGGCTGAGCCCTGTGCAGAGCCACACGGTGCCCGATATCACCGTTTTCGGCAGGCTGAGCCCTGTACACCCGGAGCTCCGGCCAGGCCAGTGCCGAGGCGGTGTCTGAGGCGGTCCCGAGGCGGTGCCGAGGCTTTGCTGAGGCGGTGTCTGAGCCTTTGCTGAGGCGGTGCCGAGGCGGTGCCTGAGGCGGGCCGGTTCCCGCCCGCCGCCGCTTTACGGCCGCCCCAGTGTCGCGCCGCGCCGCCCGCACGGAGGTCACCGAGCGCCGCCGGCCCCGGTGCGCCCGGCCCAGCCCAGCCCGGCTGCAGCCCAGCCCGAGCATGTGGCGGGTGTTGGCGCGACGCGTGTCCCGGGGCGCGGCCGGGCCGCCCGGCCTGGTGCGGCCCCGCCGAGCGCTCGGGGCCGGGGTCGGGGCCGGGGCTGGCCCGGCCCGGCGCGGCCCGGTCTGGGGCGGCCCCGCGCCTCGCCCGCTGCTGCCGCCGCCCGCCTGGCCCCGGCTCGTCCCGCGCCGCTGCTGCAGCCTCCCGGCACACCAGAAGGTGAGAGTCACCCCCGGAGCCTGCCCCGCCTGTCCCTCGTGTGCCCTCGCTTTCCCCTCGCTTTCCCCCCTCGTTTTTCCCCTCGCTTTCCCTCTCGTTTTCCCTCTCGCTTTCCCCCTCGCTTTTCCCCTCACTTTCCCTGTCCCTGCCCCTTCTCTTTCCCCGTCCCTGCCCCTTCCCTCTCCCCCTCCCTCCTCCTTGGCTTTCTCCCTCGCTTTCCCCTTCGCTTTCCCCTTCTCTTTCCCCCTCGCATTCCCCCTCTGCCCCTTCGTTTTCCCCTCTCCGTTTTCCGTCCCCTCCCCATGTGGCTCACTTTGCCTCGGGGATTGAGTTATGGGATCATGAAGGCTGGAAGAGTCCTTTAGGATCAGCGAGCCAGCGCTGCGCTGGAGCCCCCCACGCACATGGCTCTTAGACGCCCCCCGGGGATGGGAACTCTGCCGCCTCCGTGGGTAATCCTGTTCCAACGCCTGGCCACCCAAACTGGGAGAAAATCGATATTTTTTTGTGTCTTTGGCACCACGTAGTCTAAAGTCCCTGGGTGGCTGTTGGGTGCTCCCTCCATCACCTCTGTCCTTTATCCCAGCACCCTGTTGGTCCTTGGCAGACCCAGGCCAAGCCCTGGCTCTCTGTAACCCTTTCTTGGCAGAATCATAGAGTCTTATGGGGTTGGAATGGACCCTAAAGCCATGCGCAGGGACACCTTCCAGTGTCCCAGGTTGCTCCAAGCCCCACCCAGGCTGACCTTGAACACTTCTTGGGATGGGGCAAGCACAGCCTCTGCCCTCAGCACCCAGTGCGGCTTTGCCAGGGTCCTTCACCAGCAGCTCGGGGCAGTGCTGGGGATTTGCAGCAGATCTGTGCCCCGCATGAGCTGAGGATTTGTTTCTGTCCCGTGTGTGCTGCCTGCTGCTGGATCTGCCTGGCTGTGACACTGCCCTGTCCCTCCACAGGTGGCACTGCCAGCGCTGTCCCCAACGATGCAGATGGGCACCATCGCACGCTGGGAGAAGAAGGAGGGGGACAAGATCAACGAAGGGGATCTCATAGCAGAGGTATCCTGGGGACAAAGCTGGGCTGAAGGGGATCTCTTAGTAGAAATATCCTGGGGATGAAGCTGGGCTGGAGGGGATCTCATAGCAGAAATATCCTGGGGACCAGGCTGGGCTGTCTCTCTTGAACTGCATGTCTGGCCTGGGGGCTGTCCCTGCCTGAAGGCAGATTTTAGATCCCATATCCCAATGGATGCTGGTGGGAAGGAGTGACTGTCAGCCTCTCAGAGCTGGTTTGAGGGCAAACTTCCCTAGAGCTGCTGCCTCAGGGTGATTTTTCCAGAACTGTGACCCTGGGGGCTCTGGGCTCACCATTTGCTGTTCTCTCTCAAAGGTGGAGACAGACAAAGCTACAGTTGGCTTTGAGAGCCTGGAGGAATGTTACCTGGCCAAGATCCTGGTGCCTGAAGGAACAAGGGATGTTCCTATTGGGGCCATAATATGTATCACAGTAGAAAAGTATGTATTTTCCTAACCCTTGATGTGAATTCCCCCTCTTGGGGCTTCTGGGGTGTCTTGAGTGAAAGACAGACCGTCACCTGATGGGCTTTGGGGCTCTGTGTGTTCTTCTAGGCCTGAACATATTGATGCCTTCAAAAACTACACCCTGGATTCTGCAGCAGCTGCTGCCCCTGCAGCCTCAGTGCCTCCCCCTCCAGCTGCAGCCCCCTCCCCACCACCTCAGCCTTCTCCTCAGGCCCCTGGCAGCTCTTACCCTCCTCACATGCAGGTAAGAGAGCGCTGCTCCTGCTTTAAGGCTTCTTGCACTCTTTTTCTGCCCCTGGCATTGCTGCCTGTGGGGGATTTTGTCATAAAAACTGTCTGGATAATTTATTAACTGTGCCACTTCAGTTGTGGTGTGCTTAGAGCAGGTGTTGGGGGACACCTCAGAAACCTTTTTTAATAAATTAATTTCAGCATCCCGGCTGCTGGTGGAGGAGAGGCTTGTACCTCCAGGGTTGTTGCTTTGAAAAATGAGTTAAATCTGCATTTTTTGGACAGTTGTGGTGTAAAAAGACCTTGTGCTTAGTGTGAGTAGGCTCTGCTCATATCTCAGAGCAGAACTCCAGCCTGTGGTGCTCTGGTGACCACACCAGATGTGTCTGTGGGTGACTAATAATGAATTGTGTTTGGGTATAACCTTTTTGCTTTGCTTGGCTTTTGAAGTGTATCCACGGATGGATTTGAGCACTTTGTGCAGGGGGTTGCTTTGACACCCCTTTGAAAAGAAAATCTGGAATATTGAACCCCATCCCACATGTGGGAACTGATTTATGTGAGATGTTACTCAAAGTCAGGCATAAAATAATTAATGAATGGCTTCTAAATGTGTGTTTTGGCTACTAAAGTTGCTTTCTTCCCTCTGCTTGCCCCCTCTGCCCAGTTTTGCTCCCCATGTGTGCGTCACAGTGACAAAGTGACTTGCTGCAGCCTTCCTTAGCCTTGCAGGGTGATGGCAGTGATGATAATTTTGATTTATTCATTTCTTGCCCTCTGCTCTTGCTTGGTCTCCTGCTCAGGCCTTGCTAACAGAAGCCAAAGCAGCACAGAGGGACAGCCCTGCTTGGCTGTCATGGAGCCAGACTAGGAGTGCATTAAAGCTGCTTCTTTAGGTTGGCATCATTTCTCAGGAGTCCAGCCTGTGTTGCTGAGGCCTGGGGATGAGCAGGCTCTGACTGTGCTGTGTTCTGTGCCTTCCCAGATCACCCTCCCTGCTCTGTCACCCACCATGACGATGGGCACAGTGCAGAGGTGGGAGAAGAAGGTTGGGGAGAAGCTGAATGAGGGAGACTTGCTGGCTGAGATTGAGACAGATAAAGCCACAATCGGTGAGTCCCCGGCCAAGGTGGGTGAGGTGCCCTTGGAAGGGCCCTGAGCAGCCTCTGCCAGCTCCTCTGGCTGCTCAGAGGGGTGGTGCTGTGGGACAGGTTTTGTTAACATCTCATCCCACTGGAGAGCTCCTAAAAGCACTTCTATTTCCTCATCAATCCTTCTTAGCAAGTGCTAAGTTCCCTGCTGGGAAGGGTTCTCCTGCTTCAGCTGCCAGTCTCCAGCAGCAGCAGCACTTGGAGCAGCCCTTGAGCTCCTCAGTGTTGTTTGTTTCTCTCCCCTGCAGGCTTTGAAGTGCAGGAGGAAGGCTACCTGGCAAAGATCTTGGTGCCTGAAGGAACAAGAGATGTGCCCTTAGGAACTCCCCTGTGCATCATTGTGGAGAAGGAGGCTGACATCCCAGCCTTTGCTGACTACCAGGCTGCTGCAGTCACTGACATGAAGGCACCAGCTCCTCCTCCTCCTCCTCCACAGGTAAGGAGAACTCATGGGCACCACTGAGAGGCCTGAGCTGAGCTGTTGTTGACAGTGTGAAGCCCAGGCTTCAACAGGAGTGTTCTGATTTGTGAGTGCAAGGCTGATCCATGTGCTGAGAAGTGATCACTAATTTGCCCTCCAAGACCTACAGCAGGTTTCTTTCATTCTGATCTTTTTCCCAGCTTGTTGCTTGTGCCAGTTCTGATTCCTCATCCTTGAAAATGGGGAGCTCAAGTTCTTTATTTTATTTGGTTTTTTATTCAGCTCACCTCCTTCCCAGTGAGTTTCTGATTTAATTTCTGGGAAGCTTTGTGCACACGAGTCATTATCTCTTGATTGATAATTAGATGGGCCAGTTCTCTTGCTGTGGTTTCCACTGATGGCTTTGATTCTTTGTTAAGGTGATGGCAACTCCTGCAGCTGCTCCTCCTCCTGCCCAGCCTGCTGCTGCTCCTGCTCCAGCAGCCCCCTCAGCAGGGCCACCCCGCAAAGGAGGAAGGGTCGTGATCAGTCCCCTGGCAAAGAAGTTGGCAGCAGAGAAAGGAATCGACCTTACCCAAGTGAAAGGTACCTTTCCTTTCCCCTTCTTTGCTCTCACTGTCAGTTTTCTGTCCCTGTAGATCCATATTGTCCTGTTCTTCCTGACTGCAGCTGTGAACCAGGGGTTGTGTCCAGTGATTCTCTCTGTTGAATAAAACTGAATGAAACTTTGCTTTAGAAGCAAAGCCGTGTTGGAAATAATCAAAATCCTCTCCTGTTTTCCTTTGTCCCTTTCAGGCACTGGACCAGATGGCAGAATCACCAAAAAAGATGTGGAGTCATTTGTGCCATCAAAGGCTGCTCCAGTGAGTAGGCTGGAAATCTGTGGGAAGGGATTTTACAGGCATGGAAAGCTCTGTGGAAGGGCAGTTCCTGCATGGAACTGGCATTGCTGGATTGTGTGGGTGGTGGTGACTGTAAGGTTGGGAAATTTAACCTGCCAGAGACACTGGTGAAGGCTTCTCCCTTTGTTTGTCCCTTTGATATTCCACTGAGAACAAAAATAGTGCGCTGTTAAATCTTCATGGGCTGAGGTCGCCCAGTCCCAGCTGGTCCAGATTGCTGAAGAGAGGGGGTCAGAAGGAAAGCCAGACCTAGCAAAGCCCAGCCTGTCACTGCTGCCCCAGAAGTGCTCTGATGCTGTGGTTTGTGTTGTCCCTGAGCTGATGGAGGTGTTTTCTGTGTGCTGCAGTTTGGGAGAGCCCCCCAGCACAGCTCTGCTGTCTGTGCAACAACCAGAGCAGGACTGGCTGGGCTGGGAGCTTCACAGCAGCACATCTCAGTGCTGAGCTGCTAAATCACTCCATGCTGCATTTAGTAACCAAACAGAGGGGTCAGAAGGAGCTTGGTGGGCACTGGGGAGGTGGAAATGACTGCTGCTCTTTCCCAGGGGCAGCTCAGCCTCAGCACTGAGCTGCAGTTGCCTTTGGGTGCTTCTGGGGTGACGCTGGTGTTCCCTGCAGGCTGCAGCTCCGGAGGCAGTTCCTGGGGTGGCAGCAGCACCCGAGGGGACCTTCACAGACATCCCCATCAGCAACATCCGCAGGGTAAGGGCTCAGTCTGTGCCAAGGCCGCTGTTCTGGCTGGGAGGGTTCCAGGCTGATTTGTGTCCATGCTCTGCACACCCCAGGTCATTGCTCAGAGGCTGATGCAGTCCAAACAAACAATACCTCACTACTACCTGTCCATCGATGTCAACATGGGGAAAGTCCTGGTGCTAAGGAAGGAGCTCAATCAGGTGAGTTCTGGCATCTTGCCTTGGGAAAAAACCATTCTTTTGAGTGCCTTTTGTGGGTCAGTTCTAGATTGTGTCAGAATGAGATTTTCCTCATATCTACTCCTTCCTGACTTCCCTAAGGGGCTGTTCTGAGCTCTGCTTGGTGGTGATTCATTATTTCAGGTGGAAAATAAAAGGATAGAAAGATGTTTAATAAGAAGAAAGGTAAAAAAATTAGGCAAAAAAATTCCAAGCCAAGTTTGAGGAAAACAAAACATTAACAAAACCTGTGTTCTTAAATTATAAAGGAGATACTTTCACCTTCTAAATTATCCTTGAATTTTAATGCTTGCAAGTGGTGTGATTGTTTTCTAATGTTTCCTGTGAACTGCAGTGACTGCTGTTGTTAATTGGGGTGATGTGTAGGGGACAAACTGACACCTGGAATCTCTTCATTTGCAGGAGGTCTCAGAGAACATTAAGCTTTCTGTCAATGATTTCATAATTAAAGCTTCTGCACTGGCATGCTTGAAAGTGCCTGAGGCAAATTCTTCATGGATGGACACAGTTATTAGGCAGTAAGTTTATGGCATGGTCAGAGCCAGAAACTTCCTTTGTTCATGGCAAAACAGAACTTCTGGGATTTGAGGGAGGGGAAAAATATGATGTGAAGCTGAGAGGTTCTGTTAAAGTGATAACATCTTTGAGTCTAAGGCTGGTGGGAAAGGTGAAATAATTGTCGCAAATTCATGTTAATTTTGGGTTGTCTGGACTGTTTTTGTTTTTCCTGTTTGCTCCCTTGCTGGAGTGGTTTCAGCTGCTGTGTGTGTTGCAGGAATCATGTGGTGGACGTGAGTGTGGCTGTGAGCACCCCGGCAGGGCTCATCACCCCCATCGTGTTCAACGCCCACATCAAGGGCCTGGCTGCCATCAGCAAGGACGTGGCTTCCCTGGCAGCCCGAGCCCGGGAGGGCAAGCTCCAGCCTCACGAATTCCAGGTCAGACACCCGAGGTGCTGTTAAACTCTGCTGCTCTTGACTTGTTTGAAAGGAGCAAAGGCTGTTTTGTGATGTTTGAGCCTCGTTCAGTAATCACAGAATGTGCTGAGTGGGAAGGGACCCACAGGGGTCATTGAATGCAGCCCCTGGCCCTGCACTGACACCCCAAATCCCACCCTGGGCATCCCTGGAGCACTGTCCAACCCTCCTGGAGCTCTGGCAGCCTTGGGGCTGTGCCCATTCCCTGGGGAGCCTGGGCAGTGCCAGCACCCTCTGGGGAAGAACCTTTCCTGATCTCCAGCCCAAATTCCCCTGGCACAGCTCCAGCTCTCCCTGGATCCTGTCCCTCCTCACCAAAGAGCCTCCCCTCCTCAGGAAGCTGCAGACTGGAATGAGGTCCCCCCCTCTCCTCATATTCCCACATAAAACAGTTTTTGTGAGTTTGCCCCTGAATGTGTTTGTTTTCTTTTAGGGTGGTACTTTCACAATTTCCAATTTAGGAATGTATGGGATTAAGAATTTCTCTGCCATAATCAATCCACCTCAAGCCTGCATCCTGGCAGTGGGTTCCTCAAAAGAAATACTAGTACCAGCTGATAATGAGAAAGGGTGAGTTTCCTTCTGATCCTGAACTCAAACTCTGAAATCATGCCTAAGTTCCTAACACCTACATTAGATAATAATTTTAAAAACCTTAAAATGTATTGTTGACACAGTGCTTTCAGTACTTTCTTCAATTTGTATTTAAAGGATGGATCCTGTATTAATATCCCCTTGCTTGGAGCTAAAATTTGATTGGGGCAAGGAGAGCTGAGCTCCCTGCCCTCAGGGGAGCACACAGAGGTGTTTTTAGTGCCTCTGGGAAGTTCCATCCTTGGTTTTCCTAGAGAAGGAATGAACATGATCTGCTCCCCAGTGCAACTGGGGGAAACATCTGTCACCAGGCACCAGCTGCTATTCCTGGCTCTCCAAGTAGCTTTTCTGCTCTGTAAGTGGCACTGCCTTGCAGAGAGGTGTGTTTTTAACCCTTTTTTTGTTGTTTTTCTCCCAGCTTTGACGTGGCCAGCGTGATGTCTGTCACCCTGAGCTGTGATCACCGTGTTGTGGATGGAGCAGTTGGAGCACAGTGGCTTGCTGAGTTCAAGAACTTCCTTGAAAAGCCAGTAACCATGCTGCTATAATTTAACCATGCAAAGCAGAATTTTCATGGGTCACACTGTTGTGTTTTAAACAAGCTATTTAGACTTTAGTGTTCAGACTTTGAGAGAGTTCCTTTTTTTATTTAAAAAATGTATTATATTATCTGGTAATGTTATTTACCAGTCTGTACAGAAAAAAAAAAGTTTGCAAAAGTGCTTTTCAGAGCAATATTACAGCTACACTGTATTTTTATACAGTTAGTTAACTTGCAAACTCTTCCAAAACAGAGTTGAGCGTCCCAGATTTTAAATAAAACAAAATTATCCTGGCATTGTGCCACCTGCTTCTAAACTCGGGTGCGCAGGGGCTGCACACCAACAGTTTCATGACCTTGGTGTTGTCAGAGCCTGGAATTTCAAACATCTCTTGCCAGGAGCGCAGGTGAGGTGGCCACAGGAGGGACAAGAGGAGGGGAAGTGCCCCATTGCTGTTCTGGGCTGGGAGGTGGCACAGCAGGGCTGGGGACAGAGTCCCAAAGGCCAGCGCTGCTGTTCCAAAATTCCTGTTTGGAATTTGGCTCTGGCCGGGACCTTCTCAGCTCCCTGAGCACTTTAAGGTGAAGGAGCTCTGCGGGCCGTGGGGTCCCAGCTCTGGGGCACCACACAACGTGCTGTGCTGTCTCTCATGGACTCTCACTGCCATCTGCTTCTGCTGTGGAACCTGTGCAGCTGCTGTTCCTGTGGCTGAGTTAACCCCGGGCTCTGGTGCCATGGAAGTCACTGTTTTGCAGAATGTTCAATGTGTGGTGGAAGGCAGTGTAGGCAAATCACACATGCTGATAACCCCAGCAGGGGATGGGAATCATGTGAGGACTGGGATGTTTGGGATTTTTCATTTCAGGCATTCTAACATAGGAAGCTCTGACTTTAGCCACTGGAATTGCAGACCTTCCCTGGATTGTCCATGTTGTCCAACCCCAGTGAAGCTGCAGAATGTGCTCTCCATGTACATATTGTATGTAAGGTGCTTCTCTAGTCTGTTGGACTCGTGTCCAGTTACCCCAGGCATTGTAGCCTGCAAGGGCTGCAGTGCTGAACATTCTGAAATTCCACTTTCCACATGGAAATGTTCATGTAAAAAAAAAGGACAAATGTGCAGTAATGACAGAGTGACCAGGAGAATTAAATAGGGGGGCAGAGTTGAAAAAAAAAGGAAGAAATTGTTCAGGCTGATCCTGTTATTCTGTATATTGTATTAAGTACTGTCTCCTGTAAAATTCTACATAATTCACTAAAGATACTGAAAGAAAATACTGTGGAAATTAAATATTTTTGTGGGAACTATTTAGTGTGTGGTTGCTGTGATGCCTTGCTTAAGCGCGCAAAAAAAAAAAAGTGCATTAAGATTTTGGATTTTCTTGAATGACCTGAAATACCCTGATTCCAGACTGGCTCTAGTGAACCCATGTTCCATTAAATGTTGGGAATTGACAACTACTAAACCATGTCCCAGTGCTTTTCTCTTCAGCTGTGTGTGGCTTTCCTGCTGTGGCTCAGTGCTCTGCAGCCTTTCAGTCTCACAGTGCGACTCACCCTATTAACCTGAGATGTAATCACAGATCGTGAAAAAGGCCAATCACTTGTTTTTAAAATTTTTAAAAGTTTAATAGTAATAAAATGGTTAAAAAAATAGCAACACGACTAGAGTAATAACAATTTGGACAAATTGAATTAGGACAATATGAGACAATAAAAACAAAGAGTTACGGATGGCCGGGTACCTTTTTCTGGGCATCACAAGCCTGAAAAAGGACCCACATTAACAGAGGATTAACTCTTAAAAGCAACAGCCTGTTGCATATTCATATACTTCATACTTGAGGCATAAAATTCCATTCAAATACAGGATTCTGTCTGGGCAGTGTCAGCTTCTTCTTCTAAATCTTAACAGCGCCTTCAAGGTGGGAAGAAGTTTGTTTCTTCTGATAAAAAGGCAATAAATTCTTTTTCTCTGAAAGATTCGGGTGTCCTGTGGCTGCTGTCTCGCTGCAAGTCCTTTCTTTTAAACAAAGCATCTTACATAGCATAGTTTCTATTTTAACAATTCTTATAACCTAAAACTGTATTTAACACAGCACTTAAAAGAATTAATACAGCATGACTTTTTAACACAACACATATAATATTCATTTTAATATGTGCGAAAAGCCAATCATAAAATACGTGCATTTTTCACACAGATCTTTCGCTTTTTGCTGTCTGCAGCTTCCTCTCTGCTCTGCTCACCCGTGGGGCTGTGTGTGACAGGTTGTTCAGCATTAAATACTTAAAGAGAGCTGCTCTAACCATGGCATCCTGTCCGTTTATTTATTTACCAAAAAACCATCACTACTGTCCCTGCAGTAAAGCGTGTGGGCCTTGGTGGTTCTTTACTACAGCACATCACGAATTCTGTAACTAAATATTCAGCTATTCTTTGAAAATTTACAGTCTTGACTCATTTTTTGTGCTATTCCTCCAGCCTTCCTTTTCTGCTTGCATCTCTAAAGGCATTTGAGATATTCACCCCTCATGAGTAAAAAGTGAATTAAAAATGCCCTTAACCCCACTCCTACCAAAGATTTTCACTCTGGGATTTTGTTGTATAATCTGCCAAAACTTCAAGAAATCTCAGTCGTTTTCCCAAGCTGTGTTTGTGCAGAAGTGTCTTACAACAGCTTTGCTAAATGCTGCCTAAGAATATCCAGGATTACGGAAAACAATTAATTAAAAGGCAATTTAAAAAATAAATTATAAATAATACTCAAAATTGATTAAAACTATTTAAAATGTTATTAAAAATATTACTTAAATTTAAACCATTACTTAAAATTGAATTTAAGCCATTCCTTGAATTTGAATGATTACTTAAAATTGAATTTAAACCATTACTTAAATTTTATTAGTTAAGTAATTGATTCAAACTACTAACGAGTTCTATCGTTTCCAGCATTACCCAGCCACAGTCTTTCTGGCAATTTCTGCGTTAGTTTGGGGTAATTTTTTATCCAAAAAGAGCATTTCTTTCGAGCAGCCACCTGCTGTCCGGGGCCCAGGCGGTCCGAGCCACGGGGGGCAGCGCGGGGCTGGATCCGGTGCCGGGCCGGGGTGGTAGCGGGGTGGTACCGGGTCCGTTCGGGGCGGTACCGGGTCCGTTCGGGTCGGTCCGGGTCCGTTCGGGGCGGTACCGGGTCCGTTCGGGTCGGTCCGGGTCCGTTCGGGGCGGTCCGGGTCCGTTCGGGGCTGGTACCGGGTCCGTTCGGGGTGGTACCGGGTCCGTTCGGGGCGGTACCGGGTCCGTTCGGGGCGGTACCGGGTCCGTTCGGGCCGCCCGGAGCCCGCGGCCCTCAGGGCCCTCACGGCCATGGCGGCGCCGTTGCCCCGGAGACGGCGCCGGAAGCGGCGCGCGCGCGGCCCCGCGCGTTTCCGCGTCCCCCCGCCCGGCCCGGCCCGGCCCGGCCCGGCCCCGCCGCCACAAACAGCGCCAGCACCGGCACCGGCACCGAGCCCGGGCCGCGGCAGCGCCCGCAGCATGTCCCGCGTGCCCGTGGGGAAGGTGCTGCTGCGCAACGTCATCCGCCACACCGGAGCGCACAACAAGGTGAGGCCCGGGCCGCCCGCGCCCAGCGGGGCCTGCGGGGCCGCCGGGCTGCGCGGGGGACACCGTGAGGGACATCCCGGGCTGCAGGGACAGCGCCGGAGTGCGGGTACAGCCCCAGTGTGCGGGGACATGGCTGTGTACGGGACATCCCGGGCTGCGGGGACAGCCCGGCGGTGCCAGCCGGTGATGCGGGAACACCCCGGTGTGCAGGGAACCCTTTGTGCCCCGCAGAGCGGCAGCGTTGGGCAGAAAGCAAAGGAGTTTGGTAAATCCGCCACATCCTCAGGGTCACTTTTGGTTTAACGCCGTTCCGGTTTTCCCCGAGTTTCTGTTTCACCCGAATGTCTGTATTTACTTTAAAAGTAACAAATCGCTAATGGGTTTTGTTGTGTTTTATTTGTTGCCCTCTGTATGTGCTTTTAATTGCATGAAACAATTTGAGCTTTGTGTGCACAGGCAGGATTTTAGTGCAAGGTTAAGCAACTCCATTAAGTTTAGCAGACTGTTTCATGAATCATAATTCAGCAGGTCTAACCAGCACCAGGAATTTCTCTTTGGGATACAGATATGTGTAAATAATCCTTTGTTTGGGGATGGTAGGAAAGGCTGTGAGTTTCCTTACCAGGAGTGTTGAGGTGGGTGCTGCATGACTGAATTTCCTCTGATGTTCAACTCATTTCTCTTCCTGTGACTTTCAGCTTCAGGAAGAGACAGAAATGTGGAAAATAAGGGAGTGGGAGAAGCAGACAGAAGAGACTTACTGGAAAAGGCAGAGCAGAATGCTGTCAGACACCTCCAGGTGAGATACACCACAGAAATACTGATTTTCTCCTTAACGACTCCATGGAAAGAGGTCAAGCCTCAGCTTAAGCCTGATCTCAGTGTGTTGGTTGAGATGTGACACGTTGGAGGTGCTGGGTGAATGAGGGGGTGAGTGAGGGGGTGAGTGAGGGGTTTCTGGGGCTCTGGGAGGTGTTCCCCACCTGAGTGAGGGGTTTCTGGGGCTCTGGGAGGTGTTCCCCACCTGAGTGAGGGGTTTCTGGGGCTCTGGGAGGTGTTCCCCACCTGAAGGAGCCGTTCCCTCTCCGCAGCAGCCGCATGCGCAGCGATGGCTTCGACGAGGAGGGGCACAGGGCAGACTGGAAACCCAGGAACCCACAGCTCCTTGACCTGGTGGAAGATGATCTCCTCAGGGCCAGATCCTGGAATAAAAAGCTGTATGAATGTGAAGCCAACATGCCAGACAGGTCTGTGGGGGAATTCTGTGTTCTGGGGTTGTAATTAAAACATGTTTTTGGAGCCCTGTACCAAAAAATGACACGTTTCTGTTTGGTGTGTGCTGTGATGAAATAGAGCTTCAGCTCATTTTGAGAATGAATAACGTGTACAGACTTCTGCCATGTCACAGAATAACCAATTTGAGCTCATCTGTGGAGTTTCTAAGACACACTAAGCACCAAAAGCCCAGCCCTAAACTTAATATTTATTACTCTACCCAAGAAGCTTAAAAAAATCTCAAGAAACACAAGTCCAGGGTTGGATTTAAAGAAATCAGAGTTGTGGTTTGAGAACATAAGGTGTATTTCAATAGCACCAACCAAATCAGTCCTGTTTCCTTCCTGTCCAAACTTAGATTCATTCTGTGGCTCTGCCTTTTCAGAATTGCATTTTTATTCTCAAACACGTTGTCTGTTTTTAATGGATGGTTCTGCTTTCTTACAGATGGGGGCACAGTGGATACAAAGAGTTGTACCCTGAAGAATTTGACACAGACAGGTAAGGCAGACACCCTTACTGATGGATCCAGAATCTGCCTTCTGACAAGTTCTGCAGGGAATTTTACAAACTGAGTTTTGAATTTTGAATAGAGATCATCCTGAATGCGAAGCCTTACTGTTAAAAAACTCAAATCCATTAACGTGGTGTGAGTCTTCAGAGAATCTTTTGTAGTAATTAAGATATTCAGGTTTAGCTGGAGTTACCAAAATCGATGAGTCTGGGAGGTAAATAAATTCTTGTAGTATCCTGGAGAGTGGAAAAGCAAGATTTTAAGACAGAATTAATTATTTTTTAACCTACACCTAGCAGAATCATCAATATTTTTCAGGCTTACAGATTGGATATAAATGAGTTTCATCACTCAGTGGCTTCCAGTTCACCTCCTCCTGTTCTTTTTCCAGTGATCAGCAGGAAGGAGATGAGCAAAATGCTGTCAATGGGAAGAAGAGATCCCACCTGGGGAAACAAACAGCCCGTGAGTCCCACAAAAGGAAAAAAACCAAGAAATCCCACAAGAAGAAGCAAAAAAAACGCTCACACAAAAAGAGGAAGAAAAAGAAAAAGGAGCAGGAGAGAAGTTCCACAGATTCCTCCCGGGGGGAGAGCGAGGGCTCAGCAGAGGAGACTCCGAGTGCCCGGAAAGGAAAACACAAGCGCAAGAAAAAGCCCAGGAAAGTGCCTGCCAAGGAACCTACCTCTTCTTCTGGGCAGGAGAGTGACTTTTGCCATGCAAGCAGCTCCAGCACCAGCAGCTCTGAGGACACTGAATCCGAGGGGAAGAAGGAGAAGCGGCCCCCACGGAAGAGGAAGAAGCGGCACAGCTCCGTGCCCGAGAGGCCGAGCGAGGTGCCCGAGAAGAGGAGCAAGAGGAAGAACTGGAAGGTGGCGGGGGATGAGAAATCTGAGGACAGCTCTGATGAGGACTGAGGGGTCTGGGTGCAGCTCAGAGCAGGAGGGGAGGGCAGAGGCAGCTCTGTGTCGCTCAGCACTGCTCCAACACTGGTTTACACACACGCTGCCAGCCCACAGGGAGCAGCCTCGGGCTCGCCAGGCAGCACTGCAGGACAGCACCTACCTGGCCCACAGGTGGGCTCATCCTGCCAGCTTGGCTGTGATCAGGTTGTTTTGTTTCTTAAATTATGTTTGAACAGATTGCTCTTTGGCTCACCAAAACAATGGCCAGCAGGAGAGAGGACAGGCTGGTAAATCAAGTTGGTAACAGGAAATGTCACTGTAACCCCCATGGTAGTTTTGTCTTCCCATCCTCCACCAAAAGCAGAGCTGTGGGGGCATGCACAGGGTCAGCTGGACACGGAGGGGAGCTGAGGGAATATTCCCATTCCAGCTGGAGGGCAGTGACTTCTTCTCTAATGGTGAAAAAAGCCAGCAGTTTGTTTGGTTTAGACTCCTGTCCAGAGCCTGCCATGGGCTGGCCACTGTGTCCACCTCCCTTCCTCCTCTGTGGGGATGCTGAAAGCATTTGTGCTGACACAGAGGCCTTGGTGGGTGTTGTGTCCTGTCTCTGCTCTGCCCAGTGTGTTACTGGAGAAACTGGTACCAGGCCGTTCTCCCTGCAGCGAACAGCCAAGCCTTTTAATAAAATAAATAAATCCAGATGTGTTTGATGCTTTAGTCATTGTTCTGGAGCAAAGCCCGGGGACAGAGCACAGGCCTGCGAGTCTGGGTGGTGCCTGTGTTCTCCCTGTGCTGTTTGTTTCTGCTTCACCACACTTGCAGGAGATGAAATCAGGGCACTTGGGGGATGTGTGGGGTGATTGTTGTGTCCTGGACAAGCACAAAATAGTGCCAGCAGCCCTAAATCCTCATTCCAAGCCCCGATTGCTGTTCCTTTTTTCCCTTCAAGTGGAAAGAAAAACGGGATATTCACGGAGGTCTTTCTGGTGTGTACCAAGGTTTTGCAGTAGTGAACACACCTGGGTCTGCTGCGGGTGTTGCGGGGTTTAAGACAGAATTATAGAATTACAGAATGGTGGAAGGGAATTTAGAGATACTCCAGTTCCCTGAGCACCACACCTTCCACCAGGATGCTCCAGCCTGTCCTTGGGCGCTTCCAGGGATGGGGCAGCCACAGCTCCTCTGGGCAGCTGTGCCAGGGCCTGCCCGCCCTCACAGCGGAGGGTTCCTCCCCAAAATCCCACCACCGCCGCCTCTGGCGTTCGCATCCTGCCCGCGGAGCTCCGCGGCGGCCGCTCCGGGCCGTGCGGGTGCCCCGGAGGCGGAAGCGGCTGCGGAAGCTCGGGCGCGGTTCCGTGTCCGGGCGCGGTGCCCTTGGAGCGGACATGGCGCTGGCGCTGCTGCGGCCGCGGCCCCGCGGGGCCGCCCTGGGTCAGTGAGGCCGGGACAGCGAGGCGGGGAGCGGGGCTCCGGAGGGAGCGGGAGTCCGGGGGGAGCGGGGCTCCGGAGGGTGCGGGGCTCCGGAGGGTGCGGGATCCCGGAGGGAGCGGGAATCCGGAGGGAGCGGGGCCCCGGAGGGAGCGGGGCCCCGGAGGGTGCGGGACCCCGGAGGGAGCGGGGCTCCGGAGGGAGCGGGAGTCCGGGGGGAGCGGGGCTCCGGAGGGAGCGGGGCTCCGGAGGGAGCGGGAATCCGGGGGGAGCGGGGCTCCGGAGGGAGCGGGGCTCCGGGGGGAGCGGGGCTCCGGAGGGAGCGGGGCTCCGGAGGGAGCGGAGACTCCGGAGGGAGCGGGGCTCCGGAGGGAGCGGGAATCCGGGGAAAGCGGGGCTCCGGAGGGAGCGGGGCTCCGGAGGGAGCGGGAATCCGGGGAAAGCGGGGCTCCGGAGGGAGCGGGGCTCCGGAGGGAGCGGGAATCCGGGGGGAGCGGGGCTCCGGAGGGAGCGGGAGTCCGGAGGGAGCGGAGACTCCGGAGGGAGCGGGGCTCCGGAGGGAGCGGGAATCCGGGGAAAGCGGGGCTCCGGAGGGAGCGGGACCCCGGGGGAGCGGGGCTCCGGAGGGTGCGGGATCCCGGAGGGAGCGGGACCCCGGGGGGAGCGGGGCTCCGGAGGGAGCGGGGCTCCGGAGGGTGCGGGACCCCGCGGGGAGCGGGGCTCCGGAGGGTGCGGGACCCCGGAGGGTGCGGGAATCCGGAGGGTGCGGGACCCCGGGGGAGCGGGGCTCCGGAGGGAGCGGGGCTCCGGAGGGAGCGGGGCCCCGGAGGGTGGGACGGGGGAGCGGGGCTCCGGAGGGTGCGGACCCGGGGGTGCGGGGCTCCGGAGGGGGAGCGGGACCCCGGAGGGCGGGCCCGGGAGCGGGGCTCCGGAGGGGGGGGGAGCGGGGCCCGGGGAGCGGGATCCCGGAGGGAGCGGGACCCCGGGGGGGGGCTCCGGAGGGAGCGGGCTCCGGAGGGTGCGGGACCCCGGGGGAGCGGGGTCGGAGGGAGCGGCTCGAGCGGCGGGGGGCCGGGCGAGGGTGGGGACCGGGGGGCGGCGCCGGAGGGTGCGGAGGGTGCGGGATCCCGGAGGGAGCGGGTCCCCGGAGGGTGCGGGGTTCTCACGCCTTGCCACCGTTGTCCCCGCAGCTCTGCTGGGCTCGGCCCTGCTCCGCCGCCCGCCCGGCGCTTCCGGTGCCGCCGCCGCCCGCTGCGCTCCGGCCCGCGACAGCCACGGCCCGCCCCGCCAGGGACACGGTACGGCCCTGTCTGTGTGTTGTCTGTCTGTCTGTCCGTGCTGGTGTGCGGGGGTCTCGTTTTCCCGGGATCAGGACCCCTTTTCCCATCCCTGGAGCTGCTGAATCTGAGCGCTCGGGTCTAGCTCAAGGCATCCTGCCCATGGCAGGCATTGGGGTTAGATGATCCTTAAGGTCTATTCCAACTTCTGAATACTCTGTGATTTTGTCAAGAAAGGGCTGTAAAGGACCAGATTTTGGCTACTTTGGGTCCTTCAAGGCACCATCAGCAGTGCAGGGAGCAGAGGTGACAGAGGTAGTACCTGATGGCCATACAGGGACTTAAAAACAAGATGAACTTTAAGGTCCCTCCCATCCCAAACCAGGCTGAGTCTATAATTTTTTGAGCCACTCTAGGAGGTTTTAAGTGGCAGCTGTAACCAAGAACAGAAGAGATTTACACATGGTGTAGTGGTTTTCTTGCTGTCCTGTTGGGTGATGTACCATTATGGGTGTTACCAGCGAAGGAAAAAATAATCCTAAATGCCCACTGATTTAAGGGAAAAATTGTGAAATGCTGAGCGTTGTTAGATAGGGCAGTAACTGTGCAGAGATGTTATTTGTGATAAATAATGGTGCAGTTGTGGTGCCTCAGGCTGTGAGGAGTGTGGGTACCCTCCCCTTCAGCAGCACTGTTACCAGTTAATAGCACTTCAGTTTGCACTTTGCCCAAGTCCAAACTTCAGATCCTTTGCTTTCCTTGTCTTGTCACTTTCTAAATTTCTTTTCTCCATGCCAAAACAAAGGAAACCATTTACATTTTGGTTTAGGTGCATGGATATCTGTGTGTTAGTTGAGCACTTTGGGGCTGTTGCATTGATAATTTCACAGAGTCAGTTCTTGATGGTCTCAGCCTGGGCTGGTGCTCCCGTTGTGTTCCCAAGCATTGCTCAAGCAGGGTTTTGGTTTGCAAACTCTCCAGATGTCAAAGCCATCCAAGCCAGCCATCCAAGGGCTGCAGAGCCCTTGGCAGAGGGGCTTTTTCCTGAGGATGTCTCTCCTTGCAGGCGGTTCCAAGGCTGCATCTCTGCACTGGACAGGGGAGCGAGCTGTCAGTGTGCTGCTGCTGGGGCTGCTCCCCGCAGCCTACCTGTGCCCTGGACCAGCTGTGGACTATTCCCTGGCTGCAGCCCTCACCCTGCACGGCCACTGGTAAGCACAGCAGGGCTCAGCTCCCAGCACAGCAGCTTTGGTGCCTCCAAACCTCATCCTGGGCTAGTGTAAAGCAAGGGAAAAGTCCTTGGTCTCCACGTTCGGTGGCAGGAATGGTCGTACTTTGGTCTTCCTTTCTGTCACTGTTCTCTCAGTCAGAAAGAGAATCCATAAAAGCTCTGTAGTATCTCAACCTTAAGAGCACTTCCTTGCCCCTGGAAGTGTAGAATCCTGGATGTTTTTAGCCCATGGAAGAACCAGTGTTGTGTGAACAGAGGGAACAGAAAGAGGACAGATTTGTATAAAAATAATATAAAAATATTCTGCCTCTAATGCTCTGTGCACTGGCTTTGTACATCTCAGTGGTCATCTCATCCATCTCAGGGGTTCTGCATAATAAAGAGCTCACAGCAGATATTCCACTAAGGAGACCTGGATGATTATTTCCTTTATTCCTGGATGGATGTTTGCTCAGTGTAGTTCTGCTGTGATCCTTAATGAGAGCAGGGACAGGGCTAATTAGGAGTGGATCGAGCTACGTGTTTGGCCAGGCTGGCAGCACCCACCTTCCTCATGTGATCCTGGTTTGGGAGTTCCTTACCACAAGGATAAAACAGATTTTTGTGGTACTTTGGGCGTGCCAGGTTTTCTTAAACATCAGTTTTGCCCTTAGGAATTTGTGCCAGGGATTCTTGCACTTTCCTTGCTCTGACTGGGAGCTTTTTCCCAAAACAAGCATCCCGTGTCTCGTGTTGCTGGATAGTTCAAATCTGGACAGGAGTTCACTTCCAGATGTAGAAAAAACTGAAAATGTGCTAATTTCTTTGGTTGCCACTCTTCTAATCTAAATGAGTACCCAGGAGTGTTCTGTGTCTTTGTGGCAATGACTGGTCCCAGATATTTCCTTGCTTTTCCTCTTTTCCAGTCCTTGGAAGTCAGATAAGAAGGCAGATTCCAAGGATTCTGTTTGGAGAGCTGTGGTCAGCACTTGTTTTCCTCAAGAAAACTCTGAGCCAATCTGTGTATTTTCAATAGAATCTGGAATGTTTTGTTTTGTTTTTGAAATAGATTTTTCCTCTTTCTGTGTGGGAGCTGAGCATTCTTCAGGAAAGGCTGATGGCGGCAGGGGAAAAAAGCCAGTTGGCAGAACGGGGGACACAAAGAGGATGGATTTCAGTGAGTGAACTTTGCTGATTTGAGCTTTTTTCTCTTGTTTAGGGGTCTGGGCCAGGTAATTACTGATTATGTGCACGGAGATGTCCCCATTAAAGTGGCCAACACGGGGCTGTACATCCTGTCTGCCCTGACCTTCGCTGGCCTCTGCCACTTCAACTACCACGACGTGGGCATCTGCAAGGCTGTGGCCATGCTCTGGAGCCTCTGAGGAGCCCCAGCCCCGCCACACACGATTGTCCTCTGCTGCCTCTGCTTCATCAGCTTGTGAGCAACATCCTGCACCACAAAGGAACAGCCAAGGGTCCCCAGTGAGCCTGCAGGGGGCTCAGAGCTAGTTTAGAATATATAGAGGAAAAACAGGTTTAAATACAGATTGATCTGGAAGATGTCCAGTGAGATGAGTGGATTCAAGCTGCGCTGTAAATTGGGATGGATGAATGAATTACGTCAGTGGCAGATTTGCATAGCTGAAGGGAAGTCCCCTTGTAATACCAGCTTTAATGAGTGTTTTTCTAACTGTTGGTTGGTTTCTGTGTTCTGTAAAACAAGCTTGGCTTGTGGAAAACTGAACTGCTTCTTCTGACATCAATGTGTAAGGCAGACCCTGTAACTCTTTGGACCCTGGAAGCTGATGTAGAAAAGGGAATACTTTTTTTCTTAATCCATGCAGTAAAGAATTTACAGAAATTTTGTGTGTGCTTCTGAACCATTTTTACTGCTTTTGGGTTGCCTAAAATGTTTTCTCTGTTGATAGGTCTGCTCTGCCTTACTTCATAAAATGAAGAATGTTTGTATGAATTAATACTTAGAGGTGACTTAGACTTGAATTAACACAAGGATAATTAATGTCCCTTAGAAAACACAGCAAGAATAAAAATATTTATGCAGATTGATTTTAGGAACATTTGACTTTCAAGGTTTTTATATTCATCTGCAACACTTTTTTGAGGTATATTTTCTAAATACTCCGGTCTGTATTGTCCTGTGTGACAGAAAATGAAGAGGAGGCTGAGGGAATGTTCTGTTCTTTAAGGGATTTTTTAGGGGGGAACTGAGGGTTTGAACTTTCTGCTTTATCCTGTCTGACTTTCACAGTGCTGAGGAGTGGAAGACTCTTTCCACACTTATGGTACTTTTGTGGCACTATTAATAGTGAGAGGAAGAGAATTTGTGTTACCATCTGTGCCTCTGCAATGAACAGAACGACCACGTCACTGTTTGGATTCTACAAGACTTTGAGGCTTTTTTTCTTTTTAATGTGGGTTGGAAATTTTATTTATTAGCAAAAGCAGGTAGCTGGCCAATTTTTTGATGGTGTTGTGGTCAGAATGGAGCTGTGGTCTGGTTTAAATGCCAGCATGTGTTACTTTAGTGCCAGGAGGAGGAGCAGGCAGATGGTGAGTCATGGGGAAGTCCCTGTGGGCAAGCTGAGGGTCTCTCATGGAAGCGTCTGAGGTTTCCTCACACAGGATGCAGCTGGATGTGCTGTTTAAGCTGCTTGGGTGAGGAATTAATTGTCTGAGAGGTTTGGCAATGTAGAAGTCCAAACCTAATGCAAAAGCTGTTGGGTTGACATTAAAGATTTTAGGGATTTAGGCATTAAAGATTTTAGGGATCAAATTCTGCAGGTCTGCACTGACATTATTGTTTCTTCAGTGTGTAGTTATCTTCTGTCTGACTGGAAAACATGCCTGGCCTTTTGCCAAAAACTTGCATTTATTTTTTTTAACGACTACTGACAGTAGTTAAAACATAAAACTGACTTGTTTACGATAAAGAAAGACTAAGGTTTTTTTTCTATAAAAAAACAAACTATTTTAAAACTGTTGAAGTGTTCCATCATAGGCTGTGATTTTCATTCTGACTGAACTTACATAAACTCATCTTCATGGTTTCATCCACTTCATCTTCTGACAGTTTCTTAAGGATTAATTTTCTCAAGTACCCTTCTTCCTCAAAGGCCAAGAACATTCCTCGTTCCATGGAGTATTCAAACTTAAATGCTTGGGAGCAGCAAGATGTAAATGTCTTTTTGAAAAAGATGATGTTGCTTTCACCAGGAAGTTCTTTGGGAACTTCTCCTTCCTGAGGAAGGAAAAATGGAGCAGGTTAATCCCAGCACAAGCCATGACCAATTTTATTCCAGCTCTGAATAAAATTAATTCTGCCTGTTGGATTTGTACAGATGAGGAGAGGGAAGCAGATCCTTACCTTGAACCTGACGATCACTTTTCCACATTCCCTCTCACAGCACATGTAATAACTCTTGTTTTCCACTTGGACACTGAAGGCCACGGGCAGCCCAGCTAAGGGCGTGGTGGTTTTGTAGCAGTGAATGCTGAAATGCATCCCTTTGCCTGGAAATAAATGGGTTCTTGTTGATAACCTGCTCCAAGGGAGCTGCAACAACTGCATCCACTTGTGCTTTACCATTCCCCTGGCAGCTCTGGCTTTTCCTGAAAAACTTGAATTTTTATGGCTTCTGGTTATGCTTTATGCAATCAGGCAATAACCAGGGTGCACCAAGGTCACCAGGCAGGAACTGAGACTGGCATGTGGAAGTGGCTATCTGTAAATCAGAGCATGGCTGGATACACGTGATACAGAAATAAATATGGGCAATAAATAGAGTTGTAAATAAATTGCTGAAGAACCCCAAGAAGTCAAAGCCAAAACTGTAAGTTTATAGCTAGTATTATTAGAAGAAAGACCTTTTAGTGCTAATACATTGTCTGAATTTTAAAGTGATTTTTTGTAATCCAGCATAAGAAAAAGGGGGAATTAAGAATTTTGTGATCAGAGCCAAGCAAAAATCTTAACAGCCCTTTTTCTGCATGTGATATCCTGCAGGCTTTGGTCTAACCCAGAAACCTCATCCATCACCAATGCCCAAGACACAAAATTTCACTCTCAGCTTAGTTTTCTTCTTGCAAATGAAGTTTTAAGTCATTACTCTCAGTCCCATCACTGAGTGGATGATCACAAAGAACAAAACCACCTGCAGGACAAAGCAGCAAGGCAGTGGGGATGGTTTCTGCTTGTTTGGAAATTACCAGATTGCATCTCCTGGTCTGTCACGTCCTCAAAGGCTGCCACGTTCAGGTCGGGGCGCACCACCAGCAGCTGGCTGTTCACGTTCCTCAGCACTCGGTGCAAAGTCTTTTCCTTGCACAGGGCATCACACTCCAGCTCTGCAGGAATAATCAAGCAAAATTCTGCATATTTCAGCTGTTGTCTCCTCACATCTTGACAGTTAATCCTGGCATTATGGATGTCACGTGAAAGGAGTTCTGGGAATGACATCAAACTCATCATCTTTTACACCTCTGCTTGAAGCAGATTTCCAGAATCCAAAGTTTAGCTATATAAGCAGAGATTTATTTATAACAGAAATTCATTTATATAGAATTATTTATTTACAGATATTTTATTTATAAGGAAAGCTGCTGTGTTTGTTAATGAGAATTCAGAAGCATCAGTTCTCTTTTGCCCAACAATTAAAAGTGCATTGAAAGGTGCTGTCAGGGAAGCCACCACCCTTTGTCTTAAGAGGAATTAAAGCAACATCAGCATCACAAGTGATGAGCTGTAGCTCTGTTTTTTTTATTTTTGCAGCCACTCTCAGTGTGAAACTTGTCCTCTCTGGATTAGTAGGTATGAAATGAGTAACAAAGTCATAAAAGATGAGTTCTCAGCTTACCATCGTCGTCTTGGTTCCAAGTGAGCAGTGAAAAAAAGGAAAGAAAAACAACATTAAGCTCTGCCCCCACAAAAGAAGTCACTTTGTGCCCAGGCAGCCACCTACACATTCCCACAGCCCAGTGCCACCAAGGCTGAGCTGCTCACAACAGACAGGATTTATCTGTCAGCAAAACAAATGAAAACCCAGTCATTTGAGAACTGAGTCACCACCAAACCAGAGGTATGCAAAATGCTTTTTTAGGGTTATTTAAGGGTGAGGAGGTCACTCTAAGCCTAAAACTGAGGAATAATTGCATGCAAATTTTTGGTTTTATCAGTGCCTTCAAGTGAACAAAAAGACTAGAAGAACTCGTTCCAAATTGCTTTTAAAGAAGAAACTGTTTTCTAGCTGACTTTTACACAAGATCGGAAATTACTCACTCACTCCAGGTCCACACCCCAGTATTCCAACAGTTCTGAATGTCCTTTCCCAGAGCTTTTTGTAGAAGCACCAAGTATTCCCCTGACTCAGCTACTTGGCTAGCAACACTTAAAACTGAAGCTTATGGGGGAAATTAAGTGAAATCAGACTGACAAAGGAATTGTGTTAAATCAGTATTCAAACAGAAAAGGTTATTAAATGCTCTAATTACCTTCAAAATAGAGGCAGAAATTTTTTCCAAGTTCTACTGCATGCACCAGAATCTCTTCAGCACTCATCTTCACCCTGCCCACAGCACAGGGAGAGGAATCAGAGTTAAGCTTGATGCCTCTTACCCCATAAAGGGATAAAAGCTCAGTCTGCACACGCTGATCTCACCAGGTTCCCCCAAGAAAAGCATGAGCTTCCAAAATACCCCAAAGTTAGAACCCATTTCTGACTGCCCCTAGAAAGGACATCTCTTGCAGTAAAGATAATAAATGTCTTAAAACCAGGTGAACAATGGGGAGATCTGGCTCTTGCACGGGGATTTGATTGTGCAATCAAAATACCCAGCTGACTCCAAAGCTTTTTCACCAGATGAAAATGACCTTTTATACAAAAAGTGAGCAATATAAAGATAAGTAAACACGCACACCCAGAGGGATTAGGGTGGGAATCACTGCAGTTTTCTTTGTTCCTGTAGCAAAGCACTTTAATTAATGTATTTGAGAGTGATTTTTTTTCTCTTTGTATTTCACATGGGTTTTATGTAATTGTAGCTGTGCAGAAAAGACAGCAGGCTCCCAGCAGAATCTTTTTGTTTGCAAACATGCACATTCACACCTTGGAAACGAGATACCACAACATCCAACCTTGCACGTCTCATTCTTAGCACATTAACCTCAAAACCTTCTGTTATTCTAAAACCCAGAGGCAAGCAGAGGCAGAGGAATAAAGGAAAAAGTGGCCCTTGGTTTAATGGGTAAAATAAAACGACTGTGCTTCTTCCCTTGATCATAGAATCAAAAACGTTGGAAAAGACCTCCAGGATCATAAAACCCAACCCTGAGTAACAAAAGATGATTACTTAGACCTTTTGCCGAGGACTGTTTTCAGACCTTTTACCCTTTGAAAGGAACGGCAGGAGCTGGAAGGAGTTCCTGACTCGGTCGTGGAATGACTCACCCCGGGAAGCCGCAGGGATGCGGGGCGGGAGCAGAGGTGGCTCTCGGTGGTCCTTTCTGGCTCTTCGGGGGTCCTTTCTGGCTCTTCGGGGGTCCTTTCTGGCTCCGGGTGGTCCTTTCTGGCTCCCGGGGGTCCTTTCTGGCTCCCGGGGGTCCTTTTTGTCTCTTCGGGAAGTGCAGCAGAGCGACGGGAGCCGGGAGGAGGGCAGGGTGCACGGGCGGCGGCTCTCGGCGGTTCTTTCTGGTTCTTCGGGACCTGCAGCAGAGCGCAGGGTGAGGGGGTGGGAGCAGAGGTGGCCCCTGGGGATCCTTTCTGGTTCTTGGTGGCCCTTTCTGGCTCTCGGTGGCCCTTTCTGGCGCTGGGTCGCCCGTTCTGGCTCCTCGGGGGTCCTTTCTGTCTCCGGGGAGCTGCAGCCGGGCGATGAGAGTCAGGAGAAGCGCAGGGTGGAGGGAGGGAGCAGAGGTGGCTCTCGGTGGCCCGTTCTGGCTCTCGGTGGCCCTTTCTGTCTCCTGGGCAGCTGCAGCCGGGCGATGGGAGCCGGGAGAAGCGCAGCTGCGGAGCTGCCGGGTCAGGATCGGAGCGGTGCCAAGGCCACCCCGGGTCAGTGCCCGCCGCCGCCGGGGATGCCCCAGCCGGAGGGAAGCCGGCGCTGCCGGAGCGCTGCCGGGAGGGGTTTTATAGCGGCTGGGGCGGCCGAAATCGGGACGTTTTCCCAAGGTCTGTGCCTACGTCCGCATTTCTCGCACGACATTTCCCCTCCTCGCTGCAGGAGCCAGCGCCTTATGCAAATCTGGGGTTCCGAGGGTGGCTTTGTGGGGCTCGCTCGGTGTCGCGCTGATGTCAGCGGGCTCGTCCTGTTGCTCCAGCGTCCTGCGTGCCCGCGGCAGCCCGGCTTGCCTCGCCGGCTCCCTGTCTGTCGGAAAAGCCGCTTTGGGATGGAATCCCGGCGCTGCTGGTCCTCCACTGCTGGTGGCAGCAGTGCCCAGGAATGCCGGCCTGGGCGCGGAAATCTCCCGAGTGCAGGAGCGGCTGCATGGGAGGAGTTCATGGACGGGGAGAACGCCCCGCTCGCATCCCGCTGCCTATGGGAAGGAACGCTGGAGCTGCAGCGATGGGACGGGCCCTAAAAACCCGGGCAGCCAGCTTGGGAACGAATTATTGCCCAATGTCTTGGTTTACGGCAAATTTCCCGCAGCCTTTGGGGAGGAACGCTGGAGCTGCAGCGATGGGACAGGCCCTAAAAACCCGGGCAGCCAGCTTGGGAACGAATTATTGCCCAATGTCTTGGTTTAGGGCAAATTTGGCACAAAACCTCTAAAGGGGTTTTCTCTATAAAGCAAATTTAAGTGGCCTTTCTTCTACTAGGTTTGGAATAAAAGATTTCTTTGAAGAAAAGTGGAAAAAACCTGTTTATTTCACAGGCAAAGCGTTCACTAGCACATAAAATGAGCAATATTAAACAATAAAACTTGCTGCTCCAAAAGAGATGACAAACTCATAAAAGTCCCCTCCGTGGGCTGTAGCTTGGCTCACTCAGTCTCTTATCAGTCTCTTATCAGTCCCCCTGGTGCTGGAAATGCTGCGGCCCAGGCCCAGCCTGGTGGGCTATAGGTGCTCTTCTGGATGTTCAATCCAGAGCAGGTTTAAATATGTCTAAAGAAAAAGAAAAACCACATTCCATGGAAATCCTCTTCCTCAGCTGGCTAAAAAACTAACTAAAAACAAAGGAGAGCTCTGTCCTGCTGTCTGTCCATGCTGCAGACAGCACAGTCCAGGAGCTGGAATGTGGACGAGTGCAATTTCTGAAAATAAACTCTGCGCTTCTTGTCTCCCCTCTCTGCTCTCAAAACCAGCCTTAAAGGTGCAAAACTTATTTCTGGGCTAAACAGAGAACTGGGGATACGAGCACCACAAAGTCCCCCCAGTTTGTTACATCTCCATGCCTGGATTTGCTGTTTCTGTGGCTGGTCACAATTTAGGGCACTCATCCCTGCAGCTTGGGGGGAAATTGAAGAGCCCCAACTTGTGAGGGTTGTAAAAACACCCTCACAAAATGCCCACATCAAACCCAAACCCAAGTTCCCAGGACATTCTCTCAGCTGCTCACATGCCTTTTACTGCTCCTGGAGGCAAAAAAAACCAAAACAAAACAACAAACCAAAAAACAACAAAGATCACAGGGATGCGTTAATATCTGTATGATAAACATGAGGAGGTGGTTTTGAGGTTAAAAACTGCCTCTCTTACTAATAACCCTGGATTTTGGCTGGTTTAGCCAAAAACATTTTTCAAAAATTAATGCTGTACTACTAATTTATCATTTAAGTTTAAATATACATTCAGATAATTATTTATTTTGTATTAGCTGTTGGCACTGATATTTTTGGCCAATTGATATTCCATACAAAGCTATCAGGAAGAAGGACTTGGTCTTTCATGTCAGCCTTTGAGAACCTTAAAATTAAATTAGTTCACTGAACACATTGAATAAAAGGTATTTCCTTATCCTTTGTGCACATATTTGCATTTTTCAGGACCAGATCTAACTCACACAATGGCTTTTGTGGTACAGTTTAGACTTTTCATTTCTCCTGGAATTTAATATCTCCAATCTTAGAGGAACTGCAACTACTTTTAGAGTAATGGTTTCGATCATTTTGCTCAAGTTTTAAAGGAACTGAAACTCCAGTAAGAGTGAACTCTCTCCTCTTAGATAATTTACTTTTAAATGTTTTAATGTTACTTTTAGTCCTAGTTTTATTTGTAGACTATCATATCCATAAGAAAATGGAAATGAAAATTCAGATGTTTAATTTGTTTTACTCCAGGTGGTCTGGTAGTAAAAGCTATTACCATGACAAATGAAGTGAACATCTTAAGAATATTTTCCTAACATGTTCTGTCATATCTGTTTATTAATGTTTTGATAGTAATGCTAATAACATAATTATATATGAGATATCTGATAATTATATGAAGTGGGCTATGGCTGCTTATTAAAAGTTGTTTCTATTTTGAGGAAGTATTTAGTTCTTGTTCCTTCAGGAGTTTGATTTCTCATGCTGATATTTTAATTTCTTCTGTGGATGATGTATGTAAGATTCAGGTCCTTTCCTGTCTTCAAAAGAGAAAATAGAAAAAGAAAGAAAAGAAAAAAAAAAAAAAAAAAAAAACAAGTCAGAGGCAAACTTTACATAACTTTACATGCCATAACTTTAATATATCATACTCACATAATATAGCATAACATAAGTTCCCATCTTGCAATGATTTATTTAACTCCTGTGAACAAAGGTTCACATACAGCAGTGAAACACAGCCTCAGGAAATCTACAATTTTATTCTCCACTCAGGAGCTAGAGAGAGAAAATATGGTCTTGGTAGCCCTGTGTTGTGGTGGTGTTGCTCATTTTGGTGTTACTCATTTTAGTGTTACTCATTTTAGTGTTTTTATGCGTTTTTAGCTTTTACTCATTTTAGTGCTGTTTACTCATTTTAGCGTTTTTACTCATTTTTAGTGCCTGGTCGCTCCAATTGCGCTCATTTCTGGCTTGTTTCTTTGAGGCAGATCCATCGCGCGTGAGACGCATTCCAAGGATTTCGTTTAGAAGGTGAAATTTGACGGGAAATTTGACGAACCTC
This sequence comes from Camarhynchus parvulus, assembly GCF_901933205.1. Taxonomy (NCBI): domain Eukaryota; kingdom Metazoa; phylum Chordata; class Aves; order Passeriformes; family Thraupidae; genus Camarhynchus; species Camarhynchus parvulus. The sequence continues at coordinate 1,556,824 of NC_044594.1, read as the reverse complement.
TCAAAGTTTTAATTAATCGAACGGCTCGGGCCGGAGCCGCTCCCTGGGCCCTCAGGGCGCGCCTCGGGCCGCTCCTGCCGCTGCCGAGGGTGGCACCGGGGTGCTGCCAGCCCTGAGGGGAACGAGTGTCCCTTGTGTCCCTTTTTTCCTGTCCCTTGTGCCCTTTCTTGCCCCTTGGATCTCTTGTTTCTCGTCCTTTGTCCCCTTTCCCTTGTCGCCACAGTCGCGGCCCCTCACGGCCATTGCCCGCCCGCCTGAAGGGGAAGCGGCGGGGCCGGGGCGTCCTGGGCGCCTCGGTGCCCTCAGGCTCTGGGGGCATCAGAAAGGTTTAAATCCCCTCGGATATCGAATTTAATTACCTCGGATATCGAATTAAATCCCCTAGGATATCGAATTTAGGCCGGCCCGGGACTCCCCGCCATTCCCCCGCCGTCTCCAGCCTTTGAGGCGCTGCCTCCCCCGTGGGAGGAGCGCCCTTTGAAGAAGAACCAGCTGCACGTTTTACAGGTTTTTATTTAAACATTCTTCCCAGCGTGACCTCTCAGCAAACACCTCGTGCTTTTCGTGAGGCAGCCATGGCGAGCAACTCGCAAAAAGCAGATAAAAATAGAAATAAAAGCAAAAAGATGGAGGTGAGTGGTGCTGTGTGAGGGAGGACCCCCCATCCCCTGTCCTCCTCTGGACTGAAGGAACAGACATCCACGGCACTTTAGGGACGTTTAGGGCAGCAGAAATTACTTTTTCAGTGTGAGGAAACTGCAGTTTCTATGAGGGCTTCAAGCCCAACAAAATTGGGTAAGCACTGGGATATATTTATGTAGAACTTCTTGAGAGCGAGATTCTGAAGTGCACCAGCTTTTACTGTGCTATATATACAACATATATCAGTATATAGATATAAATATGTGTGTATATATATATATGTAAATGTGTGTATATAGAGAGATCTCAATCTGGTACTTCCACCCACTCCCCAAGATGCTCATGATACTGTGAACCCACTTGCATTTTCTCCAAAAACATCCTCAAGGTCTTTTTAAACCTCTTCTTTCTCTCAGCTAAACTCCGTGCAAAGCTTGTTTTAAATCCCAGAACTGTATTTTTCTTAATGTGCTCTGTTGTTAGAATGAAGCTTCAGAAAATCCTCCGTTGCCTGACAAAACAGATTTGGCTCCTTCTGAGGATTCGCAGTCCCTTTTCAAGACTGAACCATTGGAAAAGATTTTAAATGGTGATGTAGTAAATATACTGGAAGTAAGTATGGAATGACCTAATTTCATCTTGAGAGTCATCCAAATGTTTAAATAAAATTATCTTTTTCTCTCTTAACAGAGATCAGCAAAGAAATTAATAACTTGCTATCAAAATACGCTGACACTATAAGGCAAGTTAACTTTGTGCTATTTGCACAGCAATTTTAAAATTCTCTAGATAAGATGGATGGGTGGCTGCAGTTTAGGGAAATTAACACTGAAAACTGTCAAGCAGATCTTGAAAGAAAAATGGTGGGTTTTATTACAACAGAGGATTAATTTGGTCAGAAACTGGATATTGATACATGACCCATTTTTAAGAAAAACATAAAAGTAGTGAGAAAGTTAATGGCATTAGCATTGATTTTAACCACAGATTTCTTCACTTCAGTGCAAGAATAGCGTTAGATTCTTCTTATGTCCAGGAACTTGATGAAATCCTAAAAGAAGCCAGGACCATAGAAAAGCACTTAAAGCAGAAAAGGGAGAAGCTGAAACAGAGATTCACTGTCATTGCCAATAGTCTGCAAAGCTAAATGGAGTTTGTTATAAAAATGCAGAGCCAAAGTTGTGTTTGTGTATGAAAATAAACTGTGATGAGTGTTGTGATGTCTGTTTCTTGTATAAATGTTTCTGTCAGTTCAGGAAACTTCCGACAAGTTAAGCAGCTACTTAGTGTTTAAATAGTGTAGTGGTAGTTAATAAAAGCCATTCTGAATACCTCTTTTAAATACTGTCATTCAAGGGATCGTCAAGACATTAAGCAATGTTAACCCATTAAACATAGCAAAAACCTATTTCTATGAAATATAGAAATTTATGATGTAAGTGGAAAATGACCTCAGATTATTTCATGTTAACCATTTTCTGGTTATGAGTTGTTTTTTTTTCCTTTCTACTTTAAAAAATTGGGTTTTTTTTTTGCTAAAATCTTAGTAGAATATACTTGCAATGTTATTTCCATTTGGCCGGAATGTAAACAGGCTGAAAAGATCAGCTTAGAAATAAGAGAGTTCTGTAAAGAACTTTGAGAAAGTATAAAGTCTTAATTTCAAATGCATTATAATACTGGTAATATGTGTTATATTTCAAGGCCATGTAGTTATAAAACATAATCAAAGCTTTGTTGTTGATGTCAATAAGTAAATAGATAATGTTAACATGATCTGGAATTACAGTGTTATTTTATTTGGCTTCATGAGTGTTGTTTGTTGATATTCAGTTTTTCTGAGAACACTGAGCTCTTTTTCTTTCTTGTCATTTTACTGTGTTAAAAAAATAAAAAAGATGAAACATGGAATGTACAAAGGATCACTTGTACAAAGTGTGGGGCTTTTGTAATAAAGAGAAGTGCTGGAACAAGATATATTTCCATCTCTCCCCCAGTAGTGTGCAGTGATTTCCTCTCTAAATCCTCTCAGACCTAATCCACCCTCCTTTCCCCCTTTCCTGAGCTCACAGCCAAACGTGCTACGTGTCACAGTGACACGATTTACAGCAAAGAATGAAAAGGAACTGGACATGTAGGGTGAGATTTAGATCCCTAAAGATGCAGATATGTCCTTAGCAGGATTTTCAAAGTGCCTAAGCATGGTGTAAGCGCCTTACCCGCTTAGGAATTTTGGAAAATCCCATAAGGTGCCTATCTGCATCTTTAGCATCTGAAGGCTTTCCAAAGTCTCACCACTGCTCTGCCATCATATTTAGCAGTCTCCTATTTTTTCCCTGATACTCTCAGGCTTCTCTGTTTATACAGAGAAGATTTAGGAAGTGATATTTCTTAAAATATTGTGCTGGGTGTTTCTAAAATCCTGCCTCATCTGCAGTGATGACACAACCCAGAGTTTCACAATGATGCCTGCCAAAGGCCTGAACTCAGACATTGACCCACAGTTATTTATGAATTATAAAGAAAAGTTACACAAATCTAATTACTGAGGAGCATCTGCCTGTTAATGCATTTGAGCTGTTTGTGCTTGGGGAAATTGTGCAACCTCTTTAGAGCATCTGGGTTTGGATTATCTCCATTTAGTTTATGTGGTCAATATATCCAACTATCAGTGTCAGAACTTAATTTTAGGATACAATAATTTTATAAGATTTTCCCCATGGGGAATCAACTGCTCCTGTTGCAGCAATTTGCTCTATTTAAAAACTTCACAAAATCCAACAAAAATGACTAAAGTTCCACTTTTAAAACAATGAAGGACTCCTTAGTGCAGTTCAATCCAAGATATATTTTTAGAATCATGACTCTAGGTTTTTTACAGTGATTTCTTATACAGTTGGTTGTCATTCCAATTAATAACCTTTAGTAGAGTGGGATCTCTGGGATAATAAGAGGAATTTAGAATCTGAGGAGTAAAGTCAGTGAGTATGCCCATAGTAACCTAGGTCAGCTTATGTGTGGTTATAATTATTAAATTTTTTAATTACTAAGAGCAACAAAGCTACTGGTTTTGCTGCACGAATATAGGTGACAAGATATATATATATATATATTCAATATATATATATTCATTTTACTTACTATATATATATCTAGTAAGTAAAATTAATTCAATATCTATTTTAGAGAGTTTAGGCTTGAAATAGTGAGTTCAGAAATTTTAAAACATCCATTGAAAATAAGTCAGCCTCTCCTCTTGTGAAGTTAAATAATATTTCAGTAATGGAAATAATTCCTACATTGGAAATTGTAATTGAAAATGAAAATGGAAATCAATCATACATTTATCTCTCCCTGTTTAAAGGGAACTTTCTATAATTGTTGTGCTGGTCAGAAATACAGAGCACTTTTCTGCTGGCTGCTCTTTAGTGTTCCACTCAGTATCTTGATGTATAAACACACTCATTACACACTATTTTCCTTCTAAACCATTAAAAATAAAAATTTATTGCTTTCCTATTTGACTAAAACTCATCCACCCTGCTGATTGCCCCCCTTATGGATTTCAGTGTTTATTGGGAGAAACAAAAGAACGTTTCTCTTCTGATCTGACACTAAGGGCTCCTTCCTGCTCTGCCTTGCAAAACCCACCTAGCACCCATCCCATCCCTGTCTGCTTTCCAGTTTTACTGCAGGAGGTTTGGACAGAAAATTAATTGGCTTTGAAGCTGCTAAACCTGATCAGCAAAGCTCAGCTGGTAACTACGTTTTCTTTTAAGCTTCTCCCCTCCTTGTTTAAGCTCCAGCCTATAAATTAACAAGAACGTCTAAGATGACAGATCAGTAACAGAATATAAATGGATTTTTTTTTTTAATCTGGAAGCATTTTAGATGAAGTTCTGACCCCTCTTGGAGTCAAGGGGATCTTGACACTGAGCCTTTGCATTTCTGAGCTTGCTGTGAATTTCTTCACAGGCTGGAAAGTGTAAGTGATGAAAAACTCAATTTCTCTCATTGCTCTTCTATTATCTAAAAGTTAAAAATGGGAAATAACAGATAATGCAGAGAGTTTAGATAATCAGTGATGCGAATTCTTTCCTGAGAAAAGGCTAATCTTGATTGTTTACTTAAAATGAAACTGCCTTTTAGCATAAATATGGATCAGAATAGAAAAAAACCCCCAAATCTAGTGGGGACTAGAGGTGTTTTAGACTCAGGACATTCTGTCCAGAACTAATCAAAATTCAGTTTTGCTAATGGTAGAATGCTTGACCTTTGAATTGTCTTTGAAGGTGGCACTGGAAAAGAACGAAGTGGGCATTTTGCATCAACAGGGGAACAGCCAGGAAAAAAGGAGGGCAAAGATCCATAGCTCAGTCAGCCTAAATCCCATCCTGGAGAGAGGCTGGAGGAAACTTCTTAACTATGACTTGGATAACAATAAACTAAAAATAAAAATTCCTTTATGAGAATAGCTGGCTTAATATGGAAAAATTACCAGTGGGTACAGCTTGGTGTAAGGTCATTGACAACATCGTGTATGATGATCTAGAAAATAAGAGCAATCAGTTAGTCAGGGCAAACAAATGAGTTTAAAAGTAAACGAATACTCTTCTTCGTTTTCATCATAGATCAGCCTATGTGGTATTGCATAGTGATCTGCTTCCAGCTTTGCTAATTCCACATTATCCCAAATGATTTAGAAAAAAAACCCCCAGAATTAATATAAAGATAGAAATAAAAATAATATAAAAACAGAAAAAACAGAATTAATATAATTAATTTTTTTTAAAGAGCAGCAAACTAGAAGTCACAAATGCATCACTAACATACATTAAAAATTCGTGGTCATCTCAAAAACATGAAAGGTTGAGTGGAAATCAAGATTTCCAGAAACCAGAAATAATAAGGAGCTGAGAAAAGATGATCTGTGGGAAAAGGTTGAAGCAGATGGATTTGTTGAGAGAAAGCAGAACTCAAGGGAGGGAGTAATAAGAGAGGAGTTTTAAAAGTGCAGGAAGGACAGGAAGAAATCAGCTTAATTCTCAGCAGGTTTTGGATGAGATTTAATCTGTCTGTGGAATGGGGTCCCTGGCGTGCTGTGCCTGCTGCCCAGCTCCCTCTCCAGGCACAGCACAGCCTTTAAGAGCAGATTAATGACATGAAACCAATGTTCCATCACAAATCCAAAGCCCTGGCAGCTCGCTCCTGGCATCCCCAAGGGAAGGCTCTGTCCCAGGTGCAGCTCAGCAGAGCACAGCCCATCCTGCTGGGTTTGGTGGGGGAATCTGGCGTGGCAACCAATATTCCCAAAGAGATTCATTAAGGTGCAAAATGGCTCCTCAGGTTTTGAAACAAAACTATTTTGCATCCCAAGTATTTCTGGGAAGCTGAACACGAAAGCGAGGTGGGGGGAATTTCCTGGAATTACCTAGAAGCCTGGCTGCTCTGATACACAGATCCACGTCCTGTTCTTGCCTGTCTTTCCATCTCTCCGGCTGGCACACAGCGCTGGTGCATTTTTCCCAGGTGCCACAGTGCCCTGGCAGCGGCAGCAATGCCCTGGCAGTGGTCGCAGTACCCTGGCAGTGCTTGCAGTGCCCTGGCAGCGGCGGCAATGCCCTGGCAGCGGCATCAGTGCCCGGGCAGTCGCAGCTCACCTGGCCCAGGTGCACGGAGCGCTCGGGGCCGGCGAGCGCCGCGCTGGCGGCAGGACCCGCCCCGGCCCGCGGGACGCGGCGCTGCTGCGGGCACGGCTCTTATTGTGAAAGGATGATGAGAGGCAGCGCTCGCCTCTCCCGACCATCACTGCCTCCCTGCTCGCTGCCCTGGCACCGCTACCTCCGCCCGGCCGCTCCGAGCCGATGCCTTCTGCCCGCCGGAATATGTTCGCCAAAATCCTTTTGTCCGCCGCCAGCCTCCTGCTCGCTCACCTGCTGCATGTCCTCTGCTCTTTGATGCAATTCGTTCCAGGTAAAACGCGTTAAAACCCCTTTCATCCCCTGCCCTCGGAAAGGGGCTGCTGCTGCTGACACGGGTCGGGAGAACAATTCCTATTGTCAGGCATTCGCGACGGAGCGATTTGAAGTCTTTGTTAGATGGCAGAAAATGCCTGTTATTTGTTGAATGGATAAAGGGCAGAGGCAAGGATTACAGCAGATACAGATGGTCTGGAGCTGGAAAAGCAGCGCACCGCAGATTCTCTGTGCGAGGGAGCCAGCTGGAAGTGGGCAGGAGAGGGTTCTTTGGAGCCGCATCGTTGCCGAGGCTTTAACCCGAACGTGCAAACGGTGAACTGCCCCAAAGGATTTTGTATCAGAGCCCGACTCTGTGCTTTGTGTCATCATTGCAACGCTTGAGCTGCTTTTCTTTGTTTTTCTTTTTTTTTTCCCCGTTTTATTTTGTTTATTTGTTTACTCGTTTTCAGAAATTAGGAACAAATAAAAATCATGGCCAACCTCACGGAAATTTCTGCTTTTTGAGGGTAGTGGTGGTTTTGTGCCCTTTAAATTCAAATCATTGCTTCCGAGGTGTCCAAAGAGCTGAAATAAATCTCAAATCTGCCTTGTTGTGCCACCAGAAGACTCTGAATTGTAAACTCTAATTTTTCTGGGAAATCAACAGCTATTTCACTGTTGCCCTCCTCCTTTCCTTCCTTTCAGCCTTCCCCTGCCCTCCTCCTTTCCTTCCTTTCAGCCTTCCCCTGCTCTTTTTCTCCATTTATTTTTTCCCTGTGTTTTCTGTCGTTTCTTTTCCGTTTTCCTTTGCTCCTCGGGCTGTTAGAGAGGAAGTCGGTGCCTCAGCCCCTGGCCATGGGGAGCCAAGCAGCTGCATGGAACAAGGAGCCCAGCACGGGCACATCCCGGCACTCACAAGGCAAGTGCTGCACCTTCCCTTCAGAAATCCCACTGGGAGCTCAGGGCTCCAACCCTGGGGGGAGTCCAGAGGGCACAAATCCACGGCTCTGGTTCGGGCTGGGGTCGGGGAGAACTGCTTTGCTTCCATGTTGTGCCAGTGTTTTATATGGAACAAAACACAGCCTGTGCCAGAGGAAAATTCCCAGTTTGAATGATCCTCGGGGAAAACAGAATTCTTGCCTCATTCTCCCTACTTGAAGAATATAACGAGCATTCTATTTGCTAAATTTGGCCCTTAATTCTGGAGTCAAACAATTAGACTGTGCGTGGAGAGGTGGACCCTGAGCCTTGGCTTTGAACGTGTAGATTAAAATCAAAATGACATTGCCCTCTCCCATGTGATCCCATGTAGCAAATGGCTCCCATGCTTCTATCATCCACCGTTACAGATACAGATTTCATGTCCCACCCACTGCTGTTGAAATACAATTTAATGTCTGATTCATGGTGGCTGCACCCACAGCAGCTTTCTCTTCAAGAGCCTGGTCCTTCATCCCACCATATCTGCGTATAAGCAATCAATAGATAATCAATGCTGGGCTGTCAGTTTGTATGGGTCAGTGAAATCATGGCACACTGTGCAGGGAAACAGGAGCTGAACAAAGGATAACTCTGCTGTGGTTGCCTGCTATGTTAAGAAAATTTTGGAGGAAAGTTACACCTCTGTGTCTGGCACTGCTTGTGCTTGGATATGCCAAAGACCTTAAGCGTGTTTTTAAAAGTCTGAGGTAGGATGGAAAGAAACTACAGTGGAGAAATGAGGGTTCTGTGGTCTTGTGCTGATTTTCAAGTGTTCCAGCACACACAGAGCCCCACTGGGACTGTAGGGTTTTAATTGTGGATTCAAGTTCGTCCATCTTGGAGCGTGGCCCGAACTGAAGGAATAATTTTATTTACGCATTCTTTAATATTAAAAACCAGCCTATCTTCTACCTTCCTCAGAGAGAGTTTGGTCCATTCTTGGGGAGCTGGATGTTTAAAAAGGGTTTTTTTATGAGTGAGTTTTCCCCTGAAACTGAAATGGCATTTTTGAAATTACTCAGGAACATTGTTGACCAGGAGTTTTCTGTGTTCTGTGCATTCAAAGTTCAGTTAAAGTTAACAGTTATTACTCATATCTCTTTTTGTTTAATACGGAAGATACGTTGGTTTGGTTTTTTTCTTCTTGCGTGCCTTCCCTCCCACTAGCTATTCAGAATTGTCTGCAATGACTTGTCTTGTTTCTGGAAGTTTCTGCTTTGGCTCATTTTGGTGTTGGGATTTGCTCCCATTTTGCCAGGGAGCAAATTTCTGCCAGGATCTTCAGCTCACTTGAGTGATGGCCAGAAGAAAAAAACCAATCCATTCTCTTGCTGTGCCTCTTTCTCCCTTTCTGGCCTGGGTTTGGGGCATTCCCTTAAATATTCTTGCTGTTTATAGTCCATTCTATTGAACTCCAGTTTGTAGGGGATGCCTTGGAATGAATTCTAATGAGATGAGTTCTAACTAGATCAGATTTCAAGGATTACTGAGATGATCACGTGAATGGTTATCACAGGACAGGAAAAACAAAAAGAACTTGGCTTACTTAGCTTAGGAAGTGATATGATTCTTCACCCTAAATACAAGACAAGGAAGGGAAAACTACCTAAACCACACACCAGAGCTGCCAGAAAAACAAGAATAATGTCCTTTGGTAAATTGAAAGCATTTTCCTAATCATCTGGACAAGGAGCAGTTATCCAAAGAGGGAATAAGTACCTGTAGACATAATAATTTTAAAGACAGAATTCTTATATAAGAATTTCTGGGGCAGCAGTTGGGAGGGGTGGACTCAGGAGGTCTTTTTCCAACCCTGGTCAGGCTCTTTTGTGGAATGTATCTTTGCAAAATTTCCATTTACAGTGCTCTCCAGGAACTTTCAATGTAGTGCTGTCCTGAGTCGTGCCAGCTTTGTTTCTGCTTGGATGTGAAATATCTCCTTAGGGATGTGTTCCTCTCATTCTTTAATGCACATTTTGCACCTTTTCAAACGAAATCTTCAAAATATCTCCTTGTGGATGTGTTCCTCTCATTCTTTAATGCACATTTTGCACCTTTTCAAACGAAATGTTCAAAATATCTCCTTGTGGATGTGTTCCTCTCATTCTTTAATGCATATTTTGTATCTTTGCAATTCTCATCTGCATTTCTGCAAACACTTCAGAGATCTAAAGGAGGATTTGGGGATTGGCAGATTGGAGAGCTAGATTGGAACCTTGCATTTTTTCTTTCTTGCCATCCTAACATGCAACCTGTGGGTGTTTTTGTGTAGAGAAACAAGCTCAGCAGAATTCTGCCTGCCAGCTCAGCTCTTTTGCAGATAGTCCAGCTGAAATATCAGATTTCCTCTGGAGATGTTGAGCAAAGGGTTTCAGAGGAGGGAAATTGGGCAGCAGCTACACTTGGTCACCTGGATTAAAGGATGTAGGCCAGAAGCAGCTGTGGTGAAAGAACAGAAAATCAGAGTGAATTCAGTAACAGCCTGGACTCCCTGCAGAGTGTGGTGCCTGAGCAGCCCTGGGTGATGGAGCTCTGCCTGCCATGTGCCCTTTTTGGTCAGTATCTCAGCCCACCTCAGTGCTCAGCAGTTCAGGCTGGCTCCGTGGTCTTGGGGAGAGCACAGAGCAGCTGCACTGAGGGCAGGATGGGCAGGTGCCAACCTGGGCAGGGAGGCACCCCCGGCTAAATCCACCTCTGCAGCTAAATGGATTGCTAAAACAATCCTTGTGTTGATGAGGCTTTGCAAACCAGGCTGTGGGAGCCAATCACTGACATCACTGGTAGCTCACAGCGTTCCAATCACTTCATGCTCTCCTGGAGCTTTTGTTCTCCAGAAGGGGTGGTTGCAGCCAAACCAGAGGCTCCATCAGAAATTATCCTACTGTGCTTATTTCCCTGCCAAATAAAACTCGTAAATCTGTTTTGTGCTGTAAATAGGCTTGGGCTCAGTTTCATTGGTGTTCTTCCATTTTTTGCAGCCTTTTTTTCTTCTCTTAATTATTCATGAAATTAAATCCAAATATGCATTTTTTTGATTAAAAGAAAAGTCATCATCTTTTCTGTCATCCTATATTCTGTTACCTCCTTTGGGTGCAGAACTAGTGTCTCTTGTGGATTAACTAGAGCAGAGTAGAATCCACAGGATTTCCAGCTCCCTGTGGATATGTTGGGTTTTGTGGCTTTACCTTGAGTATCCACCACAACTTGGCTGCTTGCAGATGCTGAATGCTCTTCTCCCTGATATCCAATCTCAAGATCTAGCATTTTTCACTTTAATCCAGTGAAAATCTCAATTCCCTTTGTTTTGTTCTCCCTGCTCTTTGCAGGTTTCAAGAATTACCTGCCCAGCCCATCCAAGGAGCAAATCCCCTGCCACAGACCCCGGGGGCTGCAATGCATCTCCCCCTTGGTGCAGAGTGTGGAGGAGACCCCCGAGCCCATCCCAGCCAAGATCAAAGGACACATTCCCAAGTGGATTAATGGAAATCTGCTGAGGAACGGCCCTGGCAAGTTCGAGTTTGGTAATGACAAGTAAGTCTCCTTCAAATGAATTTTTAAATGGTTCTGACCAGAACTCTGCCTAAACCTAAAGGGGACTCCCCTCATTACTATTTAGAGCATCTCTTAGTTTCTTTTTACGTAAGGGAATGGAGAAATATCGATGTCACTCTTTTCAGAGCAGTTACCCCCTCATTTGGGAACTCCCATTTTCTGCAATGAGGAGCTGGATGGTGAAGTCACCGAGGCTGGGGAAGCTGAGTCACGGAGAGGCTCTCACCCACTCACCGTGGTGGGGTGGGGAATAAAACATGCCCAGCTTTGTCCTCTGTCCTGAACAAAAATCCACCCCTGAGCACTCTGAAATAAATTCAGGGCAGGGATTTGGAGAGTTGGTTGCACCAAATGGTGTGAACTGATTTCGAAGCAAATCCACCCAGTTGTAAGAATAATATATTAAAATATCCCCAGAAGGCACTTACTCCCTGTGGCTTGGAATGTGCCATTCTAGTAACTGGCAGCTCAGCTGATGGCAGTAACTGGCCAAAGCTGATCTCCTCCTTATATTCCTAGAATGAGACCATCAGGTATTCTGGGAGTCTCACAAATCCCTTGGTTTGGAGACAGTAACATCCTGCAAGAAGCTGAGAGCTAAAGGCCTCTGGGTTTGCAGTAATAATTTATATTGTTGTACAGTACAGCACAAACTCCATACCCTCTGCAGAAGTGGGTGGTTTATCTGTATAGGTTATTCCCAAAAAACCTTACAGCATTTGCAAACATCACATCCCACAGCTGTGAATATACTTGTTTCAATTTGTTTCAATTTGTTTTCATTTGTTTGGTTTGATTTGTTTGATTTAGGGGTTTTCCCAAACAAAGCAGTGGTTAATAATTCAGGGGATCTGGGAATCAGCTTTTACAAACATCACTAAACCTAGAAAGAGGGTACTACAGAGCATCATATAATGCCCAACTCTTCTTCATCTCTTTTTTCTCTCTCCTGGAAGGTTTAACCACTGGTTTGATGGCATGGCCCTGCTGCACCAGTTCCAGCTGGCCCATGGCACGGTGACCTACAGGAGCAGGTTCCTGCAGAGCAGCTCCTACCTGAGGAACAGCCAGCACAGCCGCATTGTGGCCTCGGAGTTTGGCACCTTGGCCATGCCAGACCCGTGCAAGAGCCTCTTTGGGCGCTTCCTGTCCCGCTTCGAGCTGCCACGTAAGGATGCTTCTGTAAAACCTGAGGGGCTTCTGAGATTTCCTTGGAGGAACTTGTGGTTAGGTGGAAAGGGAGGGGTGAGGAAGTCTGACAGACTTTCTGTGAGCTCGTGTTTTTCTTAGAATATGGCCCAAATGCCAAAATTATGCAAATTGGTGTCAACCTCAGCGGCGGGAGGCAGAGTTTAATGTTTTGATGCTGCTTCAGCTTGCTCAATCCTGGATCTTTTTGCAAATTTCCCAAAGAAAGCTCTCCCCGAGAGAATATCCTGTGCAGTGCTGATAATGAGCATTACACCCTGATGTTCTACCTGAGACACAGCTTTGCCCTTAGAACACCTTGCCTTGCTAAGCTTGTAGGGTAAGTGGGCTAATCCCTCCCTTCCTGGACTAAGGGGCAGGAGATTATTGAGTAGGGTGAGGGATGGTGCTGCACAGGAATGGAAGTCCCAGTACCTTTAGGATTCTGTGTACGTCAGGGAAGAAAGAGGCTTAAATGCAGGCAAAGTATTCCCCACTAAAACCAGCGCGGGGCTGAAGTTTGCAGCTTGTTGCTGATGCTGTGACCATCTTCCTTTTCTCCTTTCCCCTCCTGCCTCATCATCTGTCCTTCCCCGAGGTGCTCACGCCTTCACTCGTGGTGACACCCCCCAAATCCCCACCCCAGCTCCCTCAAGACATTCCAGACCTCTCCACATCCCTCACCTGCCTTTGCCCAGCTGCCACAGTGATTTCCATCCCTGTCCTTGTCCTTTTAACCCAGCTCCACCTGCACAGTTTCCCTTTGTAGATTAGCAAGATACTTCCAATCAATCTCACAGGGATTAATGTCACTGCAAATGGGTTTATTTGTTTAAACATGCCTAACTTGCCATAATTCAACATGAGCTGCACAGAGCTGTGCACAATGCCAAGATTTCTGTTTCAGAACCCAGTGACAACTGCAATGTGAACTACGTGCTGTACAAAGGGGATTATTATGTCAGCAGCGAGAACATCTGCATGCACAAACTGGACCCAGAGACACTGGAAACAAAGGAGAAGGTATGGACAGGTGGGATGAGGGAGCTGGGGTATGGTGGTACAGAACCACACCTTGCTGGCCTGAGGGGAATTCTACCTCCAAAGGAATTTGTCTGTGTCTGCAGCATCTCCCAGCTGAGTCCCTGGGCAGCTCTCAGGGGTGGAGGTGCAGTCACTGCCTGGCTGGGCACAGCTATCACTTCTCCTCTTCTCTCCTGGCTTGCCTGGGCTTGTCTGCGCCTCTTAGCAGAACAGGAAACAGCTTTTTTCTGTGTACAAGAAAAAGTGAACATTGCTGATCCCACATCTGCCTTTTCCCTGGTGCTTTGCTTTCATATCAATTCTCTTGATCTGCTTCTTACGCCTCAAGCTTTGCACACTCCAAAGCTGCCCTTGATCAAACCCTCCATTGTAAAGGGGTGGTTCAGCTGCCACTTGATTTTCTCCCCCCTACTAGGAAATGACCAAAACATCAGAGAAGTTTTTCCCTGTGGCTGGATGTGACAGAAGAAGGTGACCTGTGACAGGACAGCACAAGCTATGTAGTGCTGTCCTGAGTCATGCCAGCTTTGCTTCTGCTTGGATGTGAAATATTTCCTTATGGATGTGTTCCTCTCATTCTTTAATGCATATTTTGCACCTTTGCAAACGAAATCTTCAAAGTATCTCCTTAGGGATGTGTTCCTCTCATTCTTTAATGCATATTTTGCACCTTTGCAAATGAAATCCCCCCTGCCTGCACCCTTAGAGGGGATTTGGGCTGGACAGCTGTAGGAAGGGCTGAATGAGGATTCTGCCCTTCCTAAGTCAGTATTTACTGCTGGGCCTGTTTGACACCAAAACATGCCAGCTCAGAGCATCCCTCAGGTCGTGAGGGAGCCACTCCAGGAATCCCGGTCTGCAGGATCAGTAGTGAGTCATGAATATGCTGTGTGTAAAGCACAGCCACCAAGCTGGAGCTGTCCTGGGTGGTTTGCCAGCTGATCTGGTTGTAAACCAGACTGCAGTCATGAAAAGACACGTGGGGGTTTTCAGGTTCAGCTCTGTTGAGCCACCTTGTTGTAAAATGAAAAGAATCCCCCTCAAGCATTATTTTTTTAGATGCAGACTGTTATCTTTTTGGCTAAGTGAAGAAATGGAAGGGATGATTTCACATTTAAACTCTCCAGTTTGAGATGCCTTAATGGGACCTGGTTTTCTGAGCTTGCAGTGACAAAACTCTTGGGGATTTTTTGGGGCACTGACCATCTCTTCACACATCTGCCTGTGCTTATTATGGGCATCATTCCCACTGTGCCAGCACTTGTACCATAAGGAACATCTGTGTCTTCCAAGGAATCTCTACTGCTATTAGTCCTGCTTTACTGATAGACAAATATCCTCATTTTCAAGGATTTGCAGGCAGAATGAAGGCTGGAGTCCAGATCCCACATTATTAATAATGAATAAAATCTGCTCTTCTTCCTCAGACTTCCACAAAAGCGACCCTTGGGGAAGTTCTGCACTGACTGAAAATCTCTGGCATTTGCAGGTGGACTGGAGCAAGTTTATTGCAGTGAATGGGGCCACAGCTCATCCCCACTACGAGTCTGATGGGACAACTTACAACATGGGCAATTCCTATGGGAAGCACGGTGAGGAGGGCATGGCCAGGCTGGTTTTTTGGGCGGGGGGTACAGGATTCCTCCTGGTGCTGCTGCAAGGAGCAGCTGCTGAAGAAACACCCAAAGAGACCTGGAAATTGCTGTTCCTCAGTGAAAATGTCAGTGTCAGTCTGTCCCATAAAACTGGCTCCTCTCAGGATTTACTTTCAGATGCTTCTGACTTTGGCCTGTGAATATCCAGCAAATTCTCCTCTTCCTCTCCCAAGCTTTGCTGGAAAACAGGAGAATTATTTTTTTAAAGTCCCCTCCACTGTTGAAGCCTCATCTGAAGAAATTTAGCAATTCATGTTTTTCACTTAGAGTGAATTGGCTTTTGATGAGCACCATAAGGGTTTTTGCAGGAGGGAAGATAGAATTTATTCTGGTCACATGGCTGTCTTCCAGCAAAGCTGAGTTTTGTGGGATATTTTTCTTCTTCTCAGAACTCTGAGCATCTTGATAGGATCCTGTTCCATCCACATGGCTGCTCTGAGCAATCAGTCCCTGTCAGCTGTGTGAAATCCTTCTTTTCCAGAGGCCTCTGAAAACAGCCACTGCCCTTTTTTGTGATCCCTTAGGCAGCTCCACATTTCCCCAGTTTTGGCCATTTTTCATTCTTGCTGCTTTCATTTCCTTTTGGCCTCAGCAAAACCCAGCTCTGTGCCACGTGCTTTTTCCAGCTGGACATACCAAGCTCTAGATCATTATTATTCAGAAGTGCCATCCTTTCCTGCTCATATGCTCAGGTTTATTGAATGAGCATTACTAAGGCTCAGAGTTTTCATTTCCTGTGAGCTCGGTTTTCATCCTGCCCCTGTTATCACAGGAGAGCGCTTCAGGCAGAGCTGCTGTTCTCCCAGACTAAGATCCCTCTGCTTCCTTTCAAGTTTCCTCTTTTTGTTTTTCTTTTGGTAGATAAATCCTCTGTAGAATGCTTTGCTGCCTGTTGGGAGAGGTTTAGGAGACGTTGCTCCAAGTATTCCTGGAGAACAGGAAGGAGCAGAGCCTGAGTTTGGTTTGAACACCTTCTCCCCTTTGCAGGATCCAGCTACAACATCATCAGGGTCCCCCCACAGGAGTCAGGCCACGGGGACACCTTGGAGGGAGCCAAAGTGCTGTGCTCCATCCCTCCCAGGGACAGGGCAAAGCCATCCTACTACCACAGCTTTGGTAAGAGTCCACCCCAAACTCGGGGAATTTGGGAAAATGCGATGCAGAAAGGGCTGGCCAGATCTCTCTGCCCTTGAGATGTTTCAGTTTGGGTGATATTCCTCCCTTCTCTCCTCAGGGATGACTGAAAACTACATCATTTTCATCGAGCAGCCCCTCAAGCTGAACCTGTTGAAGATCATCACCTCCAAGCTCCGTGGGAAGCCCATCTTTGATGGGATCAGCTGGGAGCCTCAGCACAACACCTACTTCCATGTGGTGAACAAGCACACTGGGGAGGTGAGGGGGTCTTTGGCCCCTGCAGCAGCTAATCTGGAACTTCAGTTCCAAATTTCCAATTTTTTTTCCAATTTTTTGGGAACTTTCATTCTACATAGCAGCCATGGGGAGTTTAAGAACCAATCCAGAAGTTACTGCAATAAATATTTTAAAGTTTATTGTAGTGTAGATTTACACTACAGTGCTTATTTGTAGATTTGTTAAAAAATGGGATTTCTTCATGCATTTTCCTCTTTATTCATTCATTTCTTTGCCAGCCCTAAAAGGACAGGCAGAAAGAAGCAGTTTGGAGGGACAGGGACTGAAATGCAGGTCCCAGGTACTACAGGGTATAAAAAGGTCAGAACCTGGGAAAGATGCACAGTAAGGGGCTAATTGATATTTTAGGATTTTCCTTCCAGTTTTGCTGCTTAGTGGCTTAAAGCAGCCCTTTCGAGGTGACACAAGGACAGAAGGCAAAGCCCAAGGAATGAGAGGGGTTACAATGGGAGGCAGAGTGTAGTATTTGCAGGGATCCTCAACAAGGGGAGAGAAAATGCATCTGACTCCATCTTATCAGAAGGCCAGTTGATTATTCTATTATACTATATTGTTCTATACTATATTACACTATGTTACATTGCATCTAAACTGAATCTGCCAAGCACCCAACTCTGCACACAATCTCGTGACTGTCGTGACTCAGACACACACACTTGGCCCTGACAGGCCAAGGAAACAAAACCCCATCACTTTGGGTGAATAATCTCCATATTGCATTCTTCTTTTGCACAAACACAGGCACAGCAAATGATAAGAATATTCTTAGGAAGAATTGTGCCTTGTTTTCTCTGTGAAGGGAAATGTGGGGCTGCACACTTGGCCCTGACAGGCCAAGGAAACAAAACACCATCACTCTGGGTAAACAGTCTCCACATTGCATTCTACTTTTGCACAAACACGGGCACAGCAGATGAGATAAGAGTTGTTTTGATCATTCTCTGAGGTTCAGAGAATGTGAAACCCAGAAATATTCTTGGGAAGAATTGTGCCTTGCTTTTCTCTGAGAAAAGAGAAACGTGGGGCTACAGGAGAGATGAGAAGGAGGAGGTGAGGCAGGGAGCTGTGCACAGGAGCTGCAGCTGTGCCCTGCTCCCTGCAGGTGCTGCCAGGCTCGTGGTGCTCCCGGCCCTTCGTCGCCTTCCACCAGATCAACGCCTTCGAGGAGCGGGGCTGCGTGGTGCTGGACCTGTGCTGCCAGGACGAGGGCACCAGCCTGGCCCTGTACACGCTGCAGAACCTCAGGAGGAGCGGGGAAGGGCTGGACCAGGTGAGATCTCTGCCTCTGCTCCCCCAGCATCTGCTGCAGGAGTTGATTTTCTGCAGCAAAGCTCAGGCTGGGAGAACGGAGAACACCATGGGGACAGCACAAGCACAGTGCCATGAAAACTGAAATGATCATCTCTTGATGCTTTCTCTCCTTTTAAATCTCTCTCCATGGGGCATGCCTATGAAGCTCTTCAAGCCCTATGTGTGACACAGAGCTCCATAGCCTGGCAGAATTTATTTCTGTTTTAAAACCTTGGTTTTAATGACATTCATTTTCCTTATCCTTGTGTAATGCAATTTTCCCCCAAGAAATGATGCAAAATAAGTTGTAGCATAACTTCTAAATGGAAAAAGAAAAAGGAATCCTGTTTTTTAAGACATTACTTCATAAAAGGAGCAGTTTTTATGAAAATCACAGAAACACAAATATCACAGAAACCCCTGCACTGTTCCCCACAGACACCTCACATTCAAATAAATTATTTATTGTGTCCAGCTCTGTGAAAAGCCCCATTTCAGGCTGTGAGAGGGGCATTGTTTTGCATAGGTCACACATGGGAAAAGTGGGGGTACTTTCAGTTTCTCGCCCTGCAGGTGTGTTTGTTGGAAATCCAGCATGCTGGGCGGGCTGCTGCAGGTCCAGACAGGGCTGAACTTCCTCTGTCTGTCCTGAGCTGTCTAGAACCAGCTCAGCTCCGACCTGAAAGGAGCACAGCTGTGTCCCACCAGGTTCTGCTTTCTCTTGCCATTTATTCTGGGGGCTTTTCCAGCATTTTTTGAGCATATTCAAGTACAGCACAGTGTTAATCCCAGCTGTTTTTTTTTTTTTTGTCCTTCTCTGAGGACAGCCCAGGTGGAGTTTGATGTGGCTGAAGGTGTCCTGGTGTCAGCACCGGGCCTGTTTCCAGCAGGCACATTCTTCAGGTGACAAGTGACATCACCAGCACACTTCACCCACCCACACACAGAGGAGTCATTTCAGAACAGAATCTCAAACCTCACTGCATCAAAAGCCTCAGGAGTGTCTGGGCATGGCTTGTCTCTTTTCCCCAAATTTGCTGGCTCACTAACCTTGGCAGAGTATTCTGTCTGGCAGAGTTCCTCAGCCAAATTACATGAACCAGAAAAGTTTTGAAAACAGGGTTAACATGTTATTAAAGTGAAGTTTCACAACTGAACCAGTGAGTTGTGGATTGAAGTAACTGAGAGACACCAGAACAGGGTCCTTATCTATTTTACTTAAATGGGAATGTGATGGGTTGTGAACTTGGCTTGAGCAGAGCTTTAGCGGCAGTGGTGGAATTATCCTCTCCATGTGCTGAGTGTCTGTCACGCTGGGGGCTGCACTTTGCTGCCCAGGTAAATCCACCATCATTCCCCTGGACTTCCAACCATGAATCCACGGGTACCTGAGCATGGAGGAGGGAATCCTGCAGGGGAGCTTCAGGCACTGAAGGCACAGTGCTCTCCTGCTTCTCCTCAGGGTGATGTAAAGCAACATTAGCCTGTTCTAACTAAATAAAACACAGTGTCTGTCCCGCTGCTGAATTTGGAGATAATGGATTTTTATTGGGCTGATTTGCATACCCAGCTCAGCATTAATTACTGTGAGAGCAGTGCTGACCCTTTTAATTCATGTGGTTTTGGTTTCTGCTGTATATTACTGGAACACGCAGGAACTTCTTCTTTCCATTATGTGTTTTACCTTACCAGAACTTGGTCAAACACATAGGAAAAAGAAGAAGAATAATTCAGGGGTGTCTAAAACTTCAGAATTGTTCCCCAAAAGTGCATTTAGGCTGAAATGTCTGTTCTCTCTCCATCACCATCACTCTCTGTCTCTCTAACAGGTTTATGCCTCCGTCCCCAGAGCTTTCCCTCGCCGCTTTGTTCTCCCTCTGGACGTGGATTCAGACACACCCGTGGGGAAAAACCTGAACCCACTGCCTTACACGCAGGCAAAGGCTGTGAAAGGTGCAGATGGCAAGGTGTGTACCAAACCATAAATGCATTTATGCAGCACCTGTACCTCAGAGCTTTAACCACCTTTGGTTGTGCAGTGGTTGGTGGGACCAGCCAGTGCTCCTGCCCTGCCCAAGCTGAACCAACCCTGCACGTTTTCTGTAGAAATTACTCTGTGATTTTCTTTTTCTCCCAGGTCTGGTGCACACACGAAAATCTCCACCCTGAGGGCTTTGAGAAAGTCGGGGGCCTGGAGTTCCCCCAGATCAATTACTCTGGGTACAACGGCCGCAGGTACCGCTACTTCTACGGCTGCGGCTTCGGGCACCTGCTCGGAGACTCCTTGGTCAAGGTTGATGTGGAGACCAAGAATTTCAAGGTGAGGTGAAGTCACCTCATCGGTTCCTTCCCCTGAGCTGGATTTGAAGGTGTGACATTTACTGGGGGTTTTAGGGTTTTGCACAGATGGGTCTGGGATGAGATTCCCAATTTCATGCCTCACCTGGCACCTTATGACGTGGCACAGTCACCAAACAGGAGAGGATGGCACCAGCACACTCCTGGAATGAAAAAAAGTTAACAAAAAGTTGAACTCTTAAGTTTCTTGCAGCACAGAGTATTTCCAGATGCCTTTGTGGGGAGCATTGTAACTCTGCTCACTGTAGCAGACAAGTATGAATGCAATGAAACTCATCCATAGGTCCCTGAGGCTCATCCATATGTTCCTGTGCTTGCTAGGTTTGGCAGGAGGAGGGATGCTACCCGTCAGAGCCCGTGTTTGTGCCAGTGCCTAATGCCACGGCAGAGGACAGCGGAGTCATCTTGTCTGTGGTGGTCTCCCCTGCTGAGGTAACTTGCTGGCAGTAGTTTGTCAAAGTCACACGGCATTAATTCACTTTTTAAGCCTCAGAGCCGAGCTGGAGGCTCCCTGGCAGGTAGCTCTTGCTCCCCAGAGTGCC